>NW_008240027.1:7278923-7300574 GCF_000691975.1 Corvus brachyrhynchos | reverse complement strand
CCCCCCCAGCCATAGATGCAGAGTCCTCTCTGCTTAGTGTTATACTGGAGCTTCCTGGATCACATGGGAACATTTTGTCTTATAAAAACATTTTCAATTTAGAAAGAGACAAGAAATTAAACCTGACTGTTCTGAAAATAACTTACAAGTAAGAGTTAATTTTATTTTTTAAATTTATAATACTAAACATTATCATTTATTATATAAATCATAAATTCATAATCACAAACATGAAGAAGTTCGAAATAAAAACTGTTAACATTTGAGTGCCTTAACATTGGCAGAAATGTATTCCAGGCTTTTTTGGAAAGTTAATTTTGACAAAATTAGAACTGACATTGTACTGTGCTGAAAGACCTAAATATTCCAGGGGAATATGATTCCAGCTAAATTTCTCTGACCAGGGCTACTAATAATTAATGAAAGTTTTTGAAGTTCCCATCACAGAAGTATATGAACTGCTGGGAAATTAGAAGCCAGAGAAAGAAATAAAGTATAGACATTTCATCATTCAACAGGCAGAATAGGGAATTTGATGCTGTTTGTTGGCTGACAAACTCAATTCTCAGATTGAAAAAAATCAGAACTTTGCAGCAGGATTAAGCTGATATGCCTGGCTGCAGAGTGATGAGCTTTGACTGATGCAGCACAAGTTTGAATGGTGTTCCCATGCACAGCAGAGGAGAAATTGTTAAAAACTCCCTTGTCTTAGAGAATGGAGAGGAGAGAGAGGGCAGTGAAGGAGAAGAAAATACACAGACATAGCATATGTTACACATTTAGAAGAAAAATTGCTTACTGAAGTGCATGAAAGAACCATTAGGGTTGTTTTTTAAATTTAGAATCCACTCATGTGGGGTGAAGTGATATTGTGGCAGCCGAAGCGCTAGAGTGGAGGTCAGGCCTTCGTTGTCACTTTTGCTAAATGCTGGGTAGCTCCAACTGCATGAGAGACTGTTAAGGAAACCAAAGGCAGAAGTTTCACACCAAACCCATCAGTCTGGCTCATAAGCAAAAACATTCCCCAGAAATTTACAGTCTGACACTTCCTACTTGTGTGTACCAGCCTGCTCAATATCCAGCTTCCTGCAAGCTACTTTTCACTTTGGGATTCACAGTAAGCATATTGAAAGCAATGGAAAAATTCTCATTGATCTTAGGGGCCTTCCAGACAGACCTTCTGTGAGTGTGAATGCTCCAGACACCAAATTAGAGATGCTAATGTGAGTTTGTCGTACACTGAGGTTGTTACAGAATTGTGTATAAACAGTGTTTTAAAGTGTGGAGCAGTAACCATTTAGTGAGTGAGATGAAATGGGGACCTGTAAGTCACAGCAACATATTTTAGTAATTTGTTTATGTAAAGCAAACAAATTGCTACAAGTTTTAGCAATTACCATCAATTTACTAGCAATTATTAGTGATTTTTTTCCATATTGGTTTGAGGGATTCACTCTATTCTGTTTATTTACTTGTTCTGTGTTCTTTGTTTCTATTTTATAACTGGAATAATTAGTAGAGACAAAGGTGGCAGAGGATCAAAATGCCTGTTGTGGGGCAGTTAGGAGTCATGTAGTGACCCACAAGGAGAGATGGGATGACTTGGATGATTTGGGGCCTCTTGGTATCCTACAAAGAGAAATCCAACTGACTATGATGTCCATGTTACTAATAGTTTACCTTTTTTTTGTTTTTAAATAACACTTTGCCAAATCTGGATATCAAGAGAAAAAAAATCCCAAACAGTGAACCTGCAGTTATCAAGGGTTTCCAGTATCCCTGGGTGTGTGTGCATAACAGGGAGCCTGCCCCATGTAACACACACCTCGAGCACTCTTGTACTTCTACCACCCTAAAGCAAGCACAAGCCTAAACCAGAGCCATGTGTACACATAAAAGTCTAAACAGATTAACTTACTCAGAGACAGTGAACCGAACAACAAACAAACAGAAATTAGGATAAAAGAGATCAATAGACAGCAAAACAAGGGGAAAAGTTAGCATCTAAATCTCAGGTCGCTGACAACCAGCAGATTCATGGTGCTTTCAAAGGAGAAAGAGCTGGTTCAGCACCTGCAATGAGAGCATAGACAAGAATGACATTTACACTTTTGTGGCTCACACAGCCATCCTATGAGAGTGGATTATTGCATTCTGATGAAAACAAACATGAGCCAAACTCCAGGATTGCCTTGTGCTGCTAACTGCTTTTCAAAGAAAATGTAGACTATGAAGATTGCAAATATAATGGGTCCCATATCGCAGTGACAAACACAGTATACAAACAGTAAACCTGGTGGTGTGTTCAGATAGTCCTCATCAACAGCACCAGACTCCTGCTATCATGTTTTCAAAGGGAATTTTCTGAAGGATAATGGAAATGTGTGTACCTGAGAGACAATCAAATCTACCAACATCTTTTCAGTAACAAACATTTCCTTATGCATTCCTCTTGAGCCTTAAAAATGTAAAAAAAAAAAAATTACCATGTTCCATATTGAAGCTGTTTTCCTCAATGATTCTAGTGGCATTAACTTTTAAAGCTTTAATCTTCCAGCCAAATACCAAACATACCTGAGATCCATTATTACAGACTTGATTACCCATGCCAGATTGACGTGGTAACCATGGCATCTTTGCTGTGAAGAGGAATTCAGCTTTAAAAAAAAAAAAAAAAAAAGTCATTCTATTTTATAACTATACAGATTCACACGGTGTGATAAGATAGAGGATAAATAATGAAACCTGACAGGACACTGAGCTTACTGCACAAGTGTGGACAGCAGAAAAGGCGAGAAATAATACAGTTGTCACTGGACTATTTCACCTTCACATCATATAAACAAAGCATTGTTGTTAGTTGGTCCAACTCTTCGACTGCATAATCCCAGAGTATTAATGCTGAATGTGAAAACTGTAAACCTCCAGCTTTGCTGGGCACAAAAAATGTGTGACTGTACAGCAGTCTGCCTTGGTCAAGAAATTATTACAGTGTTTGAAATCAGGACATACACATGTATAATGAATACTTACATAATGCTTTACTTTTTTTGTGCTCTAATATTGCTCTTTATTGTCTGCAATACTCAAATTCTACTACAAAATGGCAATTAATTTTACTGGTACACAAAAGGTACAGAATAGACAGTGAAATTATATGAGAAATGGCTTAGCAGTAAGTGCTCTTCTTGGCTTTTCCACAGACATTCTATTAGAGAAGAAATATTAAATCTGAAACAGCTCTTAAGAAAAACCTAAACACTTCTTAGGTATATGATCTTAAAGAGTAACTTATCTTTGAAGAATTGCATTTTTATTCTGGAAATGCTTGCTTCAATCTCACCATTTATAGGTGTAATTTATTTTTCAGTAATACCTAGCCATGAGCTTCTCTGATATCGAGTGTACAGTCTGGCCCAAGAATGATACTGAGATGGTTTTAATATAATGTCATTGTGCTAGTCACAGCTATTTATCCTGAGTATTAATCAGCTTATATTATTTTTATACATACACAGAGGCTTTTTTCACAGTTGTTCACAATAATAAAAAAATCCACGTTTAGCTTTAGGTTCTGAACTAAAATGTAAATCTAACAAGGTGCTTAAAAAGCATTTCGGTATCAGTCACTCAGTTATTTTTTTCCAACAATTTTCAAGTAAAGAACAATATAAAATGGGTTACAATATCTTCTCTACAGTTTAGCCCAACCAAAGGATATTTTTCCAGTCCTAGTTAGGTCCATTGCATTTCTTATTTTTCTACATACTTCTTCATGACTAATTGGGGTAACATAAGCTTGCACTCTTTTGGATATTATTCACTGTCAGCTTTCTCTGTTGAATAAATTGATCTCTTGAAAACTTACTTACATAGCACACAGCAGGAGAAATGGAGGAGAAGCAATCACTGTCCAAAGAGAGGTGGAAAGAGGAGGCTGAATGAAAAATGGATAGATATGGATCACACATGCCAGATGCTGAAGTAAAGCCTGTTTATCCCTAATAAGTTGGTGAAGTTGCGGAGAAGAGTTTATCCGTGTGAATATAGGATTCCTGTAGTACTGCCAAGGTCAGTGATAATGGATGGTGATCAGCTCAGTAAATGCTGGTTGTGCAAGTTAAAGTTGCCTAGGGACTGCTTTAACCTATGCACCCAATTTTTTTCCAAGCCTACAAAACATTTCAGAAGCAAAAACACACGTAAAATGACTATATGGGCCATGTGTTCTTTGTTTCCTACCTTCCAAAGTAAGCTCTTGTTTCCCTCTATTTTATATTTACTTCCTGCCCTGGGTTCTTAAAGATGGATGTGTAATTGTAGTTTGAATGACAGATTGGGGTAGTGCCTTTCATTCACTTCACACAAACCTCCAGGATCCTCAGGGTGTTCGAGTAGGGGCAGAATAGAGTGCTTAGCTTTTAATGGATGGTTAAGAAGTAATGAAAGGGGAATCAGCTTATCTCGGGGTGCCCTGTGGGCTACATTGTTTTCAAATAGCTTTTAGCTGGGACTTCTCTCTCTGAGGTTATACATTGTTCAAGTGATTACCTCAGGAAACAGGACTGTTTCAGATACACCCCTTAGATACCACAGCTGTGGCCACAAGTCTAAATTGTGTTAAAACCAGTTTGCATTGCACTGATAATGTCAAAACATGCTACTGAGCTCTGTTATGGCAAAAAAAGCGCATCATTTTACATCTTTCAGCAAATAAGGTGGTTCAGATTGATCCTCCAGTGCATTTCCTGTATCTGGTTTATGGTCAACTGGCCAAGATGACAGCAGATGTGGGCATTTACAGGGTGCTTTGGGACTTGTAGTCCACCCTGAGGAGGTTATCCACTGCCCTGTTAAGGACATCAACTGTCCACGAGGTTTTAGATTTCTAGATTTGATAGGAGCTGCATAAAATAGTTTCTTTTTTACTCTCAAAGGACCACTTCAGTTATATTTATGCAACATCCACACATAAAATTATTTTACTGGACAAAGTGAACTGTGTCAGTCTGAAATTGTCCAGCTATTAAACTGAATACTAACTTGAACTTGAAAGCATTTCTGCTCTAAAAATATGGTGGGCTGAATTAAAAGGGTGATATTAGGAAAGATAATTCCCATAAAGGGTCACTTTCACGGCAGAATCAACATTTTGCAGCAGACCCAGAACATTGTTATAGTTCAATGGAAAGTCTGCCATAAAAACTAGGGAGGTTTCCCCTGTGCTTTCTGAGGAGATTATACTTGGCTTCACTGCCATTGAGTGGACAAGATGATCACCTTCTGGACATTAAAGACCTTCGAGATTTGAAGGACGTTTCTGAGCTATTTCTGTAGAATTTTCAAAGAGAGAAGGGAGACAGGGTGTCCTGTCTACCCCTCACCTCTTTCAGGAAGTCAGAGCCTTAGGGTAAAGAGATATTTGATTTTTCAAGGTGGGATGTGTGTGAACATGTGTCCCTGTGTCCTTAGGAGTGTGTCTGCACATGCACTTCTTGACTTGCCATATGGGACCTTTGATATAGTGTGTACAGTAAATGTTTACCAAGAGCTCATTCTCTCTTGAGCATATGGATTCCCCAGAAAAGTAATGAAAAAAAATTGTCTATATAAACTGAGAAATATCAAAATGCTTATTCAAGGCAAAATTGAACAACTTTGAAATTGTTATTTTTAGCTTTCACATTCCATTCTTTTAGTATTATATCAATTCTCATCTTGCTTATTTTCTTGTCCAGCATAAATTTTTGCTTCAAAAGTCATTTACTGCCCAGGGAATTCAAAGAATTGTGGTCTACAATTCATGTCAAGAGACAAGCTCTTATTCTAGTCCCGTCTCTTACAATGACCACCCTGCTTAAAACTGAAAAGCTAAAAATAAGGAACGTAAATTTCACAACATTCTCTGAAACAGGAACCTATTTATCAAGGCTATAATGGTCCAGCTTCCACTGAAGTTAACAAAAGGAATCCTATTGATTTTGGGTCATGTTTCAAACACATTGGATTGAAATATTTGGATATGTATCTGAGCTCAATACAATTGCTGTGCTTTTTGTGGTTTGACCAAATCAGCTGACGTTTTATGGAAAATATTTTGGATAGCCAAGGACTTAACCTGCTTCTGTCAGCTAGCATTTTATCACCACAAATTTAATAACACCTTTTGCAACTGATTTTAACTGGTATTAACAAAATCATTACTTTAACTTGCTGAAAGTTGTGTCCTGCTGTTGATTTTTGCTGAGTTGCATTAATCGAATTCATCAAGACAAGGAGATCTTGAAGTTTCAACAAGTCCTTCCAGTTTTATTTTTATCCCTGACATCAGAGTGTAATTCCAGGAAATTAAACTTTGAGTATCAAAAATATTTACAGTTCATATGCCAGTGATTGTTTTGCAGTAGAGACTGTGGAAATCTGGAGGAATAAACAAGCTGGGCACTAAACTTAAACTAGAGATGTTAGCAATTTATTATACATATTCCTCTCCACCTGACCATTCAAAGAGCTGATACACCTGAAAAATAAACCATTATATATACACATGTACCACCCACATGTATATGCGATCTGTGTATAAGTTTAATGCTCTAGTTTTCTGTATCTGGGGAAGTACTGCAGGTAGTTTACATGAATAAGTGGAAGAATGTTAATACCCACATATGAACACGTGCACACACCCTCTATGCAGCTTTGCAAATGCCTCCTCCTTTCCTTCAAGCTTTACAAGAAGGTACATATTTTTTTAAATGACATTTTATTAAAAATATGCTTCCTTGGAAAGTGGTCAGGAATAAAGCCATGTTTCTGCTTGGCAACAAAAGCAGTACAGCAGGTATGGTGCTGCCGCTAAAGAGCATCAAAATCTGCTTTATGACAGATCTGAGTAGTAGTCACACACACTTCCCAGAATAAATCACTGGGACTCCTTCCTTGACTTTTCATTTCCCATTTTTTTCTTCTCTCTCTCATTTGGAAATTTTCAGGCTATGTTCCTTTTCTGAGAGGATAAAAAGTGAGCAATGGGAATATAATTAGGTTGTTAGGAAGACAATCTTTGTAGTTTCTTGGTTTTGCTTAGAAACTTGTTTTCCTGGAGTCTGGTACCACAGTTAAAGAGAAGGGGATCTCATTAAAAATAAAGTTTGGGTGACTCTCATTTGTTAGAAATAAGACAGCAAAACAACTGACCTTCAGTGTCTATTCAGGTCCGTAGACAAACGTCACAGTCTTGCTTTTGAAAAGTGATCCATTTTGCTGTTCAAATAAGCTTTACCAGGGCTCCAGTTTTTAGAATACATTTCCCATGATTAAGACTAACTGAAAGCAGTCAGCAGAGGGTTTTTAAAGATGTATTTTAGGCGGTGCAGCAACAGTACATTCAGATGTCCCTTATGTTAGCATTTCTGAACAGGTATGAGAATTCTACTTTAATTATTTATTCTTCTCAAAATCTAGCCTCTCTTTTTATTAAATATTAAAATGCATGAAATTTTTGAAAGGCACTGTTTTCATTGATAATGGTGGTTCTCTGAATTACTTTTAACTAACTTTGTAATTGAAACCTGAGTTTGAGAAAGGTGAGTTAAGCATCCTCTGGGAATGGGATTGTAACTGTTTTTCAAGGTTACTTTCTCTTCATTAAAAACTTTGTAAAATAATAATGAAGAGAAAACCATCTCATTAAGGAAAGAATAAGATCACTTGTCAATTTTACTGCTCTTCTCATCTAACTTTATATCAGTAGGAGTATAGCAGTGCCTTGCATTTCTTAAGAATTCTTTGCCCCACATTCATTGTAAACAGAGAGGAGCCATAATTATACTTCATTTGATCCATATCAAAGGTACTGATCCATGTATCAATTTACATAACGCACATAAAACATTTTTTCTTTTCACCCTTACTTCACCACTTTCTAACGAAACTTTTACTTTGCAGACTTCATTTGAATATAAAAATCTCCCGGTGAAATTTGCGATGTTAAACAAACCATACCAGTCATTCAACTTTTTAATTAAGGATTCAGTGTTCCATCCCTTTTCAGACATTAAAATTCAGGTGCAGTCATTAATCTTTCTAAATGAATTCACCTGTGGCTAATACTGATGTATTTTCTATGAGGCTTGTCATGGACTGCATACTGCATGCATAACCACTCTACAGTTAATTACACAAGGGATTATCGTTAGTGTCATAAAGATAAAGCCTTGCTAGAAGCATTACAGACATTTTTTGAGCAATGACTTATTTAATTTTTGTTAACAGCTACCTAAGTATTTAAGAACAATAAAAGTTTGTTTATATCACGGAAGAGTGAATGGCAAAGTTCAGAGAACTCTCAAAATGAGAAATCATGTCCAAAGCAGCTGACCACCTCTTTCTTGTCTTGCTTGTGTCAGTCTCCCACCTACTCCTCTAAGCAGCAAGAAAGAAAATAATGCAAATGCTACACTCCTTTTAAGGTTTGTATGTTAGAGTTCTGTGTCAAGTGTCCCTCTCTTAAAAAGATTAATAGCACAGCTTATGAGAACTGTAATTTATAGCAGTACACATCAGTCTGCCTAACAAGAAAAAGTTCAAAGGTTGTTAAGGAACAAAGCAATCTCTGAAGAGCAAGCAGTGTATTTTACAGGACAGTTCATCAAAACATTGTGGTGTTCCAGCACACCCCCTCCCAGAAAAAAAGAAAAAGTAAAACCAAGACAATAGCATATAAACCTTAGAGTTTATGGTATTCTAAGATTTGAATTTATTAATTAGATATTATAAATTAAAAATGCAATTCTGTCTAAAACTGCTATGTCTTGTAGCAGACAACAATGTTGGTAAAAGATTTGCAGTATTCAGCAAGTCTGGAAAGCACTTCCTATCAGTTGAGCTCATAGGCACCACTCCTGGTATAACATGAGCAGGCTTGTCTCTGCCATCCAGAGAGATCTAATCAACACAGAGCAAACATGAAATAAACAGATGTACTTAAAAACAAGAACAACAACTTTGTTTAAAACATAATACAGTAGAAAAGAAGATTTGATTTTCAAGCCCATTGCATCTGTTTTAAATTAACTTTGGTTGATTTACTTCTGATTTACACTATCAGAAGACAATCCCCAAGATATTCTTAAATTATTAAAGAATTTGAAATTATATACGTCAGTGAAAAACAGAATGAGAAAAAGAATAACATTGTGAAAGATCTCAAACCAGATAAAATTTTGACAAAACCATCTTTAAAATAGGTAACTAATACAATAAGACTTATAATTTCATTTTTATTTCCTAATAAACATTTGGTGGAGAAGAGGAAAGATGGAAGGGGGATTTTTCTGATTCAAATATTAAATGTTCCACTGAAGAATCTGCAATTTTTAGTCTGAGTTGCATTGCAGCACAAAATAAATAAAAAGAACCAATGAGAAGCCTGATGTTAGGATTTACTGTGTGAGATTCAGAGTTTGTTTGGTCTTTTTTTTTAATTTCCTGTATTTTTGAAAAGCTATGGGGCAGTGGAAAAGAACCACCCACTTCAAACCTTTTTTTTTTCACACTTTGCTTTCATGTCTGTTAAATCCCTCAGGGCTTGCTTCTATAAACAATAGCAGATAATTAGATTTATGCATGTAATTTGATTTAAATTGATTCTAGTGGTTATCCAGTGATGTTACAGAAGCCGCCAAGCCAGTCAGTGGACACACACACACACATCCACAACAGAAACTTCAGAAATGTCATGAAACAAGCAACCATCTTTTTCTACATATAGTTTTGTAGGTGCAATTAAAAAAAAAAATTTTTACCCTGTGTAAATTAAGGCACTTGATTTATACGTGAAACTTAAATTTCATTACATCTGGAGTGTTCCTCATGCATCCTTCCCTGATCTATATAGTTCTATTTTTTCATTGTTACATTATCAAAATTACATGGATGATGGTCAAATAATGGCAGCAAATCAGTTATGAATTCACCAAATCTTTGGATTTGGGGGTAGGAATCTAAGCTGGAGGAGTTTTATGGAAAGGGGCTGTGTAATGTGCTAGAGCAAGGAGGGTGCACTTCTTGCTAGGTGGAAAAGCTGCTAGTAAATAATAAAGTTAATTTGGAAAGTAACCTACTTTCTTGCCCAAGGTCAATGGTAATCACTAAACATACCAACCATTCTGTGTTGTCAGTGGAATAGAATTCCTTTTATGCAAAAAACAAACAAAAAAAACCCCCAAAACAACAAAAAAAAAAACACCAAAAAAAAAGTCTCCAGGTAGCCTTTTACCAAAAATATTGTGCATATGAAATTTTACTTCAAAATGAATGGAATTCATCATTACAGGAAAGTAGAGACTTTTTAAAAGTACTTGTTTTCAGTTTTTCATGTTTCCTTTTTTCTTCATTTCTTTTCTGCTCACAGTTTCATTTATTATGGCAAGGCTTCTTCTCAATCTTGAAAGTTTTTATAGAAAGCCAATTACCTCGTCAATGTTCCCTGCCTCTAGAAATTTGAATTCACCCCAAGTGCAAAGAAATAATGTTTTTATTGAAAGATAAGTCCAAAGGGTAGGGAGCAATTCCAATGACACAGGAGGGATTGTTCTCCCATTTTGATTTAATATGGTAGTAGTCACCGCCAAAATATAGTGAAGGCAAAAGACTCTCAGAACAAGAAAACCCTCAACCCATGAATTTTATCTTGTTTTCTGTCTGCTTTCTTGGTTTGGGGAAAAAACATAAGCAATGTTTTAGTGAAAACTAAAGAAGCTTCAGGCATCTTTAATGTTTTACCCTTTCTCTTTTGTTCTGGGGCAAAGCATCCAGAACTACTCTATTCCTTAAATTTTCCTTGGGAGAAAGAACAGCAAGGTGTTATATTTTAGTATTTGGGTATATCTTGGGCATGCTGCAGGAAATAAATAGTGCTGTCACAGGCTCTTATTTATTTAATTTTGAGAATTAATTTGGTGCTAATGAGGTTGAGGGGCTGATAGCAAAGTCTAGAGTCAGGCACAGCATGGGCAGGTGCTCTGAAAGCTTCTTCAAACAGCTCTGTCAGCAAGTGCACTTTAATCCTGCTTTGCAATATCCCTGCTTGCCATCAAAGTGCCACTTCCTGCCAGGTGCAAGTGCCCTCGGCTCTCACTGATGACAACAGCAGAAGAACAGTGAGCTCAGTGCTTGGCAGAATCAGGATGAAGGATTCAAGCTCTAGTGCAGGGCTGGAAATTAAACCAAAAATGAACTTTGTCAAATACAGACATTTGTCCTAAGGACGAAAACATTGGCTCTGAAAACTCCTTCATTAGTTGTACAGCCAGTATTGAGATTCAGATTCTCCAGAGGTCAGCTCACTGCATTTAACAGTTATGATATTTTCTATTCTATAGATACCTAAATGATGTAAAAATTAAATGTTAGAACAATTGTTTACCATATGATAACTGACCATACTATGTCAGTTGATAAAGCAGAGAAGACAAAAGATTTGTCTGAATATACAAAAGCAATGGTCTAACACTTTTAGAGTGCTAAAATTAAGCACTTATATATGTGCTTGCTTTACACAGACCAGAAATGACAGTGGTCTTGGACTCTGAGTTACTCTTGCATAGATTTGCACTTCTGTCTCAGAATCTTTTTTTGCAAGAAATCATTGAAATCTCACACTTTAAAGGGCCAAAAATTTCCTTCAAGCTTTCAGATTTGGCCTGGGGTATTAATTTTCTTTTAAATATCTTTTTAGCTTTGGTTGTAGTCTTTTACTCCCAATCTTGAATAGCAGATGACTTTCCAAGCTCCTATATATTCAGCTCCTGCTCTGTCATAATTTCCCATTTCTGGTACTGAAGGCCCCCAAATCCTCAAAGAATGTGTCCAGATACTGAAGAAAGCTATTTTCTGGGACCTGCAAATAGGGCAGCCTGGATTTTTACAGATTAGTTAATTTGGGAGGTCCAAGACAACATGAATTCAGACTAAAGCAGCTCCCAGGTCTAGACATCTCTAAATCTTTTCTTTTTATGGATTCTCTGATGCTTAATAGAGGCTTCATGAGATCTTTCCCTTTAAAGAGATGCTAATAGAATCTCTCTTCTATCTGGCCTCTTACCATCACTAGAGCTGAATTAACTGGCTTTTTCCAACCGTTGTGAAAACGTGTCAGCTTCAATCAAATCTGTCAGGAAGGTTTCAAAAAGACATGCAATATAACTGCACTACATTCATTTCACTCAGAAATAATGCCAAAGAGTCAGCTGTTTATTTAGGATTTTGCATTACAAGACATACCAAGGCCTCACAGAGCAGCAAAACTGCAGCAGAAAGGAGCAAAACCGGAGTGGAATATAGAAAACCATATACTGCCTTATTCCTTTTGGATCAAATAATGGGACAGTGAAAGTGTTCCAAGAAAAAAGTAAAACCTTTAATACAGTCAAGTTTGACATGCTAGATAGTAGGTAAATTACAAACCTCTAAAGACTGTATTTGGAGTCATATAAATGATCATATGATATATGTAGAAGACAGATTCTTAAGAAAAAAGTAAAGAGCTCAGAATAACATTCCCAGAGAGGCATTGTTCCATCCTCACTCTAATGATAATGAGTGAAAATAAAGCAGCCTATCTGTGCTCCTATAATGCACAAGAGAGGATTCATTATATTAACTAGGACCTAATTTCTATTTTTGAGTAAACATAGAGGTATAGAGTCTCGTCAACTCAACATGTGTATTTGTACGCATTAACACAACCCCAATGAAGGTCTCATGTGGACTACACAAAGAAGACTTATGTTTATATCTTACTCTGTCTTGGCAGAATCTGAGTTTTATTATAGCCAGGTTGCAAATATACTGACAAGGGAAAGCCTAACTCCATTATGACACACTAAATTACTAGCAAGGTTAATATAACTCCTGTGATGCAGATCTTTGACCACCTTTAATAGCTGGATTATTATTCCATTACTCTTCCTAAACTCTAGTTAAATTTGGTTCCCCTAATTCGTTCATATTAAATATAATTTACATAATTAATCTCAGTATAAATATGCAGATTTCTGAAATACACTCTTTGTGATTCAGTAGCACAACTCTTGCTAAATTGAGAGAGTTACGCTTTAACTAGACTGGCAGCACTTTGCAAAGCTTTCCCTTGCATTTCTGGATATATGCTCCATTTCAGCTCATGAGCAAGCTGGTTACTGGCCTGATACAACAGCCCTGAAAGGCTTCATTTCTCTTATTTATTGGTTCAGCAACATGCCTTGTAGAGTATATTTGCAAGATGCCATATTCTAACAAGCGTATAAACAGGACATGGAGATAGAAGCCAATTTCATGAAAGGGCTCCAAAGCTAAAAGCCCAGCAGGATCTAACCAGTTTACAAAAGCTCTTCCTCCTTGCATGCAGGGTTTGCTTAGATGTACCCACATCATCCTTACCAAATGTCTTTTTCTGGCTGCTCAGGTCATATTTGTCACTAGCACACAGAAATGTAAAGTCTAAAGAAAGTGTGAGCTGCTCTGCATCACTAATCTTGTTACTGTAATGGCTATGAAAGTATTCAACAAAAAAGTAGCATATAAGCCAGTCCACATGTATATCCTACGCACAGCATGTGCCCCAGTGAGCCATGGATGTTCTCTGCCTCCCTGAAACAATGACAAAACCCACTCATTTTAATGCAACTCCTCACATCCAGCCACAAGTGACAAATACCTCTCCATGACTAGATGAAAGGGCTGCTGACAGTTCTTTCTACCTTAAAGACAGATGAAGCACTCTGATGGGAATAAAAAGTTCACCAACCTCTCAAATCCAATTAAATATTTTTATCTTTAGAGTCTTTGGAAAGAAGAGAAGAGGCATTCCTTTCCCTCTCAAACTCCCTCCCCCTTTCAAACTTCCCTCTTGTCATTTACCCCCTCTTTAATTTGCCATATAAAACCCCAAGACTTCAACCTTAAGTCTCTTGAGACCAAGATTACATCATTACTGTTATGGCATGTTATACACTAATCATAACCATTACCATTTACAAGTTCACAGCTTCATTCAATTAACTGCCTGACATGGATTTTTCAGTTAATTCATAGTGAAGGTCACGAGTGGTCAGAATGGCAGGTGCATTCTGCTACCTCTTTGAATGCCAATTACCAGTCCTAAGCAAGTACTGGAGAATACAGAGTGTCAACAAGTTAATCAAAAGGCTTAGAACTTAAGACACATTTTTATAGGCGTGTCTAATGGTCTGTAAAATAATATAGCATAATTAGCATATTCAAATGACAGCCACATCATTTAAAACTCTAATTTACAATGAAAGGCAGTAAAAGATTCTTTTACGTTACTTTTTCAATAGAAAAAGAAAAAATGAATTTATACTACTGTGTTAGAAGTCATGTAGTATCACACCTAGACCTATCACAAGACCTTATGTACTGTAATTAAATATTCAAAGGTACAAGTACTTCTCCATCTGCTGTTAAAAATAGGCCTTCTTGCTTTATTGCTGAGAGACAGACGTTATCCAAAAAACCGTATATGTGCTGGTATAAAACTACAATCTGGTTTCAACTTGCTGAACAAATTCCTAAAATGGTTGTACTACAATGAATGCAAGGAAGCAATCATATAAATAAAAAATTCTTTAAGAATATGGAAATATTCAAGACGTGGTACTTCTCAGGTGGAGCTATTTCCTGCTGCAGATGGTTGAACAGTTTACACAAGAATCTGGATTAGCCACAGTTGGATGTGTCAAGATGAACCCAGCCTTCCAGTGGGTAGAAATCAGTCACAGACTTACAAACCTCTTCCTTGAGTATCCATGAGAAGAGTGGAATCAGCTGTTTCTGAAGAATATCCCAAGCTCTAATGTGTTGGCAGTTCATTTGCTTTAGAATTTGTGCCCATACATGAGAATAGTGGACAAACTTCTCCATGTTTATTAAACCCCATCTTCCTGTCTAAGCAGAACTGTAAAACAAGCTTCCTCTAATTCAATGAGTCTAATCTTCCCAACATGGCCCCAATCTAACTATACAGATGCATGACAATATTATATATACAAAAATATATTCTATATCGCAGCTATGCACACACAAGGCAGCAGAGCAGAATTAGATTAGGAAGTCCCAGTATAGAAATTTAGATACCCTATTTAAAGAAGTTATTAGAGGTTTGAATTGCTGAAGAAATTCACCTAGCTGAAGGGAGAAAATCCCCATAGCCTTATATTAGAGTTCTAGTAAAATTTCCTACCAATGTTAGCGAGCTGTAAGCTTTCCTAGTTCTAATATATAAAATTAATTTCATGCTTGTCTACTCTTGTAAAATCACTGACAGAATACTTCACTTTTTAAGGCAAAATTGGGGACTCATATAAACTCAACATTATTTTAAGCTAACAAATATTTGGGTTATATGGCTGCCCAATTAATTGAAATGATAAAGCATAAACCAAGTCTTCACTTAGTTCCTGCTAAGAAGGCAAAAATTTGTCAACAGACACCAGTGCTTTCCTTGTCTCTATTCCCTTGCTGACCAACACTTGATGTGTTGTTTCATGCAGATGGAAAATGACAGCGAGAAATATGTATGTTCTCTCTATATATTATACAGAGTGATAAATACAAAAGAACTGAGAAAGATGCCTTAGGTATAACATTAGGAGGATGGAAATCCAACCAATAATTAAAGCAGAACATTTACATGACTAACTATTCACATATATCATTAAAAAATCATAAGCCCCAGGAAAATTTCCTCAGCAGTGGAAGGATGCTGGATCCACTGGTACCCTATGCCAAACAATATAGAACTTGTGTTCCTAACAGAATTTGAGTAACAGAACAAGCCACATCCAGGGAAGAAAAGGAGAATGAACTATTTTTTGTGCTTAAGAATGACCAATATTTTTTATTATTCCAACTATGACTAAGAACAAAACAACCTCCCCTAGATCAGAGGACTATTAAACAGAACTAATCAAGGGGAAGTTGTACAAAGTAGAGGAAGATACCAGAAGGCAATAACTTGGGAAACTTGAATAAGTTTAAATATTCTACCTGCCCATGGCTATTCCAGCAGGACAGAGAGGCTGGTATGGCAGATGCTATGGTCTTCCTCCTCTGATTAATTTTGCATGTAGCTTATTGGGTCTAAAGTTCGTATGTCTGTCAAGGACATGTAAGTGTTGGTCAGGATCTACCTGGAGCTGCTGCAGTGGTCAGAGCTCAGTAGGGCTGCTGGGGCCCTTCCAGCACTCCTTCTCTCCACTGCTGAAATCTGCCCAAGGGATCTTACTTGCTTTTGATCTCACTTTTGGTTTCCTCCCTCCTGTGAGCTTCACCAAAACTATTCCTCTTCTTTTTCTTTTAGCAATCTGTACATCAAGTCTACTGCTATTTCAAGGAGTCATCCGTGGTACTCTAGACCCTCTCTCAGTTTTCTCTATAACTCAGAAGACCTGAAAGAAAATTCTTCCACTGCTCTCTTCTCACTATTTCTTTTTAGAAAATATTGAAGACTTTGATAGAGCTTTCAATGACCCTTCTCACCCAGACATTGTACAAATGCTTCCAAACATGAATACAAACATCATGCTCACTCCAGGGTTACCTAGAATGATGTTTTAACAAAAATGTCACAAATACTTCATATCCATCATACAAATGAGGTCTGGCATATCCAGGCAGCTCTCTGTGCTCTCCAGCACATTTCTTTAGAGGACTTTCCCCCCGATAGGGCTTCCTGCTCATCTGACCTGCTCTTCTCTCCACATGCCATCAAGTCCAACAGCAATCTCGCTATTCTTTTGTTGATATCTCTCTGTGAGACTTGCCTTTGATACTCTCAGTATATCAGCTAGATACAAGAGGTGGTACCAGTACAGGTACCAGCCAAAACACGCTGGGTTATAGCCACTGCCACCTCAAGCACTGGACAGCCCAGCTGGCTGCTACGAGGAGGAGCATGGGCTATGTGCTGCTCTGAGAAAGGAGCCGTGCTCCTCAGAGACTGATCACTTCAAGGAAGAATCATTACTCCTATCTGAAGCTTCTCTCATGCAACTCAGCTCCCGACAGAGCCTGAGCACTTCTGAAAGAATGAGTCTCTAAGCTGGGGCTCTCCAGCTCATATTAACTGCAATAAGTGAGAGTGTCCAGGGACTGGTTTGTGTGCAAGGGTCACCTTCAGAGGAATCTCACTGTAGAATAAAGCAAATGCTTCTCTGTGCAGCTTTAGCCAGAGGATGGACTACAGTTTACTGTAATTGAAGAAACAGTTTTCCTTTTATAATCCAGCTAAACAGCCCCTGTAGTAAGGGCTGATTTACCTTAGCCTCATTTTTCTTTAAATAGCAATTGTCCTGTTGCATTATGTCACATAGACTATGCTGCAGTGCAACACCAGCCAGTGCTGTACCGCACACCACACTGAGACAGGGACACTGCATGTAAAGTGATAGTAATAATATAAAAGAGAAAGTTCTCTTTCCTTAGATCAATTACTTGCTGTTCAGGCAACAAATGCCCATTACACAATTTATGGAAATAGTTGTGATATAAATATGTTATACTTTGCCACGGGTTTATTTGCACTTTATTTTCTATTTGCAGTAAGGAATAATTTGACACCTTTCTATATTTAAAACCAAGTTTGGCAGGAAGCAAACTGAAGATTTTGCTGTATGGTTACCAGTCCATAGCATCTTCTACCATTAAAAAAAATAAAAAAGAAAGAAACAGAAGTATTTTTGTAGCAGAATTGAATCTACTTTTCTTAGGATGTAAATGAAATATCCCACCATGTCACCTACACATATTCAGCTACCTTGCCTACTGTCAGAAACACTTTCTCTGATCCTTGCAGTATCATCTCTCAGAAGAGACAGTTGCAGCCTCATCCCAGGGGAAAAAATCTTTCATCTTTCTAGTTCTTCAGAGAGTAACTTCTCATGGTATGTTATCTCACTGCTTAGCTACTGGAGATGAACCAACGCAGAGAAACTTAGTGGTTGGACCACATGCCTAACATAGATCTGTGTGGAACTGCCTTCCCTTTTTCCTTAAAATACACACATAAAACAACTAGATGTCTTCCAGGCTATAAACCAAAAGGCCACTAAGAAGCAGCAACAAAACTATAAGACAGTAAACACTTCAGATAAAGAAATCTTAGACATGCCACAAGGGAAAGACTAAATAAGAAAGAGAAGAAACCAATCTTTTCCCTGTCAGTCTGTCCTCATGGGACCAATCCTTCACTCTTTCAGTGGCTTTAAAGGTTGCCCAAACTCTCTACAGTATTCACTGAGTCCCTAGAAAAATCTCTCCCTTGCTATTACCTTGTAGGCCTGGGCAAGTACCCTCTCCCTGATTCTCACACAGTAGCTCCTCTGCCTGCTCCAGGAGTGACTCCTCTGCACAGGCACTGCTGCATGTAGGAAAGGAGCCCTTCCCTTATCCTCCTGTCACTTGCAGGGCCTTTCTTCCCTAGCTCCAAGCACACTTCACACAAAATGTAAAATGCAATACATATGCACTGACCCAGCCTATACTCAGTTGGCTTAATGTAATCACTGACCCCAGTCACTCTAATTTCCTTTGTCAGTCATTTTAATTTCTGTAGCAGATATGTGACATATGGTCCCAACTAGTGGCTAATTACTAATTGTCAGCTAGAACAAAAGACATTAATGTTTGGTTAATTGTTAATTGCTTTTGACCAATTCCTTCAAAATAGTTGGGTTTATTCCCATTGTAATTCAAAATTCTGTTCTGTCACAATATATATATCAAAATAGCAACACTTATTGTGATTGTTTCTGGTGACAAGAAATGGGTTTTTTTCCTGCTGTAGGGTTAATTTCCATAATTGAGGCAAATTTGTTCTGTCTTAAGAAAAAATAAGGACTATTTTGTGAAAATTAAATTCCACAAGTATTCATAAGCACCCGTGACAGCAAACGAATTAGTTAGGCCTAACCTTACTTGGATGTGTGGTTTGGTTTGGTTTGGTTCCTTTTCAGCCACTGAGGGGATGTTTAGAGGTCGCAACAAAAGGATATTTATAAGGGTGCTCACATTCTTCATAAGGATTTGCAAATTATGCTGTTATGGATACAACATGATCCAAAACCTATAAAAAAGCCGAAAACCAATAGTTTGGTTTTAATGAACTTTGCTCATCTCTATTGATCTGGGCAATATATGGGATTGTGTGTATGGCTGGTAAATAAAACATTTTGTTACATCTTTTCCTCCCTTTCCCTCATTTGCCTGCCACAGCCTGACACAGCCATGCCAGGGGCAGGTCTTTCCTCTGCCTCAGGATTCTTGTTAAAACTGCAGGAAAGTCATTTACTGTCTGCTTCAGTTCCCCATCTATAAATTGAAAAGAATACTATATCCAGGACTATGATAAAGAAAATACTTTCCATTACAGACTGGGAAATGCTTAGGTGTAAAGGTGCTGATATAAGTACCTTAGATAGGTAAGTATCTGGGGTACAATACAGGCAGATAACAAATAGCTTAATCCAGCTCCTTATCAAGCTAGTCAGCAACTTCTGCAGAAGCAGGTTGTTGGACACGGGAGAAACCACTTGAGGCTCAGAGTGGAATCTATTAGAGAGGTCTGAACTCTACATTAAGAACTGCTCAAAATAGTGAAGTGCTATTAGTCCCAATTTATAGATGAGGCATCTGTGGCAAGAATTTTCAGGAGTGCTTCTTCTGCTGCCTGTGCCTTTCCAAAAGGACAGAGTGCGTGGCTTCACAGTCCCTGCTGACGGGAATGAAAGCAGCATGGTCATCAGCCGTGTGTGGCTCCTGTGATTTCTGTGCTGCCCTGCAGTGCATTCACAGTTGGCATAAATTAAATGCTGATAAATTCAAACAAGTGACAGAGTGCAGTTTTGCACAAATCCAGCATTATGTTTGAATGGAAGCTCCAAGCGAGCAAAAAATGAGGATCAGGCATCTAGAATAAACTCTACAACAGCTATGAAATTTCAGCATCATGTTTTTTTCATGCATTCAAATGGGATCTGTCTCCCTACGCCTACTCTACATCATCTGACTGGACTGCCTGCTGGGAAGCAACAGTACCATGGCAGCTCTCACTGAGAGATCACTCAGTCATACCGTTTACAGCTATGGAGACTGTAAATCTTTTAGGGATACTATAAAAGGGTGGCTGTAAAAAAAGATATGCTCATTGTTTGTTAGATTTGTTTTTAAAGTACAGTGTTCATTGCTATTTAGCAAACATCTCACTAGAGCATCCAGGGGATTGTAACCAACCTCCCATCAGAAAACCAAGTTGCTTCTCTTGGAAAGATACATTTTTTCAGGGGTTTGGCTCTGACATTCTCTTTGCTCCAAACTCATGAATTGAACCATAGCTGTCTTTAGTTTTTAAGACCACACTGTTATTACCAACTTGATTGTGTCTGTCTATAGTAAAGCAAATTTTACAAGTATGTTTTGCAGCTTTTCTTCGTTTGAAGTCTGTAGTATTTTGCTGACCCTACTGCATTTTGCAGACGGTATTGCATTTTAATGCCTTCACTGTATATGTAATTAGGTCAGTTGTTTACTCCAAAAAGTTATTTCAAGGTCCAAACCAGACTAAACTGAGAAGCTGTATTAGTCTTTTTCAGTTTTGTGTCTGAAGTACACCAGAACTCAAAGAAGAAAAAGTA
This sequence comes from Corvus brachyrhynchos, assembly GCF_000691975.1. Lineage (NCBI taxonomy): Eukaryota > Metazoa > Chordata > Aves > Passeriformes > Corvidae > Corvus > Corvus brachyrhynchos. The sequence continues at coordinate 7,279,863 of NW_008240027.1, read as the reverse complement.
AATGTAAAATGTGTTAACTAACAAGAGATCAGACAGCTGCAAAAACAATGTTTTATAATCCCCCATTTAACATGCACAAATCTTTTCCATTTCACAGAGAAAATTTCCTAGATTCACTTAAATAGGAGCTAAGAATTGTGCAGAAATTACTTAAAATGAGTGAAAATCATATATCACTGTTTAAGCTGCCACTAGCCAAATAGCATTTTGCTAATGACTTCTACTTTCAGACTACAAACCAGACTTGTTTGAGTAGCTAAATTGCTCCTGTTCTTATCCATCATGAGCAGATAACAAAGTAAGCTGGAAGATAGTGCTTTTGGGTGGGAAGGAGGAAGAGAAGTAAGTAATTTCTTCAGTGCATGAAAAAACTCTTGAAAATTTTTTTCCAGTTTATTGCAGAGGAAATTATTTTGAGGTTTAGGGAACTTTGACCAGCCCCAGAAGCTTTTATGTAATAGCATGAGTGAAATGCATTTCATGGATTCACATTTCACTCTAATGTGAAGTTCAGATGCCAGCTATAAGACTTGATGTGCAAAAACAGATAAAAAATATCATGTATATACACAAAAAATATTAATTATTAATATTATTAAACATTTATACAACCACTGCAAATTCCAGCAGTTTAGAAAAAATACAAGACAGGCAAAAAGTTCTTTGGTTAGTGATCAAATGAAACCTGAATTTTAAAGCTACACCGAATTACCATTTTTCTCATCGATTCATGGATTATTTTGACTGATGTCAGTAAAACAGAAATTATCTATGTAATAGCTAAGCCAATTTGTCTTTGGTTAAACTCTAAATTTTTGGTTATGAGCTTACTGATTTTGTATTTCAAAAATTTGTTTTTAATGTTCATGTTTAAGATGCAGAAGAACCTTTAGCATCCATGACATGCTAAGTACAGCCTTGCCAATTCTCTTTTGTTAAA
>NW_008240027.1:7133044-7278896 GCF_000691975.1 Corvus brachyrhynchos | reverse complement strand
TTTTTTTTTTCTATAGGTAAAAGTGCTATGATAATAACTCTTATTTCTGTGTTTCTATAAAGAATCACAAAAAAATAGCATTAACTTTTTTGAACTGAAACAATCTTTCCATTTTTTTAAAACAAATTATTAATTGCATTTTTCCTTAAATAGCAATCTGTTACTAATATATACATTTCAGTAAGGTTTTAGCTCATGTTTCTGTCAAATAATTAACACTTCTTACTTATTTTCATAAGGAGGTATTTAATTTACAAGAGGCCTATTAAGAATTATGTTTTTCCTCATTAGATGTAATTGAGGGATATGACATTTTGTTCAAGAGAAACTTTTTAGCTTTAATTAGTCAAACAATGAAATATTTCCAGCTTCCACTGAACTTAGTGTGACATTACTTCATATACACTAAAAATAGATAAGGAAAAAAATAGGAAGAAATTTGGGAAAATTATAACATAATATAACAATTACACGTTCTGAAAACAGAAGTTTCATAGCCCAAAACTGAGACTGTGGTCTTGCAAACATCTCTGCATATGCTTAATCTTAAAGCTGAATTGTTAAACTGTTTATAGGATTGGGACCCAATGTAAAACATATTTAATCAAACTGATGACAAGAGAATTGTGTCAAATATAATTGAGATCAGAACTGATGTTCCAGATTTGTGATTTATATGTGCTAGTGAATGTAAAACATGAGACCTGAAGTCTCCTGAAAGAATGATTAATGCTTTTGAAATGTTCCCATGAAGCTGTATTCCAAGAGCGTGCAAAATGTGCAGTTTCTTTCACTTTTGACACCAAGCCAGAGAAAACTCATTGGTTTTGATGGTGTTTCACTTTGCAATTTTAAGTTTGCTTGAACTCAAAACCTCATAGTCAAATTTGAGGATGGAAGTGGGTGTGAGCCCACACAGGTTGAAACCTTGCTTTCTGCTTCCACAAAGCCAGAAAGTTGTGCAAAGTCCAAATGCAAAGTAAAAGTGGTACTGCATGAATATGTATGCATGTGCAGCTAGGGCAGAGCTGAAAATCATAAAGGCCTTTGTCAGTTCTTGTTGGATTTCGGTGCAGTCCCTGATTTCAAGACATGCAACAAACCTGTGCAAGTTACAGTTCTCAGAACCTTTTCCCTTTCCTCTCCCATGTTGTAAGTGTTAGCAAGGCAACTGGAGTTGTTGAGCAGTCAGAACTGTACACTTTGCCTACTCAGCTAGTCAGGAAGGTCTCAAAGATTGTACCATGTAAGAGTCAAATAATTAAACACCGATTACTTACTGTAAAAAAAAAAAAAGAGGAAAAAAGAGGAAAAAAGAAAAAAAAATGGAAGAAAAAAAGGAAAAAAGAAAAATACTGTTTTCTGGGGAAAGGTTGCATTCAGAAGGTCTAATTTAACATAGAAGATTTCAGTGGAACTAGAGCCTTTAACTACATTCTGCTTGACTTCATCCAAAAGAAAGGGATGAGAGAAAAGATTAGAAAAGCTATTCAGTACTTGCTTTCAGCAGCAGAGCTTTGGGAGGTGACAACAGCTACTGGTAATTCTTTCCATAATCTTTTCCCCAAAACAGCATTTAGAATCCTCTTCAAAATTTGGCTCTGGATCTATGGCTTCATTATTTTTACAAAATACAAAGCCACCTCCCTTCTGTGCTCTTGGCTACAGATTAAATGTTTCAGTTCCCCAAAATGTCTCATTTTAAAAAAAGCTGTTGCAAACCCAGGGAACTGTTCCACCTGATTCTACTGCCTCAAACACTAGAAAAATCCTGCCTTTGCCCTGAACTCCTCTCAGGCTTCTCCCCTCAGTGCCATCAAAAGCTCAACCACGTTTTTGTGGTTGCTGGCTTGCCTCTGCAGTGTCTCAAGAGAAAGAAAAGGCCACTATTTTCTTTTCTATTGGCCACCACTTCCCCACCTCTGCTCCTCCTGCCACCTGAGGCACAATGGCTCTTTTCATAGCACGGGCATGATTAAGAATTAACCATTAAAATCTGCTACGTGCCATCACAACATCAGGGACTTGGTCTTGTAAAACATTATGTTGGGTTTCTTTTATTACAAAACCACTGAGAAATGAAATATTTTCTCTGTAGAAACTTATCTGCTTCGAGCTTCTCAAACACGCATTAATATTGTTTATTGGAAACAGCAGAATGAAGGCCTCATTTTCAACACACATCAAGTTGATTACTTACATCAATTGTTGTGATGGGAAAAAAAGTGCTTCATTTTCTTGGCACTGAATATTGGCTGAGTTTATTCACACCTACTGAAATATAAACAGGCTTATGTTTACATTAGGTACTTTGGGGAAAACATCCTGCAGCCAGAACTCTGGAGTGCTTCAGGAATTTTAAATACAGCTATGATATTACAACCTAACCAAATAAGCCTTTCTATTCACTCTTCTCTTTACAATTGCATTTCACATGTGCATTGTACTCTCCAAAGGTTAAAATCCAGACAGAAATGCAGTATTTAACAAATTGATGCTCATTTACCCCACACCCTTCATATCATTACATTTCAGCCTTGCCCAGGGGTCACTGTCGATGTAATTATAAGGCACTCAGGAGGTGAATGTTAGTTGGGGAACACAAGAATTCATCTTTTGAATTGTCTTGTATTTTGACAACTTAAATTAAACGGTTTTCATTTCCATTAAAGGAAATTCTGACTCCTTATGTAAAAGAATTACCAAAAAGAGCACCTCTGTCACAAAGTAAGAGCAAAAGGGTGGAAGTAACCAGCAATATGGGAGAGACAGAGAAGGAGAATCATATTGCAAAGACTAGGCTGGGATTCAGGGAAAGACAGTGCCTGACTTTACCATGGAGTTTCCCTACATCAGGGAACTGCACCATCATCTCATGTCCCTCTCATCCCCACCTGTTCTGTTTGTCCCATCCTGCTTTTCTGTGCCACTGGCAGGATCTTTGAGAAGCTTTGTACTGCACCTGAAATAAAGAGGCTGCTCACTTATTTTTTTAGATTTTAGGTGCTATTTTCCTTTCAAGCAGTTAATAGATTATATAATCATATAATATACTCATGAGTAGACTCCTAGCAGAGCTCATTCCAGTATGCGGAGATTTTTTTTGTAAAACGTAGTGGAACTATCAACATATGAGGACCTGACTGATGTGTACTGAACTCAAACACTCAACATGCTACTGAGGAAAGAAATTCTTTTTAATCCAGGTAAAAATTGGTAAGAAAAATAACCACATTTGATCAAGCAAGTTGAAAGGAGGAGTGATGCAGAGTGACATGCTTAACTGCACATAAGGAACAATTAGCTGGTGGCAGCAGAGAAATTGCTGAATGAAATGTGCTCAGTAAATGAGAATGATCGAGACTGGTACATATTTTAATTTCTACTCTGATTATTTTAAAATATAAAGATATAGCTTTAATCAGTGCAGCATTTTTGTATTTTTAATCTGTTTTAAATTACTTCCCAAAATAGTCAGTCTTTTGAGTGGATACAGGGGATATAGACCAGGGAAGAAGATAGATACCTCTACTTAGGCTTTACTTCAGTTAAATCCATTCCTACAGAGAAAACACACTAAAGCACTTTCTTAATTCCTCTGGTCTAAAGGTTCTCATTAGCTCCTCAGACATAATCCAGGCTTTGACATTGACTTAAAATTTCAGCCTCAGTTTCCAAAGTGTTTTGGAGATTAATTAATATCACTTTGAAATCACTTTACTTCAATCATATGATATAAAGAACCTTACCATAGGTCTATTTCATTAATACGCATTATTGAAGTATGATGAAAGCATTAGAATTATATCAATTTGAGATAAGATTATACATATATATATACACATAAGACACGACTTGAGAAGTGTACAAGCGAGATTTGTCCTTTTATATAAACAATATTTTTTTATATTCACAAGAAAAGCTTTTTGTTTCCCTATCTCATAATAGACCATTTTTTCTTCCCTTGAAAGGCCCATTTCAAAGGCAAAATCTCTGTTGAGGGGCATAGCTGTGATATGTACACAGGTGTAATACACTTAGCAAGAAACTGGCAGGAAAGTGACGGCTGTAAGAGACACTTGTTTTTTTCAAAAGTTTTTTACTAATCAACAGAATAATGTACACTTTATCAGCAAGTTCTCTAAGGAAGGGCAAATTCTCCCAGCTTCTTAACAGCCAGGTGCATGGTCCCAGGAAAACAACTTTCCTGCATGTGAAAGTCTCTGTGTTTGTGCTTGTTCGTGTACATTTTTTTCTCGCAGACAAACATTTATTGATTCAGTTTAATCCCTGAGTTGCAAAGCTGCTACCTCTGAAAATGGCCAGTGGACAGCTTCATTTGCAAACTAGAGGTTCTGGGAACTGAGTGCATTATAGCAACTGCATACATTTTTATCTGTTTAGATTAAAAAAAAGAAGAGCATTTTCACAGAATATTCAAGGAGGCTATTGTGTCTTCACTGGTAGCATTACACTTTCCTGCAATGAGGAAGAGAACCCCACACTCTCTTAAGATTTAAGTCTTCCCCTCTCATGTTACTTAGAATTATGATAATATGAAAAAAAATTGTTTCATCATCATGGACCATGCTGTAGGCCAATTTTTTTGTAAAAAACATTCTCAAACTAGCAATTCCACTGAAATAAAAAGGATTACTTGAATGAATAACTCCTCTCTAAGGACTTTAGGTCTCTTCCCAGGAAACAACAAATATTTTACAAAGAATTGATCAAATTTTTTTAATGTCAGCATGACCTATATGGAAACAGAGCCTGTTATTTAAACTGTGCCCAGTCACGATGGTGTGGAGTTCAGGCATTACTTAAATGAGCATGAGGGAATGCTGGAAAAGAGGAGTATATCTGACCAAACAATCCCAGGATTTTTATAGCCACCATTGCTGATGCAGTGGTTGGTTTCACTAAAGCAAACAATGAACACAGTGACAAGAATGCAGAAGAAAGTTTGGATCTTCCCATGAAATATTTTCAATAGTCTTTTGATCTTTCTTGAAGATGGTAAGAAAACGATAGCCTTCTTTCTTGAAAAACTCAATTTGTTTTCACTGAGACCTTGAAAATCTCTAGGTTTGGCAAAGTGGGGAGCATTAGTGTTAATGGGATGTCTGGGAGGTTTTAAACTGAGCAGTTAGGGTGCAAATTATTGAAAAGAAAAACAGTGGCCAGTGCATATTACTTTTTCAAATACAGTGGAGCTGAAGTAATAACAAAAATAGTGAGAACTGTAAACAGGTGTTCCACATTGATTAGGCTTTTCTGATTCTATAATTTTCATAGATGGGTTAATTTTTAAATAAACAGGATAGGAAAACAGCATGAAATAGAATACAGTTAACTGGCTGTAGCAGATAACAAGCAGGACTTCGTTTAGAACTATCCCGCAGAACATAAAGGAAAAAATTAAACTGAAAATCCCATTTCTGTCTGACAAATGTTTTATTCTTTTAGTATAAGTAAAGTGGGATGTGGCAGAGGCAACACTGAGTGTGCAAATGTGAGTGCGTGCATGTGTTGTGTGTGTATGTGCTGAAGAGAGTATGGGCATCTTTTCACTTTTTCTCCTTGTCCATTATCTTACTGGAAATGAATATCCTAATTTTTGCTCCTTATTACAAGGAATTTCATTCTCATTTCTTCCACCTGCAATATATATCAGAGTACATCTAGACATGTATCCATCCATTATCATCCTGCACTGATACCAGAGCCAGGAAACATCCAGGTAGGTCTTTGAGTGTTTTTCAAATCCAGTCAACATGGTTCAATAGTGCACAGACCTAGGAGTAAACATTCATGTGTTGTGTATAGCCTATCTAAAAGGTGCAACTGTCCTTCTGTGACTGTAGCTTGTGCCAGTGAGCTTGGAAATGCCAGGATATTTCTTGGGCACACCACACCATCCCTGCAGTCCCCCCCTGCTGCTGGGTGGGAGTTAGCCCTCTTCTGTTAGCCAGCTCTTTTCTCAAGATCAAAGCACTGTGTAATGAACTGCACTTTACTCTTTGTTTTTCAAGTTTTTCCTGTACTTCCATCTTGTACTTTTGGCATGAAATGTTAGGCAGGTGTAATGGTGTTCGAGGGGGCACACGAAGCCAACGTTCCAGCATTAACACCCGCAAGGACGTCCTGCAGCAGCGAGGGAGGGTGTGCTGCCCTGGTGGTTCCAGTGCCCGGCGTGGTGGCACGGTGGCACGGCTGCAGGGCTGCACAGTGACACGGTGGCACAGCTGCACAGCGGATGGTGGCACAGTGGCACGTGGCACATGGCACACGGCACCGTGGCCGGGGCTTCCCCAGAGCGGGAGCAGGCAGCCAGCCATGGCAGCAGATGGGGAGAAGAGGAGGCAGCCAAAAGACGAGACATGTAATGTATGAATGCAACCACTAAAATGTACCTCTCAGCTGAATTTCAAAGTGTTGACCTGTCTCTTTTAATCTTACAGTCCAGTACTGCTAAGCAGCATAGACATTTTGTGTCTGTAGAAATTAATACTCCATTTTTGTATCAATAAAGGATAAACTTTAGATTTATCTGATATTTACAGGTTCTGGAAAGAGCTACAGGCAGTTGATTTTATCTTATAAGCATATGTAAACATGACAGATATAAGAAAATGTGCAGGTTTAAAATAAGACTTAGCCCCCCTTTCCCATTTATTTATATTGAAGGGATTCATGCCCTTTACAGCATTAATTAAACCCTATGTAACTTAAGGAATGCCATTTATAAATGATAGAAAACATAATGGCAAATATTTCAAGTCATTACATGAATTATTGATAAGCTTTATGGTGAAAACTTTTTGCCACCTCTGTTGAAAAAACCTGAGGAAAAGAAGAAATAGGAAACAGTTGGCAATGATTTCTGAGGATAACTAAAGACATGAAAAAATATCTGTGAAGAGAGTAAAAAGAATAGGACTGTTTATTTTAGAGAAAAGATAAATACAAGGAGGCCAGATAAAGCTTTATAAAATAATATATGGCATAGAGAGCAGAGAGTGGAATATTCTGCTCTGGGTTTCTCATATTACACAGACAAAGTGATATTCAGTTAAAAGATGAAATTTAAAGCTGAGGAAAGAAATATTTGTCTCCACAACAAAGAAGAATTATACCATGGAACTTTCCGGCAAAAGACAGCACTGGTTTTAGCAGAATTAAAAATGAACAGAAAAAATCATATGGATGGTGAGAGTAGCCAAAGTGATAGTGTTGGGGTGAAAATCATACATAAGTTAATTTCAAATGCATTGCATTGGAGGAGAAAGAGCAGAAGAAAAACAAATCTATTTTGGGTAAGGCATCCTGAAAATGCCTCTTTCACAGAGTCTTCCTCTGAAAGGGCAGACCTGTGGGAGTGAATGAGATACCAGTTGTATTCAATTTATTAATTATGTAATAATAAGCAGGAATAAAAGGTTAAAACCACTTTCTTTGTTGTTTTTCAATGTGCTTACTTTGAAGCAATAAAGAACTATTTAAAAAGAATAACAGGTGTTGTTTCACTTAGTTGAAGTCAGACTGTCACTGGGAGATAAGTGACACGAAAAGAGTGGAAGAAATTCAAGATGAATGCCACAGTTTCACACTTGGACATAGGCACTGCTTCATGAAATGGGCTGTTTGCCAAAAAATATAAGTGATAATGATGGTGGTGAGGCACTAGAAGAGGGCTGGTGGTGGCTGGGAGGCAATGTCCGAGCTGTAAGGGATGCCCACATTTACTGTAATTAATGGTATGAATCAAAGGCTCCTTCCATCATCAAACGCCTACGGAGAGGTATCATTGCTACAGCTGCTTAGGCATTTAGGATAAAAGTGCCCAAACTAGACAGCTGAGGTGAAAATTTACCAGTTTTAATTACTGAAATTTAAATAACCAATTAAAAAAAAAGTAGAATGTGTATTAAGATTCCATATTCCTTTTCGGAACTGTTTCTTAAGAATTTACTGCAATAAAGACAAGCTGAGGCTACTGCTGTCTATGTGCAGCTCCCTCTCCACCCCAGTGAGAGCTGTTGCATGTCCATCTATCTTAGGCTGCACATCTGCCTTTCATCTCAGCAGACTTTGACTTTTCATGACATAATGGCACAGAGGTGAACACAGATGCTTATCCCTGTGCCCCGTTTCAGGTTGTCTTCCTGCAGTCCTGGTCCCTGAGGCACCGCTTCTCATGGGACTTGGGTTACAGAGGTGCTGAAGCAGGAGAAGGGGTCTCAAGCATGTGTTTACTGAGGGGGTGAGGAGAGTTAGCCTTGCTGCAGCCCGGGATGCAGCACAGCAAGAGCAGCCGCCCGCCGGGGGGACCTGCTGGAGCCGCAGATGTGCAGCCCCGGCCCCGCTCACTGTGTCCCTGTTAGCACGGGGCTGCTGCTGCTGCCACTGCCGGCAGCTCATGAATACGGCTCGTTTTATCTCGGGTTCATCAAGCCCTCACAGCTGCCTTCACAGTATGTTCAAATTTGGTATGAAGGCTGTATGTAACTCTAGAGCCATGATCACACACTAATATGCTAATAGGATTAGCATTGCAGTTCTTGGGGAAGAAAATTATACCTTTAGATAAGAGGTTTCTTCTACTTTGAACATTCTGAGCTCTGTACCCCAGCACTGCTGTAGTTGGGGGTGGGGGAAATCCACTGTCTTTCTCCCATCTTTCTCTCTGCAGGCTCTCCAGTGATGTTGGAAGGCTTTCCTTCCACTTATTCCACAGCTTTGCCACAGGATATTATGATATTATCCTTCTACCACAGAAGGGGAAACTAAGGAAAGAGGAGAGAAGTTTACAATAATTAATGCTAGGATTACTGTCCCAAGCGCTGTTGCTGATTAGCTCCAGAGCTGCCATGCTTGTGGTCCCAGGCTGCATGGCTGACAAGGTGATTTGAGTTGAGGAGACCGAGCAGTAGCTGGGAGGGTGTCTGCGGCCGCTGCCCTTGCAGGGGTGACAGTCATTATTTGGAATTGTTCTGCACTTTGCTATACATGTCACCACGCCACACAGAACTGCTTTCACTTGACAAAGGTACACCTGGTGGGATGTGTACTCCTAGGGTATAAAAAATCTTCAAAGATGTCTTGCAGTGGCATTTCACCTTAATTTCTATCAGCAGAAACCAACATTGTCCTCAAATTTCCCAGTGTCCTTGAATTCAAGAAATTGTGACCATGGAATCCAAAGGATCTCCAAGCTCTCTCATCTCTTTAGCAGTGTCTAGTGGAGAAACTTGCCAAATTAAATCTGCTGGATGCTTCTTTACTCCTAATGGGAAAAAAGTTCAGAAAATATGTTGATTTCCAACTCAGGTCAAAAAACTTGTTGGTCACTGAGGCTTAAAGCAAGACACATGCATGCAATGCTGGTTACAGTGCAGTGTTAATTTTTTTCAGAGTCAACCATTTAAAATATGTCATCAGGACAGAAAAAAATTTCAAATTCATGTGTATACGTTTGTTGCATAAAATAGTTAGAAAGAGATATGGGGAGCTTTCTAAAATTGCTCATTATCCTAAGGTAATATAGCAGAAAGAAATTAGAAGGTTTGGACAAAATGCCTATTATTAAGTGATGTTTCTTTCAGAATAAAGAAACATGGGAAAGGAAAACCAAAATATTTTAGTTATAAATGAATCCAACTGAAAACAGTTTTTTAGGCAAAAATTGCTTTCAGGATTATATAGCTACAGTTTGTAACTAGGAAACCATCACCTGGCTTGGTCTTATGCTGCTTCCCCATCAGCCTGTCATAGCCTTGCCATAGCCTCACTTACTGCACCCACATTGTTTTGAAACATTTACTGGTTCAGAGGGTAGTTCATAGGTACAAGAAAAAATGTTCCAACAGCAGAAATACTCTTAGTGAGATGACAATGTGCTATTTATTTTCTGGCAAGCCATAGTGAAAGGAGAAAATAAATACCAGAACAGACAATTGAAAACAGAACACTTTGAAGAAGTCTATCAATGTTTTATATTAAATCATCCATTAAAACTTCCACCCAGACAAGATGACTCTCTGCTTTGGAGAACTTCATGAAATAATATGTTAGAAGACACAAGTGTGTTTGTGATTGCTCTGAGTTTCATGATTGAGAAAATAATTATGAAATAATCCTGTGCAGAAAACAAAATACCACTAGTCATCTGCACATATACACATGACTTTTAGAGAAAAGGAAAACTTACTGAAATGGTCTGACCTGTCTCCTATGAACCTGTTATTTTTCAACAACTTTACAAGATAGTCAATATAATTTTCCTAATATTTAATATAATTCTGCCTTCAGTTATGGCTCCCTGGTAGAATTGCACTCTACTTTAAATGAGCTCTTCCTAAGAGATAGACTCAAAATGATCATATTTATGCACACAAGGCTTGAAATAAGACATATCCTAACCTTTAATTATGAATTACTCTCATGGTTTCTGAAAACCAGCTGAAATCCTAGTGATGTTTTAAGAAGGTAAAATCCTGAGGTTTATTTAAGAGGGTTTTGTTACTTTAAATGTCATATTCTGAAAGCCCTTGTTAATAAAGGTTGGCACAGGTCACACTGTCAGGGATAAACAATCATTCCTAAATCCTTTGTTTCAGGCTACAGTGAAACCTAATCCCCATGGTGTTCCTGACTGGCCATGCATGCATGTAGATATGCAACACTTTTATAGTACTAGTGCTTTCTTTCAAGCACATTGCTCCTGACTGCAAGGCATTTGATTTCTGGTAATTAATCAGCTCATCATACATGCTGTGTTTCTCCCTCAGGCCCAACTCAAGTTAGTGATCCAAAACTGCCCCCAGGAAAAAAAGAAACCATTTATGTTCTTAGTGCACAGAATAAAACCCTGATAAACAGTGCTTGGCTAAACATTGAATTCAGATGGCATTTAGTTTTTTTAAAAGATACAGGTCTGGGTTTGCAGGTTGGGATTTTTTTTTTTTTTTGCAAGCTAGAAGTCTGTTTTCCTTTGTAACTTGTAAGTCTGTTTACCCTGTCTGCCCCTTTAGAAAGTTAGAAAAGCCCAGAACTGCTAAACGTGCCCCTAAATAAGACATCAAGATCACTATATTATTTTTGAGGTTTTGTTCTTCAGCATCTGAACTCACTGTCTGAAATATTAGTGTTCATTTTTTAAAAAACACTCTGTCACATGTTTATCTGTCATCCTTTATCTTTTTGTTCTTTCATATTTGGCTTGTCTGTATAATAGCCTGGGTACTGTTAATTTTATCAGATCCAGGAAACAATTTCAGCTTGTGTTGGTAATTCTTCATGCCTGGAGATGTGGCAACTCTCATTCTTTTCAATTATGTACCAGTTGGCCTTAACTGCTGTTTGAAGAGTCACACATTGTTACTAAGGATCCACAAGAACATTAGAAAACTTAATAGGCAAGCTCTCACTTTTTATTTGTTATGATTTAAATAATAACCTGTATGCTTACCAAGGCACCATGCTCAGCTAGTGAAGACTACTGGGTTCCACCTCTCCATCAGCTCATGGATTCTGGTACCACTCCTCGTTCTGCTAATGCACAAGGATTTTGAGTACTTGTGTTCTGCAGTGATGAGACAGACAACCCTGCCAACATTCATTCTAGGCTGTATTTTTTTGGCACAAGCTAAGCTCTTTATGCCGGTTCTTTTCCCTATGGCAAATGCAAGAAACCAAAAGGAATTATTTCACCTAATAGCTCCTTGCCTCACAGGGCTGTTCTGAGACTTAATTAATTAATGTTTGTAAAGTGTTTTGAGAGCCTGGGATAAAGAGGTGCTATATAAGCACTGATACAAGGACAAAATATTGTTATTATTAATTCCCAGTCTGATCCAAAGCCACCGAGTGAATAAAAAATGGAGCTGTAGCCCCCTGTGCAAAAGTGGGGATAGTTTGTCCAGCATAAGGAGAAGCAACATGGTGTATATTTACTTGAAAGAATTATGTATAGATATGTGTTTAAGCCATGGGTCAGTTTGACCAAGAACTCTTGCAAGACAGGAAAAAAAGAAAAGGATTTTGAACACCACTACTGTGCTGTTTTTAATTTCCCTGTCTTTTCTTGTTCTTAGCATACCATCCAGATAAGGAAAATAAACCACACTGGGCTACAGATTAAGTCAAATATCAAAATCATTGCATGCTGACCGTGAAAACTCACTCATGCTGAACATTTGTGGGTTATCAGGATCAAAGAGCACTTCAATATTTATCAAAAAGCATAGCCCACCATGGTTTAGTCTTCATTAACCTGGTGTGTATTTGAAGAACTCAATAGAGCTAATGCAGTCCAAGTTAAAGCTGACATTTTTTGACTTAGGAAAACATTTATCCTCTTGAAGAGATATGTATCAGTTTGTAAATGTTGTGAAAGGGCAGAATAACATAAGGCTCACATATGCTATTGGGTTGTCTGAAAGCAATAAGCTTTATGGAGCTGAATTATGCTTTGTACATAGAGTCAAGAATGAACTTGTCATTTCTGTAATACCAGTAAAGCTTATTTCACGTATAATGGGACATCCCGCTGTGCATAGATGATACAATTTTTCTAGTTGGATTTAAAAATATTAAAATGAAAAAGAGGTTGAATTAGGCTGTGAAAGCTTGGGTATGTGTGATACAAAGGGTGTGCAACCAGCTGTAGGGAGTTTTGGAACTACATGGCTTTACTCCCCCTACTACTTTTGGCTGATTGTGTTTCATGTCTGAACAAGACCTCGAGGAGTTTACCTCATATAAAAGACTCTCCCAGATATATAGAAAGGACTGTGGATCATAATGGGTGTTAGTTCTGATTCCCTGGCACTGCCTCTAGCTTTTCAGTCTGCTCTTACTGTGCAACTAATGCTCATATCCTTGATGTTCACCTAGGAAAAGATCATTTGAAAACTTGCCGTGCTAAAACAGTAAGTTAGTATTGCAAAATTAAAAGGAAAGAAAGTATTTATGCATACTGATGACACAGGATACATGTGTATGTCAGGGAGAGAAATCAAAATGGAGATTACAGCACAGGACCTAGACTCCTGGCTCAGCTTTTCCATCAGTTTCTTCTCATGACTGAAGGAAGTTGTTTCATTTCTTCAGGTCACAACAAGGTGTTGTGAATATTTTTTTATTTTGTCTGTATGAAATAGCAGGAAGAGAAGCAAATGAGAGAAGGTATATGTGACTGAGAGGATCATGAGTGTCAGAATGGATAGAGAAGTATTGGGAGTTTGATGTTTAAAGAAAAATAAAAGCCAAACTCCAGTCAACAACTTCTTGCTGGTCGGAGCTCAAGCCTGAGAAGTGTTTCAGAGTTAGGCACTGTTTGCTGCTGATTTGCTCCATATTCTTCCTGAACATCCGAAAATTCTCCTCTCACATATAAAACCATAATGGAATAAGAAAGCTTGTGAGCCTCAGACAGCCATTCCAGTGAAAGATGAATGTCTTTCTAGAGAGTCTTTTGAGTTAAACTGAATCATAGTTGGTCCCAGAACTGGCAACAGATTCCTTCATTATCTCTTTTTGAATCTCATAATTATTGCATTCATGTGCTACTTCTACTGGGAAAATATGGAAATAAAGTACAGTAGTTGGAGAGCATGGTGATCACAGGTGGAAAGTGAAGCATTGCTGTTTACCACTTAAGCATACCTTATATTTAACATGGTTTAACAATGGTTTTTGCATTCCATTTCCTAGTGGCTGAGTTTCTACGCTCAAATCCTAAAGGGAGATGGTTTAACCAGACACTGTCAGTAATCTGCAGCCTGTGCAGATTTCCACATTTTGACTAGAGCCAGGTTCTCTGGAGCTGTGTAATCCTCTCATCCCACAAAGCTTGTATAGCCTCTGTCTGCACTAAAAAGTTGGCAGCATGTGTAAGTTCCACCAGACCACTTCACACCACAGCCATCAGTCAAGTGCTGGGGTAATAAGGCAAAACAACTCCTCATCCACAGGCTTCCTGCTGTAAAGCTGCCTGTCAGCAGGGAGTGGCCTGGGTCACATGGAAGATGGGAAAACTCCATAATTCCACGTATCGTTGAGGAACATGTCAGAGTGCTGGTTGAGACTGATGCTATGAAAATTTTTGCTTTTTCTTTTTTACCCCTGTTATACCCATTATACCTTTTTACAGCTTCTGTATTCCTAGTGCTTTTTGCCTACATTCTTGGACTTGTTTGTTAAGCTAAGAGACTAAACATTTTAGAAGCTTCGTAGCTAGGGATCAGTGTGCCCCAGACCCCAAGGTCCTCTCCAGAACATATTCTGTAAACCAAGATAGAACCATCCAGGGGAAGGTTCCTTGGGGAGGGGGGGCTCACTTGAACCTCTCATTGGGGAATCTTTGATAGATATGCTAATTAGTAAAGCCTATAATGTTATACCCAATGTTGGGGGGCATACGATAGACACACGACACACACGGAGGAGGAGAGACACAGAGACACAGGGAAAGACTCGGTGGGGTACATCTTGATGCATATGACCTGGACGTGTACACCTAAGGATCCTTAAAAATAAATACCAAGGTAAAATCCCTTTTCCCCTTCTAACCGTGTATGCCTCTTGATTTTAAGACCAAGAAAAGGCATCAAGACTGATACAAAAAAAAAAACCAAAAAACCTCTGGGCATTTTGTAACACCTGCAAAAGAAGCCTGTCAAGGAAAGAAGAGTGAATATCTGGATATGCTTGTGTTTAAATTCAAATTAGAAGGAAAATACCAGCTACAATGGGAACAGAACAGTGGCCTCTAAAGGTTCAGTGGTTGGGTTTGAATACCTCTCTTGTGTAACATCAGTGACTTTTCAAAGGACCTGTGCACCTGTAGATCTTATTGTTCTCTACTGTTTGAATTGTTTATTCTTCTAAAAATTATTGTACGGTAGGTGTAAATTGGGCCTTTATACAGAGCTAAATAAGAAAAGGAAAAAAAATTAGGTTGGGGAAAAAAGAAGAGAGTGTTACTGGAAATTGTTAGAATCTTATTTTTTTCTGGTTTTGACATAGGGTTCAACTGGGTTTTCCTTACCAAATTAGTTCCTCCACTGCCACAGAAAAGACAGGAAATCTAAGCAGCTTCCCAAATTAATCAAGTAGAGGAGAAAGCACAGCCAGAGTCTTATCTAAGTTTTCCCTCTGGCTTTTCCACCATACTATCCCTTTACTCCTTAAACTTTGAGCAAGTTTAAAGGCTCTCCTGCAGCATAAATACAAGTGGGTTGCTTAAGATAAGGGACACTGCATGAAATGGAGAACATGAAAGCAAGCGTACATTGAAACTGCCATCTGCTCAGCCTTGGAACAGGGACATTGCAGAGCTCATCTGTGCATTAGTGGTGCCATTTAATGCAGCTCCTAACAAAAAGAGTTAAAAAAATTCATGGCTGTAGCTGATTCACATTATAATGCCCTTCTAGAAAAAGCCTGTACCATTGCTCTGTGAATCTCTGCACAGAATAGTAATATGTACCATAAGGCAAACTACAGAGTCTCAGGCTTCTATTGCTGTAGATAGGCAGACTCAGAGTTTACAAGTGAGTTGGAAAACCCTTCTGGATTGGCAGCAAGAGGCAACCTGAGGCAATCACAGCAGAAGATGTCCCCAACCCTGGGAGCCATGTGTTCTTAACACCCAACAACTGTGCCAACAGGGTAAGTACTGAAGAGGAGGTACGGAACAGCTGTTACATACATCACTGGAAAATTGTTAAGAAATGGGATATAAGGTCAATGGAGTCTTAAAACACCTCATCCGCATTATCTGCTTCTATGCTCAGTTATTTTGCACATGGTGGGCCACAATGGAACCTCTCAACATTCACCTTTTGCCTAAGAGTTCCCTTGCTGTGTTACTTACCAGGAGAAGTAAGTTGATGGCACATGGCAATACTGCAGGAAGGGTAATTTCATGCAAATAGATGCTGTGAGGCTGTTAAGAGCAACCATTGTATACAAACAGTACAATTTAATAGCTTACCCTACAACTCATTGCAGTTATTTTAAATCTGTCATTCTACAGAGAAACATTATTTCTATAGTCTGGCTCTCATTCTAAAGCCTTTAAGGGGTATATTTGCTAAGAGCTACTTCCACTTCATTTACGTTATTAAATTAGGTTTCTCAAACAAATATTGTCAGTAGTATTAGTAAGCAGTTCCTGTTTCGTTTACTGAAGATGGAGCTGTGAATTCTCTGAATGAAAAATTAGAATGTTTTAACATATGCAAAAATTTGTAGGGCACAATCCATAGCATCAACTATTTGCTGCTGTAAAGTGCTGTTTTTCCTTTGCTTTATACTTTACACAAACAGAATGATAAGAATCCAGAAGTCTCTAAGTACAGAAAGACTGCAAACCAACATATTTCACAGTTTACAAAACACATTGAAGATGTACTTTTTAAAAGATATTTAGAAAAGAAGGTATTTAACTGCAAGATATATTAAGTGTTGAAAATATATGAAAGCGAATGGCAAAATGCTGGAATCTTTCAGATTCGAGGGACTGATAGGCTTTGTGCATGTCTGTGTGTGCATGCATGCCTGTGCTCGTGACGTCTTTTATTCAGCTGCCAATGTAATTAACGCACTACCGTGGGAGAGGAGGGTGGGGCTTATTATCCAAATCACAAACTCCTTGTTGTTGAGCCCAGGACTGCCTCAACTGGGTTTTTCTAAACATCTCATGCTGAATTATTTAATTTGGCATAGATAAGTAAATAATGTGTAAAAAAGAGGGTCTGACCCCACACCTCCCTCTTAGCTGAGCTCCAAATGTCAAGGCTATTGGGCTTGGACAGCACGGATACGTTGCATTGCCATACCCAAATCTTTTTCCATTTATTTTCTCCTAAGTGGCTCAGGGATCATTAATCGTGAATCAAAGTCTCCTTAGTGCTAAAACTGTGTTTAAAAATGAAACTTAGGCTCCTAAGCTACTTAGAACCATTGGAAAATTTGATTCTTGCAAGGATTTATGCCTGTTCACTATACCCCACACATGGAGTCCCAGCACTGGAACTGTGAGTCAGAGAAATGGGGGTTTACTGAGACATTTAATTGCTGGATCTCAGGTTACATGAAATAGGGTTGAAATCACAGTCCAAATGACACCTGTGACAAAACTCTCAACAATTTTTGGATTTCATTGAAGGATGTGGGATGAAATTACAGGGGAAAATACCAAGCTTTACAGAGAAATACAGAGACTGGAGCTAAATGCTTTTTTAGTGTAACACAAATAAATGAATTTGGCTCAAATAAAATGAATGTTGACAAGTGCTTGTAACACTGGCAGTAGAGGTTTTTTTTTTTTTTTTTAGTAATAGTATATTAGTATTTTCTACAAAAACAGAGGAAGTAGGAGATCCAGGTTCCCTTTCTTCCTGTCTCAGGCAAATTGAATCTATATCTGTCATCGATCACTAGGCGCTGGACTGGATAACAACTCTTGTTGGCTTCTATTTAAAAATGTGGGACAAAACACTGTGAAAATTCAGTAAATCGGATCCACTTTTGAAATTAACATTAACTGAGACATAGAGGATAACAGAAATAAAGCCCAATGGAGACTTTTACTTACTTGAAAAAAATTCTCTGTTTCAGAAATTGTTCATTTTCTTGATTTTTACCCTTCTAAAATGGAAATATCAATGGAAATCTGAAATACATTCATGGAACAAAACATGTATTTTGTGACTACAGTTTAGATGTGACAAGGCTGAAGAAATTGCTGCAAATCAATATAATACAGAACCTAAACAAGCAAATATTTTAAACAGCCATGACTACTAATTACCAAGTTAAACTGAAAAAAGAGATCTGAAGGTTATTCCCACTTGTAAACAGTCTCCAACATAAGTAGCAAATGAAGAATGTTTAATCTTTTCTCTCTTCACTGTGTGGCGGTGCCGACTAATCTGCTGTTGATGTGTCATACTCGGCTCTCTGTCTGCTACAAAGTTTTTCCACTGTCTTCTTGCTTAAAAGCCATACAGAAGTTTAAATATCAGTGCAAACAATGTTTAAATGTGCCCAGCTAATCACTGAAGGCATTGTCACAGAACAGAGGAGCGATGCAGACATATCAGATGCTCTGGCAACAGTAGCATAATCCAGTCATTCATTAACATAAATTAAAGCTACAATGCTGCAGGCCTAAGAAATGAAGAACAAATTGGAAATATGGAAATTAAAAGGACCTGGTTTGGGGGGAACTTTCAAAGCATTGTCCTACACAAACCCTGTCTGCCTTAGCCAATGGACAGGGAATTTCATTTACTGAAAAATGGAGGCTTTGAAGATGCTGATTAACACAGAGTGCAGCCTGGTGTCACAGGCTAGCAAAATGACTAGATCAAGCCTTTGTTTTGGGACTTAAATAATGATGTAATTGCACCTTTTTACATCACCTATTTTTTTTTTTTCTCAAAGAAAGAAGTTATCCTATAAGTAACTGAGGCACTTCTCTGACTTTCAAAGCCTGTAAATTATACTCAAGCTACAGTTTTTCCTTCTGCTTCCTTCTAGTTGTTGTGAGTTTTCTGAAAGGCTGAGAAGTAGTTCAGAGTGACTGAAAGGCAAATTTTGCTTAAATAATAGAAAAACCTTTTCTACAGCACCACATATATCGGGGTTGGAGGTTTTCTCTCTGTCTAGATTGCACTATATTTTTAGTCCTGCAAGAGCTATGGCAGCACATTTTTATAGCACGTGAAATGTGTTATGCAGGGGGATTCCACTGTCCCATGCAGAGAGTTAAATTCTCTCTGCATCCTTGTATCATAGGAAGTTTCCATTGTATCTGAAATTGAGACATTCTCTTTCAAGCATCAACCTATCTGAAGAAAAAATTCTAATTTAGACCAGATGAAAGATGAAACATTTGCATTTTGAAGAATAATCTGACTGTATGGATTTCATACTCTTACTATATATTTTATTTAGAAGATGCTTAATCAATTCACTGTGCTAAATTTTACCTTAAATTTTCTGGAAGAATCTAAGATTCCATTGTGTTATTATGCATAGCATCTAAATACATCAAAATGTCTACATTTAGTCTTTTTGATACAAAGATGTATTTGATTAGCCAGAATTGCTGTCACTTCTCTGTTTGCTGGTGTAGCAATATCTGTGTTTTCATCTACTTCTGATTTCAGTCTCCTTTTATTTGCAGCTCTTGCCACTCCAGTGAACCTATTACCTTCAAAAATGCTGTATTTGAAATTATATAGAAAAATCATGTATGTATGTAGTTTATATAAATGTAATTAATATTAACCAGCTGAGTAAAATTATTCATGGACTTTTTAGAGAAGCTGCAATGCTTTTCAATGGAACTGTATAAATACATTAACCCCAGTGTCTGCACCTTAATATAATTTGTGTTAACTGAGTTTTATAAAACTTTCATTTTTCATTAATATACCTGTTTTCATGTTGTAATTGCTTTTGAATTTAGCTGAATATTTCAAAGTCTCTCTCTAACTGTATACTGTCTCTTTTCCTTCCCATTGCTCATCTTGTTGGACCTTATGAATATTTGTACAGTCTCCCTCAGGTTGCATTCAATCAAATGTTTATCATGCTATTAATTTAATACGTTTCGATCCAGCACATATGCTTCAAGAGATTTCTCCAGCTGTTTTCACCATCTGAAAAAAATTATTAAAATTAAAAGAATCTATCTGGAAAAGCAGCTTGGGTTTCAGAGCTTTCTAGCTGGGAATCACAGCTTCACTCTGTGCCTGACCAAGACTGAGTACCCCATAGCACAGAAAGCCTATATTTGCCTTCCCCAGTGGTGCACAGGAGCTTTCTCACCTCTTGTTACAGGACATGCTAGATAACATTTGACTGCAGTTTGACTGGTTAGAAAGACTTGGCATTTTTCTACTCTTGAAGAGTAGGCTTAGCTTGTCTCCAAAAAAATAATTGGTCTAGAATCTGATGGGTCTGACTTCAGATGTGCCTTACAGAGAAGACAGAGATTTTAAGAAGAAAGCATGACATCCTCTGACTATGTGCTTGGGCAGAATTTCATCTTTGGTGGCAGGAAAAAGAACTACTGATAAAAAAATGATTTCTAAAGGACTCTCTGTGTAATGGCTCCTTATATGTTTGTCTTCTAAATAATGATCTAACCTGACTTGGCACAGGATATCATTTCAAAATTGCACCAGATGCAAAATCATACATATATATATATATGTTTAGGAATAAATATAGTGATATAAATAGTCATAAAATGCAATGTGCTTAAGAGTCTAGTGTAAGATAAAATCTGCATAGAAACACTTAGCCATGGGATTTATTAATGATTATTCCAAGCACGTGTTAACTACAGAAACAACACCATGAGCTACTCACTACAAAATGAAGAAGCAATCTAAAAGAAAATGTAATTATATGACTTATTAATAATGATAATAGCTTTCACATAGATATCTCCTTTTCCATGTCTCTTTGCCTTACAAAGGAATAGTTTCATAGCTTGCAACAGCTTGAGGCTGACCAGCTGCACGTACATAACTTTTATGCAGTTAAACATTTCAATTGCCCTGTCATTTCTTCTAGGTGCTCAGCTGCCTAGGATTCCTATTTTCAGACTTTAGCCCATAATTTAGATCTTGAATATCTAATAGTCATGCATTCCACAGACTTTTTTCCCTGAAGATGTGGGATAATTTTTTTTTCCTAGGCTTATAATTTTCCTGGAGCAAGACATCACTATTTCAACAGGAAGGCAATAAAACATTTCTGAACACTAGAAACAGCAGTCTCCCCTGTAATAGATTCTTATTTATTTTTAACAGAATCAATAGTTGTTTGCAGGAACTTGCACACTGCAGTCTATAAGTAAGGTAAGATTGAGAGTGTGCAGCTGTCTCATGATTCAGGTAGTGTAATCTGATTGAAGTCTGTGGCTACTTTCTATGAAATCCACAGTGCCAGCTCTTTCAGCAGGTTCATAAGCCTGACCTCTTTCCAGATGGCTCCATATATCCCTCATGAAATCCATCAATACAGTAAACTTCCTTTGCCTAACCTCTACATTGATTGAAGTTAAGTACTACATTTGCTAGTAGAGCTCAATGAAGCTAATCATCACTCAAGTGCAGCTCAATGTTTCCTATTTAAGAGACTTCAAAATACCTGAATATCATAATAATTGGTCTGCAGCTGAGTGTATTTCTATCTTCATTTTAGAAGAGGATGAAGTATCCCCGTTTATACTCAGGTAACTGTGTTATCATACACAAGTAAATAACAAAAGATTTATACTAACTCGCTTTCTGTTATGAAGAGGATATTTGAACTAACTGTCTCCAAATCTCAGTCTAACTTTCCCCCTCTAGCTACTCCACAACCTACAGCTGCTTTAGCATGAGCAGTACTTAATTGCTTGAAAATTGCTAATTTTTAGTCCCTCATCCTCTCTTCCCCCCTGCATCCCCAAATGACATTACTACCAAAACTGGAGTATTACCTCTGACTGGAACTTAACTGTAAGTAGAATTTTGACTGGTATTAGAATTTAAAAGACAGAAAGGCAACTTACAAGGTTTTTGCTTTCAGGAGAGCAGTCACATTATTCATTCTTATTCTAATAAGATATTCCCTTGAGAAGGGTTGGGGTATATGTAAACCTAAATAAAATTCTGTTTCTGAAAGGAACTTCCTAAATATGTGCATCTCTCAATGGCACAATTTTTATTTATTTTGATTTATATTAGGAGGAAAGACCGACATATTGCATGCTTTTAGAGTTTTATTACTTATGATGCAATAGATGTATACAAGCTTTAATACTGTCCCTGCCCGGCTCCATGGGGTCCCACGTGTCCCCACAGAAGCAGGGGTGGGTTCAGTATTACAGTCGGTAGCAAAGAGCCGAGAAGGGCATTTGCGTGCGTTCCGCCAGGAGCATTTATTGCCTCGACGCTGTCGAAGGTTGCAGAGGCAAATACCAACATGATCCCGAGGTTCACAGTTTTGTCTGGGGGTGGGGAAAAGGCGGGACCAGGGAATGGGGACCAATGGAGAAGCTCTGGGGGAGTGACGAGAGGTACAGGCTGACAGCCAACCGGGGAATCCAAACTGGGATAAATTAACATAACAGAACAATGCATCCTGGGAGAATCCTTTCTGGTCACCCCAACATAAAGTGGTTCCTGTGGTACTAGGGACGTGTACTGGAAACTCTCTGTCCCTTGTAATGTATGTTCACTGGCCACCACAAAGCTTTGCAATGGAATTGCTAAAAGGATGTTCATAACATAGAAGAAAACAGAAAATAAATGACTTATAGCACTGGTTTGTACCCACTTGGAGACAACCAAAGGAGTTTTATGGGCACCCCTCAGGTGCATATTCAGTGTTGTATGAAAGGAGGTAGCATTTTGGAGAGTCTGTCAAGGGGCAAATGTTAAAATCAAAGCTGTGCCTGGGAAAGCAACACAAAAGAAACTTACAGGATTCAAAACTTCAGTGAGCTATGGAGGAAGATATCACCACAGGCTTTCTAGTCTCTATCTTCCTTCTGTGAAAAATGAGTGAAGAACACTGCAAATATCCTAAGCTCAATTTTATTATATTTATCTATTTAAACACCTCCAGCAGCAGGTCAAATCTTGATGAAAATGAGTCTTCTTTGAAGGGACCTGCCCTTTATTCAGAGCCATTTGTCTTTTAAAATACTTTCTAAATCAAAGGTACAAACCTCGATATTTTTGAATAGTCAGGTTCATGTTTGTGAAGTGATATTTCATACATTTTTCTATCTAATCTCTAGCATAAACGTGTGCACAGAAATGGGGAGTGTGCTCAGCACTAATTCAAAGAGTGGCACAGCCACTGCCCCAGGTGTGGCACAGGCTTTGCTGTCACTGCTGACTGCTACATGCTCCTAGAAAAGAAGAGTGTTTTCTAATGAGACACAACATGTGCTTCAGGTTACTCACATGGCATGAGATCAATGAGCAAAAACTACAAGTACCTAATTGAAGATATTTCAGGATGTTTGAAATGAAAAGAAATGCTTTATCAGAAGAGAAGAAACATTTAGAATGTTTTTGTGAAGGCAAAAGACAAATAAAAAATAAACTTAAGCTAAATTTAAAAATAATATTGTATCATAGTAGCTTTTTTCTAATGAAAGAGTGATGACAAGTTATTGCATGGGGATCCTTTTCTGGCAAATTCCTTGTATGTTGTTATCTTTGGAATCTGCTTCCTTCCTTGCTGTGGCAGAAGCCGGGTGTTGACTTCTAGGAAGTGTTAAAAAGTCTTTTTTTCTACTTTTTTTCAAGAATAAATAAGACCATAGCTCAAATTGCAGGAAATATGTGGTTTTGTTTTCTTTTTGGATATTTTTTTGGTTGGTTGATTGGTTTGGTTTTGTTAGGTGATTTTAATTATAGCTTATTGTATATTAAGTTTTTTTTCTTTTTACATATGAATTCAGATATTGCAGCTTATGAATGGAAAAAATAAAACAATTTATCAGCAAAAGGAAGGATAAACCAGGGAGGTCATTCTTTTTACATAATGCTAATGATGCTTCAAATAATAATAAAAAAGCCAAAACCAACAAAGCACAAAGGCTCTTTATTAGCAAAGAAATAAATTTGTGTGGTACCATGTCAACAACATATCTGCAGCATTGCTCTTGGTGAAGAACTATCAATAATAAAACACTCTGTCTCTTGTGGATAATGATTTTCTCACATAAAAATCCTCTTTCATATTTCAACCACCTGCAATCCAGTACCAGCTTAATACCATTGTATCTGTCATCACAGTTATTTGCTCCAGCGTCAGCTGTTTCACCAGCAGCTCAGAGCCACAGCCTGGCACTTGCTGCCTCTGCTGATACTTGGAGTGAGGCTGGTCCCAATGCAACTCAAAGGCAACAAAAGTACATAGGAGTTCCAGAAATTAAAGCAAATTAAAAATAGAAATAGCCCTGATATGAATAAAGTGACTGCAAAAGCTGTGCCAAACTTCTCTGAAAACAAAAGTTTACTTAGTTTCACTTGGAACAAACTTGAGAATGTAATGAGTGGGAAGAAGAAGGGAAAACTGCAGTGGTGGACATGCTGCACTACTCCACTTTAAACTGGCAACAGAACTTAATTAGACTTCTGTGTAAGAGCACATGGATTTGACATCCCCATTACAACAAAAATGATACAGCACTAAGCTTTTCTGACATCCACTAAATACCATATTGTATTAGAAAAATTTCAGATAATGAGCAATAATAAAAACTGAACAGTAATATAACTATAAGCAAAAGTTAGGCAAAGAGCAGGAGAGAAAGGAAAATGCTTTAATTCAGCACTTTCAGAAATTCAGAATTCTTTTAAAGTGAAAATATTTTTAGCCAGTTACTCTGAATGATATAACCAGTTTCCATATTCTCAAAAATTTTGAAATTTAAGTGGGACTCCATTATTACACAACAAAATATAAATTAAGCAAAAGTAAGGTTCACAATTGATTTCAAACGCATGATTTGTCTGTGTGCATCAAAAGTATACACTTGTCTGTGTGCATCAAAAATGTCTGTGTACATTTTTTTAAAGCAAAAAAAAAAAAATTCTGTGATCAGAATATTGCAATGAGTTAATCAGATTTACCTTGTGTGATAGCTTAAACATCAGTGCACTCTGACAGTGTTGCTCTGTCATTCACTGAATTCCAAAGCAGCATACAGAGGTAAACCTAGATCTGTTTCTTCCCTTTGGCCTAGAGGAAAACTTCCATCAAGCACAGTCAGATGGGCTTGTGCCATCCAGTGTCAAAGCCTTAAAGCTGTCCCACAGGGCGCAATGGCCCAGGGAAAGGCTGGTCAGTTCATTAACAATATTTGGGACCAAAGACATCCACTAGGGAAGGAAGATATCCCAGACATGGCAGAGGTGTACTTGTTACGGAACTCAGGTTACAACCTTTGTTCCATTTCTGACATAACCTCCTTCCCAGCCTTCAACCTCTAGTTCTCACCATACTAAAATTACTTTTCTGAATATCAGGATCCAAAAGCTGCTATATAGGCGTGTATAAAATATATGGATTAATATGCCATATAATGGACAGAAAAAAGAACTCTCTAATCACCTGGGTTGAGTGAATGAAGGAAGACATATTTGCCTGCCATCTATTAATGTAAATGGTGCAGCTAATTTAACAGTATTAGACCTGAATCATCATGCTATTATTCCAGTTTTACATCACTGTGAAACTGGAAGTGAATCATTAATATCAATGAAATTATACCAGTGTCAGCCATGGAGTAATCTGCAGAGGGGATCAGGTTCATTAATTTTAATAATTTATGATGCAGTGTAGGCTACACAATTTTACTAAATCTACTTTTATTTAATGTGACTTACTGATCCTTGCATGTATTACAAATCATCTAACGCGTTTGATATGTCTATTACACACATTTTCTGAGGAAGCATGACTTTTTAGTAGAGTGTACTAACTTCCAAATTTATCAGGGAAGACTGTTGACCAGATCACTGAAATGTTCTCCAAAGTAATAGATTCTGTGCAATGAAAGTATGTTTTAGGATATCACCTTACTCAGACTGCTTAAGCAGTCTCTGCTTCACTTTCTGTCTTGCTTGGTACTGTTAACATCAGCACATGAGAGGGCAGAAGTTGAGGAACCAGAGCTCTATGAACACAATACATCACGAGAACATCCATAGAGTAGCTAAAAGACTACGACTTTAATCTGTTGTATATTTGTTGTAGAAAATCAGAAAATTTAGCTTCAGCTTTCTTCCAGACTTAGGAAGTATATACTGTATATACACTGCTTAAGTTAAAGCTGCTTCTCTAATTCAGTGTTAAGAGGTTGAGCTACCAAAAAAATGTGTATGAGAATCAAACCAATACCAACTGATCTTTCAAGGCTGTGGAAACTTTAACTTACTTCTCTTCACACCATATTGAAGATACTCATCCCCTGTACATCCTGGTATCCTGAGAATGGATTTGAAGGCATAATCTTCTGCACCTGATTTTAAAAATATGGTTAGTTGACATGCAGTAAGTAGGTAGCAAATATAGAAAGTGCACGTGAGAGATTACAGTCTGGATAGAATACCTGCTGTGAACTGGGAGTTTACTGCTGTCTCCCTTCTTCCAGCCCTGGGGAAGGCTCCTGTCCTTGTAGCTGAACCGTCAGAAGAGATGGATGTGTGTCTGTGCTGCTGCCTCTCCAGCGCACAGCTGGGTGCCTGAATGCACATCCATCCTCATCAGTTGTTGAAGCTAATACAAAATAAGCTCAAGCATGCTTAATTATCAGCAGATGGCAGCTAACCTTTTATGTCTTGAAGCTACTGGTGCAGGAGAATATTTCCCCTGGACGCAAGCAGTCTATATTTCTGGATCCTTCTGGAACTCTCTTTCTGAGATCACATACAAAGCATTTAGCTGAAATTAGGCTGGTATTCATGTGGTTATCCCTCCATGGTTTCAGTATACCCAGACTTCAGTACTATTTCAGTGTAATAGGTTTACCTCTGAGATTTTTACTTATTATTTCAATGCCACTTCCATAGACTTCTCATATTAAAAGGACAGTTACTGTCACTGTCTTGTTTATGCTGTGGAATTTTTATAAACCCTGCTTGATACCCTTTCTGTGCTTTGGCTGATGCCTGCATTTATAGGGACAGAATAACATTTAGCAATATATCTTGCACCCTGGCACATTTAATTAGTATGTCAAACTTGTGCTTGTACTTCTATTTCTATTTCTAAAGCAGAAGCACTTTGCTCATAGTTTGGTGTCGGAATGCATGAAACCTCCTTGGCATAATGTGAATTAGAACCAGCAGCAAAATGAATGAATGATTAGCATTGGGCATGGATCCAGTGTTTGACATTCCACTCATTAGAAAGTCTACTCTAATTAACTTAATTGGAATCTACTGGGTGTGCCATTGATGGATTTGCTTGTCACCACAATTTTGTTTTATGTTCCATCAAACTCATTGGTGAAAACATGATGTATGCTGAGATTACCTTGTAAAGACCTAGTTCTTCAGAGGGATCTGCAAATTGCAGCCTCTTGCTCCCACACGGGGACTTAATGAAGTCAATGGGAGGCAGGGTGCATGCTAGTGAACTCCTTTGCATGATAATTATTTTCTCATAGTCCATATGAGTTACACATGACATGTAACTTTGCATTTATCTAGCACCTCGGGATTTCAAATGATCTTCTAAACACTGAGGAATCAATTGAGCCACTTTTCCTAATGCTAATAGCACTTTTTCCTACAAGGAGTCACTGGAAGTACTCAATAAACTCATTGGGACTACTCAATACATCGTCAGAATCTGTCTGTAATTAAGTGAGCCTTGTAAAAACACTTATAAATAAAATTATATACATGTTCTGACTGGTATACTGGGAATCCAAGTTTTCTATAACGATACAGTAAATGATTAGCAAAACCAGAATGAGACCAAGGATTCTGTTGAATGAAAACAGTCTCTGCAAGTTGCCACTTGAATGATTAGAACTACTAACTTACTTGAAGGATTTTATCCTTTTATCTATAATCCAGACACAGCCATCTCAACTGAAGCTAGAGATTTCACAAAGACCTTTTTCTTTTCAACTTGAATGTGTACACCTGTGCTGACTTTTCATCTACTTTATATGCATATGCATATTTCATTAGATCAGGGCTCTCATAATGATGGGCAAATAATCTATTTTAGGTCTAGAAAATAGCCTTGATATTAAATGTAAATGGGAAGTTGCGTTTCCATTACACTTTCCTGGTCTAAGGCATAGAATCCTGTAAACAAAATGGGAGAAGATATAAGTTAAGCTTTGAAAGCATGAAGTGGTTAAATGGATACCAGTGGAAAGAAAATTTTCAAAATAGGGTAGATACATAGACAAAGCTAAATCTCTTTTATTAATATAGAATCTGTGGTCTTACTTGGAATGAAAGACATATCCCCAGAGAAGTTTAAAGAATACATGCAGCAAGGAAAATACCATTGTTGCTGCATGAATAATGAGGCTTCGATAGATATAATGACAATAAGTATATTTTAAGAAACAGTACTGTTTATAGTAGTCTGTTGAAGGATTAAAAGGATTTAACATTTCATTTACACTATTTTTTTCTTATACCTTTTAAAAAACAGGCCTGTAGAATGTATTACCTTTTTTTTTTTTTACAGAAATTTCATGAGAACAGAACTACTACTCTTGTCATCAGTTGTGATTATTAATATGGGACTATGGAAAATTTCTCTTTAGTTAAAGTGAGTTCTGTGAAACTAATTTACATTTATTTAAAAGTATAGTGAAGATTTACAGATATTGTGTTGAGTGAGAGAAGTTAGAAGTTAGTCTGATGATGCAAATAGAAAGTGAGGTTGGAGTTTCTGCTGACCTTGATGATTTATAAGCCACTCTTTGAGATGTCTGAATTAAAAAGAAGAAGAATTGCAATAATCACTGCAAAATAAAAATGGCCTCTCATTTAATCTGTGTCTGAATATATTTAAAAAAAATGCAAGTGTTTATATAGTGCTTGCCTCTAGAATTCCTAAAGGATTTCAGTTTAAATGAATGTAAAAATGTCTTCTCAAAAAACTTACTAAATCTCTTCTTACACTGAGCACATCTAAGGCAGTTTGTGGTAGCAAGTGCACCACATAGCCTGCAATGTTGGAGTGTGCCCAATTTGATTAGAATGATAAACTAGTTTTGCTGGAAAGTTAAGGTTGTGGTGGACTATGGTGAAAGCTCAAAACTAAACAGAAGGAAAGAAGCCAAAGCATTTTCCAGTAGTCTTTATATTCTGTTAAACACACAGCGAATAGCCAGAATGCTCAAATTCATGAAGAAGTGAGGCATAATTTTGTGACAAGTGTAGTTTTAATAACTGAAGTTGGTGGTTTTGTGTCTCATTAAAACAGCAGATTCTTCTTAATGGCTTTCATTCATCTAAAAACATTTAACATTTTAAGGTTCAGAGAAAACTCAGGTGGCTGAACTTAAGCTTTCATATGGTTCATGTACCTTCCAGTGGTGACTTCCAACCTTTTACTTCACTGACCATTTAGGACATGATACATTTTTGCAGGCAATTGAGAAACCAGACAGAAAACAAACATAATCCATACACTGGCCTGGAAATGCAAATTCACAAAACTGTATTAAATATAAAAGCATTGTGTTTTAAAAAGTAATTTTGTAAGTCTGTATTACAAGACTAAATAGAAAAAAAAATCACAAAAAAGGAGCATGAGTTTATCCTAAAAAGACAAAAAAAAAAAAAAAAAGAAAAAAAAGAAAGAAGGAGCCAATTAAGATAATTACCCTCAAAAAAAAAAAAAAGAAAAAAAAGGAAGAAGGAACCAATTAAGATAATTACCCCAGAAAAGTACTTTTATTTTGCAAGTCTCTATCTGCAAGTCTCTCTGGAAGTCTGCATCTTCTGAACTTAAATGTGTTTTGCAATCTGTTTGTATGTTGTTGTTTTTTTTTTTTTTTTAATTTGGAACATATTTGTAAGGAGCACAAAGTTGCTTTTATTCTTTAATTTCTTGTTATACACAGCTTGTTTCTGAGTAAAGTGTGAATTACAAAAGAAGCCTGGTTCTGGATCAGCTAAAGATCCATTGCAATGGTTTGCTTTTTGACCTTCTGAGGAGCTCCCACAATTTTCAGTTCCTGAAGACTTTCTGCTTGGGATCTGGCTCATGTTCTCTCTGCCATCAAGAAGCAGATTTTCCTGTTGCCTGGGCTCCTGAATGAACAGAGTCACCCACTGTGGGGAGACCAATCTCTTTCTCAGGGAAGACACCTCAGTTTGTCAATAGGGATTTGCTCTGGAATTTTACTTAGGCTCCCATCAATACTGGATATTTTGAACTCCCAGATCTACCAATGTATAAGTATTAAACAGATAGTGCTACACAGAAAAGCAGGGTGTAGGAATTTTTTTGTTGCTTTGTTTGTTTTGTTTCTTTGTTTGTTTTTATTTGGTTTTTTTAAATAATTCTATGAACACTTTAAGCTCAGAAATTGTCCTGAATCTTGCTAGAAGTACATTAAAAGTATTGACACTGTATACTGGCACTGTGGTTACTTCAGGTTTTTCTCAGCTAATGCCACTCTTAGAGAGACTGTTGAAATGGGCTACAATTTTGGTATGGAAAAAACCTAGACAATGACCTTCAGTACCCCAGCACCAAGGTTGGTAGGTTTTATCTGTGCTTTGGCCAAAAGAAATTTAGACCATTTTTTAAGTGTTAGGTTTTCCACATAACATCAGCAGAGCTAGCAATCTTAGTGGCTTAAAATGTACACAGGCAACCAATCATGCTGATCAGGGAATCACTAGAAATAGCATGAGAGGCTTGGAGTACAATAAGGGTCTGTGATCCTTATTGATAGCTCTTCCTAGATTACTTTTTCCTATTTGTACTAAGACGCACAAAGAAAAATGAGAGAACCTTATCTGGCAATTTATATAAGGTATAAATATATACAACATATATAAATCTTAGTCTGGCCATTAAAGTTATAGATATATAAAAGATTTCTTTTAGTATGTTAGTCTTCTAAAAGACATTATGCTCCCTTAAAATTCCACATGGATATTTGTATTCCTACATCATGTTTCATACATGGCAATTCAAGATCCTGTAAATAAAATTTCTTTGAAAATTAGCCTTCTGTTGACTTGCTAAGATCTAACAACTAAACTACAATTAATAATTTGTGGTCATTATTCATTGAGCTCATACGTGTAGTCCAATTATGGCATCATTTTACTTGTCAGTAAGATGCAGTCGGAAAAAATTATCTTGAAATTTTATATATGCAAAAGAACTGTAAATATTGTAATCTTTTTTTTTTTACAGAATTTCACAACCCTTTTTCTTCTCTTCCTAACCACCCTTCCCCCCAAAATGAAAGACTTATTCGTAGAAATATTCATAGAAAACAGTTACCAAGGTCACATGACTCAGAATTCAAAAGTTGGCCTTGAGCAGGGATAGGGGTTTAAATAAGTTGGCCTATTGCATCATTAAAAAATGCAGTTTTGCTGCGCCAGCACCTCATTCCAATCTCACAAATTCTGGCTTTGGAACACTGTAATTCTTGATTTATACTAGACTCATAAGATCTCCTACATTCTGAACTTATGTCCATTTTAAAGCTATCTTGTAACTAAACTGCCACACAAATGGGACCATTTCTTTCCCCAAATGTCATAAATTCAATTTCTGCTGCTTTAGACAGCCTTTTTCTGAGAACATGACTAGTAACCATTTTTATATTTTTTCAGTCTTTACTTAATATGTTTTAAGTTAATGCATTCCAATTTAATTCACTTTTGATAGTAAAAGCTGCAATAATACATTTATTACGTGTTAGATTTTACACAGACTTAATAAACACAGACTTTTTTCCCAGCTTAATAAACTTTTAACCTCTTATTTAAAATAGGTATTGTACAGTAGCAATGGTCTCTGTACCATTGTCTGGGAGCACACCTGCATGGTTTGGTGGGGAATGAGAGGCAACCACTGGGGTGAGGTGAACTGCCCTCGATCTAATCCATGGGAAATCCATGTCTCAGAGTGGCTTCACTTGGGTCCACTGGTTTGTTTCCACCAGTCCAAGGAGAAGACAAAGCAAAGTTTCCTCATCTGGAACAGGCATGTTAAAGAGTGTGTGAGTGACACAACATTGATTTGTGGTTCCTAACATGTGCAACCAGTCTGCATTTTCTCAGCATCTCTAGTCAGTGTGTGCTTTGTGCACCACAATCTAAAAAAGGGTAGACAGTAAGTGAAATTATCCTTGTAGGATTACACCCAAAAGAAGTATTATCAGGTTTTCTTCCAAACTGTAGGGCAATTTTTGCCAGGTACAAACAGCTGAATAAATAGCTCCTGGCTTGTTGATATGACAGAGGAAAAAAAGAGATCTAATTTATCAGAGTTTATCACATGCATTTATCCTTACTTATTCTTTGTTTTGTTATTTTTTTTCCCAGGATAAATATATCAGACTCTGCATGGTGAATTTATGCCTGTTTGTATGAAAATTGGATAAAAAACTGGGTCAAAGTACTATTCTTAGCCACAGATGAAATGCTACTGACTTGTTGAAAATCCATTCTCATCTGTATGTTCTTGTCTATCAGATTTGGAACCTTGGTGTGAAGCAGTTTAATGTAAGTTGCTCTACTTAAAACACCATATTTTCTTAAAGTTCTCTAAAGCACATACCACTTGTACAGCAGAAGTTGCATTATGTGCAGCACATAAAGAATTCTTGTGGAAAGGTCTGTTTATCTCATCAAAGTGAAATTATATCTGTGTAGACATAATGTATAGTAGAAGTATATCTATGTACATATATATATGTATATAAAGTATCATGTTGCATGTTACAAATGTTGCACTTTACAAATTGCCTAGAATCTTAAAAATAATTTTCAGTATGACATACTGCCAACAAAAACATGGTACTGTAGCTTAAGACTTGGTATTGTTTTGTTATTTCAGTTTTCTCTTCTCTTAATAATGAGAAAAACAATATTGATTTTGGATATAACCATGAAAGAATGATGATTAAGAATTACAGAAATCTTTTGTCCCGGCAAGGTCCTTATAGCTCTCATGAAATTTTGAACTAGTGTACTTTGTTACCTCATTAATATAGGTCAGCAGTAAATTGTGGTTGGCACACTGCCCAGCACAGCACCATGATCAAGCCTCTGCTTCCTAGTAAATTAGAACCCAGCTTTTTATATCTGAGGTACACACATTTATGGGGGCATTAGATATGAAGTAATCTTTCATTTGCCTTTTGCTTTTCTACATGGCTGGCTTTAAACTAGGTCATGTAAAGGAAGTTATTTGTGGAATCGGGGAAACCTACACTAAATAGACCTGTAAGGTCCTTTCAACAGCAAGGAGGATTTGCTGAGATACATTTGAATGAATACCTGAAGAGGATCTTAGCTCCTATCTGGGTAATTATAAGATATGTGAATCAATATATGTGGGTTCCCAGGACCATGCATCTTTTGTGCATGACCACAGAACACACCACAGGACTGAATCCTGTTGAAGAAGCAGGACTAACCCTCTCAGTAGCAAAGCACATTAACAAAATTAAACCACTGGAATGAAACAGGGAGAAATCACACCTTTAAAAATTGTTGGAAGCACTTCAATCCATTACTTGTTGTATTCTGATGATTACCAGCAATTTCTTAATCACAGTTTGTGTAATTACTTGCCATTTGCTTGTATTTAAAAAGAATTTGCTCAGATTGTTTTAAGCAAGTCATCAACATTGCTTAAAAAAAGTAGTTAAATAAACTTACAGAGTTTACGATAGATTGATTTCGTGACCAGTAGACACGAAGATATTTCATAGCAGCCTGTTCACTTCAGGTAGTTATGCGACAAAAAGCAACAATTTCCAAAAATTGTTCTTTTCCTTAGATCTCTGCTGTATTTCAGGGGCCTTTTGGCTGTAATTTTCTCCTTGGTGTAATCATTTTAATGTATATCTCTTAGGGGCATGAAAGGAAAGTAAGTGATAACATGGCTCCTGTAAATGTGCATTTGTGACTAGTAACAATCTAGGAAAGGCAATCCTGGAAAACTGGACTGTAAAGAAGCTTCACAGGTTTCTAATATTTTTATATCTGTGTATTCTTCCTCTTAAATTAGTTAGGTGTGTCCTGCAAGCCTGTGCTTTTCATTGAGCCTATGAAATTACCAACAACAGTCCTAACCCACAGAGATAATTCCCTAAGAAACATCTTAGCTTCTCAATGCAAAAGTATCCTCTGATACCCTTGATGCTTAAACGCATCAGTTGCTTCTGCTTCACTCTCACCATGTAAAAGTGGTATGCTCCTAATGACTGATTCTTACCCACAGAACAAATGTTTTAATTAGCTGTGAGTATTTCCTTCCCCATAGAGCCCCTATTATACAGTGTCTCAGGTAGCTCTAAACTCCTAGAAGCTGACACAGAAGGCCAGGGGACAGTTTTCACAGACTCTGTACTTTAACTCATCCATGCAACACCAATTGTCACTGTCCCCAGCAGGACAGACTTCCATGGGGGGAGCCAGCAGGAGGTCAGGGTTTGTGTGCTGTACAATTGCAGACTGAGGCAGATACTGGACAATGCTTCAGTTTCTGAATGGACAAAACAGGCTTCCATTTTGGTGCCAGTGTGACTAAATATGGAAATTAAGTATAGTAAACCCACAAGTGATGAAGTGAGTACAAACAAAGTCAGTGAAACTACACCTGCTTATACCACCTTTGAGTTTGGCACAGTGTAATTATTCCAAATATTATTGTAAAATCACTCTTTCATGTGTATGCCCAAAGATGGATGTACACAGCTATAGACTCTTTGGGTGGCTGATAGAAGGGGCCTTCTTTAAGTGCTACAGGCATTTCATATACAAATATTTTCTATGGTTTCCCTCCTCAGACCGAATAATATTGCTTCAGCCAACATAAACATGTGAACTCACCAATAGGTGGAAAATGGGAACTAAGATGTGAAAAAAACTTTCTAAAAAATTTGACTCCAAGAATCAAATACTGAGATTTTTGCCTTAGATGAGGCAAATAAACAATTCTGAAAACAGCCCATTACACATTAAGTCTAGGAAGAAGAACTTTTTATGGAGTTCTTGAAAGATTTTTCTGCCACCTCATAGCTGTTAAGAGGCAAAAATCAGCCTGGGAGACTGCAGCTACAGGGGCACAGAGGAGTTTGGAGTTCAGATTGCTTCTCAGAGCTTTTCTTCCCCCAGCATTCTGAAACCTGGACTTCTCTCTTTGCAAGCTACATGCTGAGCAGAGGCAGCAGGGTTCAAGGGAGCTGAGATTCACACTTTGGGTGTGAATCACTGTTTCTCCACAAATATTACTAGATAAAAAAAGAAGCAACATGAATACTTCATGAGTAGAAATGTCAGTAGTTTGGTTATAATGTAGATGACCAGGTCCAGAACTGTGCAGACCACCAGTGTTGTATTGCTCTGAATTCATGACTACTTATCAGAAATGGCCTTTAATTGATTTTGAAAAAGAAGTGTAGTGACGAGATATAGGGGTTATAAAAGGAGGACACTGTATATAGATTACCCAGGAATAGCCCACCTTTGCATTTCAAACATGAAAATCTCAAATTGTGGAAAAATGTCTTTATAACACACCACTTGAAAAATATGATGCAGGGACCAGGACAGCATGTTGGTGGCATCATCTCAAGTGGGGTTTTATATTTCTTCCAATTAATTTGGGATCTGATAGCACTTAGGCTAATAAAATTAAAAGCAAGTAAATGAGACCTCTAAAGAAATGGATTATCAAAAGGAAGGTTTAAACAAAGAAGATGTATTATATTGCTGAAAGTGAAAACACAAGAAAGTGTGAAGTGTGTACTAAGAAAGGAACATTTAGAAGATTTTTGAAAACATTCAGAAAACTGATCAAGTAAAATGTACTTATTTACACAAGTTTGGAAAACATGACCCTTTTTGATTTAATTTTCTTGGAGACCATGACTAAAGATGTACCTCTGGTTCTATCAAATTCATAAGTCTATCACTACTAAAAGTACACAATGGAAAAAGCAGAACTAGGAAATGATTTTTGAGGGATTACTTATCTTTATCATGGAGTGTGGAATGACAGTTCATGATCATAAACTCTATTTATTCTGTGCTCTATACTAGTATTCAAAATGTTAAAAAGCAACAATAACACAAGCACGAGAATATAGAGAGTGAATAATCTACTCTGAAAGATTGATTGAAATAAACTGCAAAAACAAAGAAAATTATCATTTCTAGACAATGTCAGTTGATTTGAAAGAGAGGAGAGGTGACAAGAGTGCTTAGAGAAAAAGTTTGGCAGGTAAGAGTGCAATTGTTCAAGCAAATAAAAATATTAAGAACTAAGAATGCAAAAGAGTTTAGCAAAGTATAACATGTATCTACTCCAGACTTTGTCGTGAATATTAGTATTCAGCTGTGCTAGGCTATATGAGACGGTGATAAATCAAGCAAGATTTGGAAAAATCTCTGAAATCTTTATGTGAATCTCTGAGAATATCAAGCAGTGCTGGTCTTGCAAGGAGGGACAAATGCTCATCTGGGGAGTATTCTACAGTACATAAGGGAAAGACATATGTTGAACACAAATTCTTAGAATCCTTGCTTTACATTTTTTATTTAAAGCGCATTAAATAGTTTTCAGAAAGCTAAGCTTATAAGAAGGCAGGAATCAGAAAATTTCTTCTTAATCATTTGTATATGTGTAAGAGGCAGAGAAAATAAAATCTGGCTCCACAGGAGTGACCATAATCTGGAGTTAGCCTTTGTCCTGCACAGCGCTGCCTGGTCTGACAAAACCTGCACCAGCACATGATGCTCAGCAAACTTTCCTGGCTTTACCTGACTTTGTTTTAATACACAGCAGAGATTCTAAATGAGGCTGTAATTCTGGGTTTGACAATTAATGCCACTAACATTTGGCTTGAGTTTTCATCCCCAAGAGCAATATCCCCAGGCAGTCGTGTTTGTTCTCTTCCCAGCCCTGCCGTGAGCTGAAGAGGGGTGGGGCTCCCTGAAGCCTGGAGCTGCCCAAGCCCCGCGGGGCCAGGAGAACTGACAGCCCTGCTTGCTCCATGGGTGCTCTTTGCTCCATTTGTGTCCAGGCAGCAGGGGAACTCCTTGGTGACACTGCCAACTTAAACTGTTTGAGAAGTGCTAGCCTCAAGCTGAAAGTCTCAATACCTATGACATTTAATGTAGATTTTATTCACGGTGTGTTAGATACCAAATAAAATATCTGATCAAGGATTAAGTTTCAAGGAGGTGGAATCCACCATATTACTAATAATATTTAAGATGGAGGAGATCATTTGAAGAGGATGTTTGAAGACAATAGCCTACTTTTTTTGTGAGAATAACTGTAGGCACTAAAATAAAAATCTTAGTTTTATTATTCACTGCAATTGAATATCACAATGGTGTTTAATATGCTGCAATATCAGCATTTCTGCATAATTTCATGTTATGGAAGGGACATAAATACATTTTTCCCCTCACCTTTATCATCCAGGCAAAATCCTGCTGCCAAACAATAAGGGAAAATTTGGTATATTCCAAGTCCAGAGTGTCATTTCACACTGATGCCACTTTGAAATATATTTTCAAGACGGCAGATTTGAGAGGAAAAAAAAAAAGAGAGAATATACTGGATACAATTAAAGGAACTGGATATTTTTCTTTGTAATTTATTAGCTGTTCCAAATGGAAAGATTTCCTTTGAGTAAGTCTGGGAATGAAACCATCCCAATTACAGGATGTCAGTTAGATATTAGGGATAAAAGTGCATAGTAATGAGCACAATGAATAGAAATGGAATTTCTTATCTGTCTTTTTGTTTTTTAGTTCTGGAAAGACAAAATTTTTGATCAAATTTCACCAATCAGTAGTGTAATTTAATAAATTTTGTCTAACAGTCTCTGTCTTATTTAAAACTC
This sequence comes from Corvus brachyrhynchos, assembly GCF_000691975.1. Lineage (NCBI taxonomy): Eukaryota > Metazoa > Chordata > Aves > Passeriformes > Corvidae > Corvus > Corvus brachyrhynchos. The sequence continues at coordinate 7,241,257 of NW_008240027.1, read as the reverse complement.
TATGTCTTATTTGGTTTCACATCCGCTATTCAAACAAACAAAAAGACCTGAATGCTCTGCCAAGCACACTGTCTTTCCCTGAGTAGATAGCAAAATATGTACATTTATTTCAGTATTGTGGTAGCACTGAGAAACTTGATTCATGGAACCCGCTGTGCCAGGGATGTAAAGTGATGCTTACTTGAGTTTAAAGAAAAGACTCACGAAGGAAAAAATGAAGTCTTCTGCAGAAAGCACAATATGTATGTGCTAAGGTTTTCTAAGAAAGCAAGCTGTCTCTAAAATTGAAGACCAATAGGCAATATGTATTTTCATAGTTGAGGTCCAACCAGAACCAAATAGAGATAGAAAAGAATATAGGATTAGTTAAAAAAATATCTCCACCTTTATTTCTAGTACAGAGAGTGTTTTCCTGCACCTAGGGTAGGTACTATTTCTCTTTGGACCAGCCAAATGAAACATGCTGTATTACAAGCAAAGTGACAATGTATATTACAAATAGTTTAGTTAAAATAAGAAGTGATCTGAGCCTTTGGCGATCCTTCAAACCAAATTGAACTCAAACCTTTGACATTTCAGTTACATTGTCTTCTGCCTCATCCTACATTTCTCATGGTATAGTGTCATGCTGAAATGCCCAGAGGTCTTCTATTCAAAAAGGGCAGCGATAGGCACCTTGCCACTTCCTGCTGGACTATGGATTTGTCAGAGAAAGAAAGTTAGAGCTGTGGGGAGGGGGCATTTTCTCCTTCAAGGCAAATACTCTTGGTAGGGAGAGGGCAGGCCCTTTTTCCATGATGCATGTTAACCTCCAAGGAGAGCATTGATGATGGATGACTGCCAAACTTCCATGAAAGAATGTTGTTATGCCCTAAAGAAAGAACAATAACATCCACAACCCAAATTCAGAGACAGTTCACTTGGTTTGGTTATGACAGACCTAATAAAGATTCTAGTAATAAAACTACCAATACATTTTCTATATTCAATTAGATCTAGCTGGAAGAAAATCAACAAAATATTACACAGTCATTTCCCCCTGGATTGGAAAAATTCAGTCATTAAATTTCCTTTCCCAAATAAACCCAAGACATTTATAGTTGTATCTAACAAAACAGAAACTGATCTGTAGCTTGCAGTAATATGTCTTTTTAAGCTCATGAGAAGTATTGACTGGAAAGACACCAGGTATTCTGTGATTAAAAGTGTATTAATAATTTACTGAAGATTATTGAATGATTCAAGATGAATTGCCTGTTTATATCATTGATGCCAGTATGATTAATTCAAATCTCCTGCTAGGTTTAAGAGGACAGAATTAGAGATATAACTACAAGAACCCTCTTGATCCACAGTTAGTATGTCAATAGCTGTTGCATCCTTTAGCTAAATGAGTGGTGGAAAGTATTTCAGTAATTTCTGGGTTCTTTTCCCAACAATAATAGAGTTAATATAAATTGTTAAAAGATGTGACAGATGGGAAATCTTTAATGTTTGTGATACACACACACACACACACATATACACACATTTTTCTGAGTAGAAGGATTCTCCAGGCTGACAGTGACGCACTATGGATCTTATGCAGATGCTATTGCAAAATCATTAGGATGCACATGTATGGAAAAGACATGCTTTATCTGTATGAGTATTTAGACACTAACAGCTAAAAGTTCATCTTAAATCAAAGAGAAAGTCAGCACAAACCCGGAGTGGGTCAGTTAGAAGCTACAAGTGGATCTTTACAAACTTTCCATACCCACATGTTGATAAAGTTCAGATCCAAAGGCTTTTTTTCTTTTCATACTTCCTGAATCAAAACTTTAGAACAGACTGGCAGCTAAAGTATGTCACAAAATCTGAATTCTGCTTCTTACTGTCATCAATCTTCCTGTGCAACTTGAAGCAAACACTTTAACAATTAGTGTCTCTTTTCTGTCGCCTCTAACACAAGGATTGTAAAACTCTAGGTGTACGAAAGCAGGGTAAGATAAATTGCTGATACTTGTAAAACATTTGGAAACTTCAGCAATGAGCCCTTCGAGAAGTACAAAGTATTGTTGGCTATGTGATAAATTAAGGACAAGGTCACATTCCCAGTGAAGTGGCAAAGTTGTTGATTAAATACTCACTGATTTATTTCTTTCTTTCTGGGACTTAGACTCATTAGAAGAATAAATTGCATTTATTTTAAAATAATCTATACTTACAAACTTTGCATTTTGCATAAATTGGAATGTTTTCATGGAGAAAATTCAACATTCTTACACAAGTATAAAATTAAAGTCAAACACATGATTGACTTTGGAAAGCGTTGTTTTATATGTGATGTTACTCTCACTGTTTCTCCACATTCTTGAGTGTTGCATTTGTACATAAATTTAAAATGCATTTATTAATAATTTTCATTTATTGTCAAAATGAGTATTGATTTACTTCTGAAATTTAGTTTATTTCACATTACCACTAACATCAAACAAGATAACAGGATGCTATTGGCATTGCTGAAAGCCAATGTAGGATTATGCCTGTTTATTATCTTGAGCAACCATGCAAGCTAAGCTGCAACGAGTCCTACACAAGGGGCAATATTCATATATTAAATCTGACGTGCAGTCCAGATACCACAGGAAAAAAAAAATCACTTTATCCTGGTTTCCACTGGTTTATGTGTTCTTTCTGCCTATATTTTTCTGCCTTCCAATCAAAAGTTTTTGGTTCGTTTGGAAGAAGGTGTTCACTATCAGGTGACCACAAAAAAGTAAGGGACAGTTTCTGAATGTGCCCCAGCTGGGAGAATTTTTGGGATCCTGTCTGACATAAAGTCATGTGTTGAAGAGACAGATGATGGCTTTTAGGGTTCATGTTTTGCCGCCGCATCCAACAGTCACCATTATTATTGGCAGAAACTGCTGCAACGACTGCCATGAGGGAAATTTCTTTCCTCTGGCTGTCTCAGAGGGTAAGGCAGCGCTTGTGCATTATGTGTTGCAAAACACAATATAAGCAAATTAATTTTCTCTGTGGAACTATAACCCAAAAAATCTACTTAGTACAAACTTAGGATCGATATTTTGAAACAAAAGCAAATTGATTTCCAATGCTAGTTCAGTATTTTAATGGTCGTAATGTAAGAGATAAATAACAGAGTTGTTTCAGGTTGTTTATTTCTATGTATTCCAATTTCAGTGAAAATACATTCTACTACCATTCATTGCTGATACAAAACCTGCAGTGCAATGTACAATGAACAGGGTCAACTTAAACAAGCTAAAAAATAGGACATGTAACAAGTGCTCTGTATTTCAGCCAGTGTTTTGAAAGGGATGAAGCTCTCTTAAGCTAAGCCCTGAATTTAAACTGAAGGCAACAACTCCTGTTACTATGCACCACTCTGGTATTATTTTTGCTCTGCTAATATTCTTCTGCAGCATTTTATAGTGACAGGAATGTATTGCAGGGGTCAGCACTGTGGTTAGCTTGAGCTCATTCAGATAACTCCTGGGTATATGTATATTAGAGCAGAGCTTTCCAAAAGGTTCTTTTGAAATTCTTTTCTAAAGGATTATAATTTCACTATTTCATTATATTAGACACAGGAAAATGTCACACAGAATTTACTGTTATCAATATGTGCAATAAATCTTCTCATATTCTCACTTCATCATTTGTATATTTTAGAAAATTAATTTAATCAAATGTTCATTAGCAGTGATAATTAATTACAGCAAAGATCATCAGACAACATATACATGTTGCCAAATGATCACCATGATGTTCTTTTGACAGAGTTGTTATAGCACAAATGTTCACACATTTTTATGCAGACATTTTACTAGCACATGACAAACTGGCTATAAATCTGCATTTAAAGCTCTATAAATTACAGATGCACTAGATATTATTGAAATATATTTTACTTTCATTAATTATGTCATTTTGAATTATAAATGCAAATTCAAATACTATATACATTATGTCCATAGTGAAAAAATTGATTAATGTTACTTATTTCTAAGAATATCTTACAAATTGCCCAGAGGCATCATGTGTTTACTAATCTATCAGTAAATTGAAAATTCACTCTTTTCCAGAAAGTCTGCATATATTATGAGGAGTGGCATGACTTGAAATTCTTGCTGCCTGGAAAAGAGGGATAGCTTTTTATTTAGGGCACATGGCTTGGGGGAAGCGTATTCAGTCACTTTGTCATAGATTTCCTGTGACTTTGGGTAACTCATCCTGTCTGTCAATGGTTCATTCTTTTATTTTTAAAATAGCAATGAGAGTGTTCTCTCTGAATTACTGTTTGCTTTACCCATTTGTGTTTTGGGGCAGGAATGGGGGAGAACATAATTGTGTTTTTTTCCAAGGCTTAAAAAATGAGGCCATATTCTCGGTTCAGGCTTTTAAGATACTGCCATGCTATATTGTAATAATATAATTATTATTGCTCTGACAAAACCATTAATTTAATTGCCCTTTCTGATTCTTGAAAGCACTGCTGGCTCCTGAGTATTCCGTGCTATAACCAGGTAGATGAAAACAGAACAGAATCATTGAAATAAATCCCCGCTAAAACTGTGAGGAGTTTGTCTGCTTCCCTTTCCTCAGTATTCAATGTTTCCATATGTCTCTGGGTGAAAAGTCTCCCTTGTGCAGTCAAAGCCTTGGTTTTCTTTGAGCTATACAAGAATATTTCTTGATGGTATATTAAAATTTGTTGGAAGATAGTGACAGTGGGCAACTAATGCAGCTGTTAAGAATGTTTATAAATAATTAGTGGCAACTAATAATCTGGGAGACAGCAGTGGTTTTTTGGACCTTTTTCAAAAGCTAATGAAAGATGAATATGCCTGAGACATCATTTAAAAGTTCCAGAAAGACAATCAGGCCCATCTCAAGCTGTCTGTACCCAAAATTACCAGAGGAGTGGAAGACATACGCATGGGCTCATAACCCAAGTGTTTGCCCTGAGTTTGGCTGATCTCATTCTTTAGAGTTAAATCTCTGTGTGGACTTGGAGCTGGGAAACCCCATGCAGCAAATTTGCCTTTTTTTGAAACCCAGCCAAAGAAATTAGGTCTATTTGGCTTAAACCTGTACTACTCCTTCACAGTACAGTGACAGGTTCATCTGTACTTAAATTCTGGCACTGTTAGAACTGGAAATTTAATATAGGAGTTTCCTTTAGCTCACCCCTCAGGAGGCAAAGATACATCAAGGCTCTTCAGCGAACATTTTGTTGTATTGGAAAACCCTGCAATGCCCATACACAACATGGAAAACTTAGACTAGGGAGAGTCCTTTGGCTCGGTACATTTTCATGCTTTTGTTGGTATGACTCAGAACCACTGAGCATACTTTTCTTTTTGAAATGTTTTACAGTCCTGCAATGTTGTTTTTCATAGTTAGGAGTCAGTGTATGGGAGAGCAAGCCAAGAATAGCAATTAGCTACTTAGGCTGTCCATTTCTTACTCCAACCAGAGTGTTAGATCAGCCTTTCAAACAATGGTGACAACATCTCTATTAAAGCTGGGGCCTGGTTCAGTAAAAACAGATCACAGGCATCTGTGTTACGTCATCTTGCTAAGTCTTTCCCTTTTTATTACACTTCTCTTATCATCCCACTGTCGACACAGAGCAAGCCAGCAGATTCCAGGTGCAGCCCTGGGAAACCTGCCCACTTTTGCTCACCACAGTGACAGTTTATAAGGAAAAATTTGGTTGGTTTTTATTTTTTTTTTTTAAAGAAAAGAAGCCCAAATGAAAATTTATGATGAAGGTTTTATTAAAATGTCAGGCATTCCTTTAAAATTAACTCAGGGAAAAAACCTACTGTTTCAGAGCTCTCAAAAGAGTGGGTAATGCTCACAAATTAGATATTGTTCTTTTCAGGTTATCAGACAGAAATCTATTCTTTCTCTCTGGCAAAGGAATTTAACATTGATAGTTCTTGTTAATTGCTATCATCTTTCATTAGGATTTTTCTGTCAGCATCTGTTGTTCAGCAACTCTATAGACCAACTGTGTTTCTACTCTGAACCACTAAATTGATACAAATGCTAATTTTTTTTTCAATGGATTTTGGTTTTGGCTTGGAACTTTGGGAGGACAGAGAGGAAAAACAAGTGACTGAGTAGGAAAATGAAGAGATTAGATCTGAAGTCTCCTAAATGAAAATACCAGGCAGGTATATTTACATAATGCAGAGTCTAAGACTTTTTATGCTTTTGTACAGAATCATATAAGAAAAGATACTATGCAATAGTTGAGATCCAGCTATCTTGGGTGCAGACTGAGCCTGGTTAACTCAACTTTTAAAAAACCATATCTATGCAAGACTAAAAGTAAAATGTTCATTTGGTTTATTGGGTCTTGTCCTGACAGACTAGTAAAAGGTTGCAAATTTGGCAGAGCAAAACCAGAGTTAAACGTGGTTGTATATCACTTTCGTCTGGCTGAAGACAACCTACACTGCTCCCCCTGAGCAGGAAGCCCTGTGTTACTGAAAACTCTTCTGATGTATTTCAGGAGCATCTGATTGCCAGTTACTGGCTGAAGATAATGATCGGTTACATTCTCACCTGTCCCTCTTCCACATGCCTGAAGTTTCTGGTTTGTCCAATTATGAGGCTTTGCCCTGTCCCCCATGGGCAGAGGATAAAGAAGCAGCCCTTCTACTGGGGAATTAACTTAGGTCACCAGATTGTCAGGCTGCCTCTTGGCTGGATGCAGGTTGTTAAAAAGGAGAAATTCCTTCCACCTTTGTTTTGATTATAGAAATCTCATGTCTGATCATCAAGAATCCTAGTGGGAAAATGTTGTCTTATGTGAGAGGGCAGGGAAAGTAAAATTAGGAGAGATAAAGAAATAAAAAATACTAATCAACCAGTAAGCATAACTTTGCTTCAAATTTGCAATGCAGTATACATTTCCCCAAATTTCCTCTTTTTTTCCTTTTTTTTTTCTTTTTTTTTTTTTAATAAGATTGCTTCATGTAGTTTTGAAGGTAATGGCAATTTATTTTAATAGGAAACTGTGATTTGTGGAAGGAAACAAGTACGGGTTAGACATAATACAAGGTTCAATAATACAAAGTTCATGCTATTAACTGCCAGCCTATTTACAGACTGAGCTGAGAACTTCTGGCACAGGTTGCTTTCACTTAAATTGAGCATATCTTGGTAGAATTTAGTACCCTAACCAATGGTTTCAAAGGAGCCTTGATGTCAGCAGATACTACTAATAATTTGTGCTGGTGATACATAAAAACTTGTGAGTGCCTGGTACCTCTTGGAAATCCCTCTTATTCCCATCACTGGTCTCTTCTAGTAATATGCTTCTCTAGAAACTGTGGGTTATATGTTACCCATGTTTCTGTAAATATCTCATTTCTATTGTGAGGTGGAGCTTTTTGAGCATAATTCCATACTATTTGTTTTGTACAGTGACAGAACTTGTAAACAGCTCTCTGCGTCTAATAAATGAGTTAAACTCATAATGAGTATTGCAGCAATGAATCCATAGAGAAGGAAATGTCTTATTTATATTGTTACCAAATTAAGAACATCATCAAAAAGGCAGTTAATTAAGGTATGTAAAAACTACAATTATTATCATCAATCACTTCCACATGATGGCAAATATATAGAGCATGGAGAAACCCTCATCTGCCCTAGAGGAAAGCCTCAGAGAGACAGGTGCTAATAATGAAAGGCATGCCAAGATTATTTTTCAGGGAAAACAAGATAGGAACTTCTGTGAGAAAATAAGTTTTATGGAGGGATTAGAAGGTGATAAAAGGTGGGTGTGGGGAGAGTATGAGTTAGTTCACTGTAGCCTCAAGAAGGGGCATTAGAGAATGTAATAAAGATTGCTGTAACAAACAGGAATGAAGAAAGAATAAAAAAAATCAGACATGAAACCGAAGGGACAGCTTTATTGTGTGATTTATAATGAAGTTTTGTGGAACTTCAAACAGGATATTATCTTGAATTCGATACTGTTAAAAAAAAATAAAAGGGAAATTGAGAAAAAGATTCAAGAAATGACTTGATATGATTGAAGCAGAATAGCTGGAGATAATTTAATCAGTGGTGTTTTATACAGACACTTCCAGGAATGGGGAGATGGGGAAACAGAGAAGGCTGGTGAAGAAGGTTTTATTAAGTTGTATCAGTCAAGTTGAGAGAAGAGAGGATGAGACCACCAAATTTTTGTCAGTTGACATTCTGAGGTGAGAATGGGAGTCACTCATACTGAACAAGACAAAATAGCAAAGCTTTTCCAGCCAAATTTATTGCAGCTTCCACGAGAGGTTTTTCTTTATTCAGTATCTCATCTGAGGAAAAAGGTTCATTAAATACATTCACCAATATCTGCACAGCTAATGAAAGTAGTGTGTTTTCTAGAAAGGCTTTGTAGGAGCATACATAGCATCAGATCATTCTTTCCCTTGAGAAGGGAGGATTTAGTAAATAGCACAGAGGCAAATCTTGTATAGCAGGCTTAATCTTCCAGGTTTTCTTATTTTCTTTCTCTGGCCATAGAGGGTTTTTTTTGTTTGTTTGTTGTTTTTTGGGTTGGTTTTTTGTTTTTTGTTTGTTTGTTTTGTTTTGGTTTGGTTTTTGGTTTTTTGGTGGTGGTGTTGTTTCCTCCTCCTCTTCTCCCCCCAGGGAGTAGGAAAGAAAATAAATGTATACTTGCTTGAGTCAGGTTTTGAGCCAAGTCCTTTCTGACCTTTGTATTCATGGGAGCTACTTATGCTTAAAAGGAGGTTGGATATAATGGTCATGGGTTCAGTGAAGAGAGAACTTCATACCACATCATTTTATAATGCATATTTTCTTTCATAATCACAGTGAAATATTTGAAATAAAAAGGTTGAGCTAGGTCTTATGAGTCATAACCACAGTGCAGAGCAGCCTACACATGTGCAGGGCTTGTAGTTTTAAAAGTTATTGCTTCACCTTTAATTTTGAGGTCATATATATGACTTTCCCTTTTCTTTGTTGAAAACGCGCACTTCTGTAATGCAGAGGCCTGTGCCTGGTGCTTGTGAAAAGTGCCAGAATGGCAGTTCTATAAGGCAAAAGTAGGTCAGTTCTGTGCAGCAAGAACAACTTGGGCAGCAGCATAAAGTCTTCCCATGGCCTCCCAGTATGTTCCAGTTGAAGGTAGACTGAATCTAATAGCTCCAAGGAGAACCCATAGAGGTCAGAGGGACATTTTGAGGGGCACCCCTCACATCCCTGCTGGATCTGTAAGAGTGGCAGCACCAGGCGTTGCTGCACTGGACCCTGTTCTGCCTTTGCTGCAGCCCACAAATTTTACCAGCTTGCTGCACACCTGGCAGAAACTACAAAGCATCCTTACTTTCCTGAGATATTCAGCATTTATTCCACAAAATTCTGAAAAGGAAATGAGAGCAGGAACAATACTGAAAGGACATCCAAGAAACCAAAACATTTTTGCGACCTTTTTGTTTTCTTGTAACTTTTTTTTTTGTAATTCCAAACATGGTGACATTATGTTCACATCAAGCATGTGCTGTAAAATTGCACTTGTCAAGCGTTTAGTTTGGCAGAAATGTAGAGGAGGAGATGCTGAGCCAAGAAATGTTTCTCCTTTTCTCCCTCATAAAATGGAGAGCTCAAGAACAAATGAGAGTCTGTTCACTGTGTTATATTAGTGTGTGCGGGACCATTAGTTTTTCCAGTACATACTTTCATTTTCAGATGGTTTTAAGTTAGCAGTGGACATTCAATAGGGACTGAAATCCCTCAAGAAAAAGGCACTGAAGATATGATACAACTTCTCATAGCACATTACTTTACGAAGTATGCTTACGTCTTTCTGATTTCTGGACCAGAATCAGACTGGAAGTTTTTGGGATCAAGAGCAGTCTCTTCATTCTGTTGGAGCACATGGCCCATTCTAATCCATGAATTAATTCCATCTAAGCCAGAACCAAAAAGACAGTATAGCAATATAACAGTGAGATTAGAAACTGTGTAACAAATCACTCATACAATGCAATATTTACATATATCAGAGATAGCTCCTTTCCTCTGCTGCAGTTTGCAAACACTTAACCAAATTTTGCATCTCTATGTGATCTGAATGGCTGTTACAGCCAAAAAAAAGGGCATATAACAAGAACATGTGTTAATCAATTGCTGCAGAGGACAAAAGGAGCAGTGGTAAATCATCTCACACTCCTGCAGCCAGAGGAATTGTACTTGCCTCTCGGGGACCCTCAACAGGGCTTGCTATTGCCAGCCAGATGTGGCCAGGCTGTTTCAGCCATACAGGAGTTAACACAATCCTAAGCTACATCTTGACTGGACAAATCAGCAAAACCTGACAAGAGAAACTCCCTGAAAAGCTCAAACAAATGTAATTTTAATAGTGCTGTGCCTGACAATACCAGCAAACTACAACTCTGAGATAGCTCTGTACTCTCTGGACATGTGCGGTGTGAGATTTTCATTGCAAGTAGTTACAAGAAGATTTTTCATGGAGTTACATTTCACTCATGATGAGTATCTGTGGCATATATTAGAGTATTATTTTCCTTTAGGGACAAACTGTCCTCTCTTCTGGTTTGTCTTACAGGCTTAACAATACGTAAGTTTAGCCACCTGAGTATTCCATTTAAACACATTCATAATTTTCCAAATATTTTGCAAACCAGATTATAGCATCTGAGTAAAAAATCACAATAGCAGTTTCTTGCTGTGTGAGAAGAATTTAAAGAAAATTTATCTTGAAAGAGTATGAGGAAAACACACATTATTGTTAAAAAGTAATAATTAAACATCCTCTGTTCTATCTGGAAGTACAGACCCATTATAAATAAACAAGTGCAATACAAAACCCTGAAACATTTATTCTTTTTAATGGACTTTTAAGTCAGTTTTTCTAGTTGTTGATGAATGCAATTAAATTAAATTAAATTACAAGAAATGTCAAGAAGAAAACAAATTTATGAATAATAAAGCCCACAATAAATTTGCAATTGCTTGTCCATATGAAGGTCTTGGAGAAAGTTCATTTCAGCAAGGATAGAATTGACACTATTGGAGCTTTAGCAGGGACAATTATTATCATTGCAAATTACTTAAACTATTAAACTGAGAATAATTCAGAAATATCATTAGCAGTCAAATTACTTAAAAAAACTTGTTTTCTTTCTCCTTTGTTTAATTTAAACTTAATGTCTGATTATTCTCACACAAGCAGAAAATGCTGATAAATAATTCCAGAGCATGCCTAAACATCTCCCTTCACAGCTAGCTTCTAATTTGATCTCAGGAGACCCTTCTTGGTAGCTGAATAAAATATTTTCATTTATTCTAGAAGAGCCTACATCACCATACGCTTTTAATCTCATGTTGCTTGGTAATGCTGCTAGATGAGGTCCTCAGCAAATCATTAAACTTGTTCAATAACAACATTACAAAACACAAGAGATTTACCCTTAGCGAAACAAAGAAGTTTTTCAAACATGGGGAAAAAAACCCCCAACAAAAACCTTTAATAAGCAACTTTAGTTTCTAGGGTAGTTTCAGATATTATTTAACATGTTAAACTTCCTGGTGTGCACAGCACAAGACTGAGGAGACTTCAATTCAGCATCAAAGTGGTTTGAAAAAGCCATACTTTCACATGGCAGAAAATACAAGTGATATTGTTTTTCTGATACGATCAGATGTTTTGTCTTGGTCAGCTCACTGTGCCTATTACATGTTCCCTGCATTTGAACAAAATACGGTCTTTTGAAATTTAAGTATTCCACCTCCCAGCCTGATCTTCCTAACAGCTATGTTTCTTGATGGTATGATAATGTAAATGACTTTGCTATGGAATTCATGAATCATCAAGATATGATTTGAAGAGAGGAAATTAAACACTTGATTCAATTAATCATTCTTATTAAGCTAGAAATTCATGATTTCCACTCTTAATAAATATGATGTGAGATTTCATATGCATTAATCACATGAGATTGATACCCACTATTATTCTTTATATTAAATAACACTGGATTCAAGTGACCCAGACACCACCATCCTGATCAGGGATGGATGGAGAGTACTGTGGAAGGGGTACACTCTCCCAAAGGATAAAAGACTCTCATTGCTTGACAGATCATCCATCTTCTTTCTTGGCTTTATTGTATTTCTTCCATATTGATGGAATGGCTTTCTCTCTGGGAAGTTTGTTGGGTCAAGTGTTGAAAATCAAACCCAAGTTTCCTCATGCAACAGTAAGGAATGAAAGTGCAGTGGAGCGAAGTACAGCTATGATTCTGGATTAATTGAGGTCTGCTAAGTTTCTAATCACCTGAGACCACGGATTTTTAAGTTAAAAATATAATTATTACTATTACTATTATTATTATTATTGTTGTTGCTGTTGTTATTTGCACTGCTTTTGTAGCGATTACTTCATTTAATGTTTTCATTATTGGTTGAAGTTAGGCAATATTAATTTATTCTATTTTTTCCTTAAGAATGCTATTCAACATTATTTTGTTTACTCATAGAAATGTACACTTTGCCCATCAATTCACGAATCCACCTGCCCACCTATCCATCCATTCCTCTGTAATTCATACCTATAAATATGTATATAAATTATTTGGTCAACTGTTTTCCATCTCTGAATAGCTGAAACAGTAGTACAGAGCCATTATTACATATGTACATTTGCAATATAAATACACGTATGCAAACGTACACATTTTAAAACACATTTAGAGAATTGCAAGGGAGGAGAGTGGGTAACTATATCTAGACATTTATCAGTTTCCAGAGGTATAAAACAGCTGGCATAGCTTGGTATGTGTAGGACACATGTGAGTCACAGCTAATAGCACATTCATCGTCCTCATTCACTTGCCTTGTTAGAGCTGCAGACACCTAGCTTTGTGTAAGGTTGCAAAGAACATTCTTTTCAGGTAAAACTTTGAATATAGCTAATTTTACCTTCATTAGGAGAAAGCATGTCTTGTAAGGGAACTACCTAAAACTTTTGAGCCTTCAGAATTGCCCTTGAAGTAAAAGCCTATTGAAAAAGACAAACTATTTTCTCTATGATTTTTTTCTGAGACATTTTAAGAAACCATTTTTGGTAAAATAATTTCGGTCTAGGCTTACCTGGTAGTTTCTTATGAAAAGAAACTGCCAACATAATCCTGTATTATTCTTTGCTTTTGACTGAGATAAATTATTAATACAAATAATACTTTTGGAATTGGAAGTATTTTAAACTGTATTAAATATTGAGAGTTTTAAAGATTTTTCATGGAGCTACCGATATTTTAAAAATTCCTCATAACATCATTGATCTTATTAAAGTGATTTTTAAAAATGGTAAGCTTTAATACACTTAGAATCTTGAGGAATCAAAAAATATATTAATGTAATAGAAAAATGACAATTATTTCTAATTCTTGCAAAAGACTTACATGCAATATGTTGGTGTATTCTATAATGATTAGCATGTCCAGGAAGAGACACTTCAGTGAAGAGCAGAATATCCTCTGTGATGGTGGACTCTTTTCTTCTGTTTTGCAGAAACCCATTTACCTTGATATTTATTTCTAGTTTGTTAGAAATATTTCTGGATTGAGAGAAATCAACATTTGTGTATACCCATAACAAGCTCTTTTCTACCATGACTATTTCTTTGGTTTGGTTTTTTCTCCTTTTCCTAAGGACAGTGAAATTGCTATATATGGTGAAACACAGTTATGTTTTGATAACATGTTAGGAAGACATACAGAATTTCCCCATCTTTGTCAGAATAGTTACTCTGTTAAAAAGATGCCTGGTAAAGATGTCTGCATAAGGTATTGAATCATGAACTAGAACTTTCCTTTGAAGTATCTGCATTTGTTTGAACTTTTTATGCCTTTATTTCTGCCTGTAGTCTCTGCTGGGTGAGTATATTCCTTAGATGCCTTTTGCTTTGTTGTGTTAGGAAAGGAATGTGGTTGATGCTGGTGTACACGAGCAGTGACTGTGAGGAAGTGCAGCTTTCTGGTCATGTCTGGATTTGCCATAGCATCTCTGTGTGACTTAATGGTGATGGCCATCACATCTAAAAAATGCCAATCACAGACTGCCATTGTGCAGCTATAGAGTTATCATAAAAAGTAGCATGCCTCTGCTCCCACAAGTAGATGACAATTAAAATGGAGAAAAAACAGTGAACTTTATAATACTCCCATTTTTGTCTTTTCTATGCAATATTTTGTACGTGCCTTTTCTCCAGGGAGATTTTCAGGACTCAACATAATGTGACCATTAAAGGAAAAAAAAAATTATTGAGTGAAGGGTTATGAAATGATGGGCTAATAACACACATGATATCACTACATTCAGAATCTCTTGCTAATTATCGTAGTTCTTGCATTTTGTTTGATATGGTAAGTCAAAAGGTCTAAGTGAATTTTATTTCATGGAATGTTTATTGAGCAACTAACATGCCTTTCTCTTTGCAAACTAATTAACTTTGTTCTTTCTGATTTGTTTTCTTTTATGTAAAGTGTAATAATCTGAAACTGTTTTACAGCTGTTCTGTCCTTTACAGTGCCATTACTTTGCACTTAAAATAAAACTGGCTAGTTAAGCTTTAGTTCATATGCACGTTTTCTCACTTTCTGATTTAATTTAGAGGGTTTTCTGCAAGGTAAAAGTGATGAGGGTGTCATAGATGGAGATTCCCTGTAGTCTAAACTGGCAGTTTTGCTGAGCTCTAGGTACAAGTCATCTCGGAGCAATTTGGAGGGAGGTTTTGTTTTCATGTTGCCTGTAACACAGCCTGCCTAGGAGCAATTTGAGGCAGGAGGGTGGGCACCTGGCAACTTTTATCTTGGAGGTAACAATGCAGAAGCTGCTAATTAGTGAATGTTGTTTTTATCAACTTGATGTAGAATTCCAGCCTTGCATGTGAAAAGTGCACAAATTTTATTTGTGCCAAATTGGCCTCCATGTGAGGATTGGGTAGATCTAATTAATGTCAAACAACCCTGTGTACTGTGTTTCTATAAACTAGATTTTAATACACTTACAAGTGGCATCCTTTCCAGAAGATGTGCTCAGCTGTGAGTAGGGATGAGACAAGGAACACAGAGAATTTCTTTCATTTGAACAAGGCAGAAGACTGAACTTTTGAACTAGATCACAAACTAGTACAGCCACCTTTTTACATCCCTCTTTATGTGCCGTGAGGCAGCTATTCTACCCCATTCGGTTTGTGCTGACCACTTATCTAGTGGATTTTTTAATACAACTCACTTAAAAATAGCAGATATTTTCCTCACCTCTGTAAATCAGGATTATTTTTGAAAGTGTAACAGATAGCCTGCTACTCAAAAGCTTTGACAAACACCCATTTTCTTCATGTTTTCCACAAAACATTTTTTCCACAAAACACAAAATATAGCACCAACCGTGGTATCAGTTCTTTTTTCACAATCCTAGTAGAAGAAAGGGGATTTTTGTCTTGTTTTGCTTTGCATTGGATAAAAAGATCTGGGCTAGAAGAATGTCATGCTGAGATCATCATTCAATGTGAACCAAGAAGAATAGTACCAGTGTGATGTATGGGCTCAAATTGTAAACAGAAGTTGACAGAACAAGCACAGGGAATTTGAGAAGGAATCTGGACAGAAGTACAGATTAATGTGAACAAATCCGATCACCCACAGAGGCTGAGGTGAAGATTTAGATGGTTCTTAATTGTTTAAGGAATGTTGTGTATGCTGAGAGATTTACAAAAACAAAAAAAAGAAGGTGGCACATCATGTCAAGACAATCCTTTGATTTGGAATTAGGCTGTGGTCTGTGTGGTTAAGAGATACAGGGAAACAGGTGAGAATACGTGACTCTAGATCCAGGATTTGAGCAAACATCACAATGTTTTTTTTTCTGCTATCTCTATGTATGATTGAATTTGGATACTTCCCTGTGAAATCTTTTTAACTGCAACATATTTCACATGATGTTAATTATGAGTAGTATTTTATGGGAGCTTTGTGCCATATGCACTGTATTCAGCCTTTCAGTGAACCATTACTAATATTTCCAGGATAAAAAAACTTGCCTTTGGTTTCAGTAAGATCTGGGTCCTTTCCTGGAGCTAGGACATTCTTGCCTGTGCTTGTAGGACCAGATACAGAATAAGGACTAAATAAAACTGGTTCCCCTAACACTTGCTTCATTCCCTGTTCAGAAAGCAGGTTCTGCTAATGCGTCATGGAAGTGCAGTGTAGTACAGCTGGGCTTCCAGGGCTTGTCAGCTCAAATACAGCCTCTTGGGAGATATCAGGGCATGTTGTAGTATGAAGATTTGGAGTAGGATTTAGAGTAGGGCAGAAAAAGTTGGAGGTACACTGATTTTCAACACTGAGGTGTTACAGTAAAGTGAAACATGTTCAGTACCTGACCTGTGGCCCTGAGTCAGAGCTCCTTGCAATGGTGCATCTTTAAGTGAGAAGTGTGTGGTGAATGTCTGAGGGCCAGAATTAGAAAATTTCACTTTGTCTGTATGTCCTGCATGTGGGTAAGTAAGACCTAGCCAGAAAATAAAGCTATTTCTGAATGGTGGTTGCTTTCTCAAAGTTGTAGTAAGCTGCACAACAGTGAGTTGTTAATGTAGGTTGGGGCAGGCTGGTGTTGATTCATGTGTCTTTGTACTATGCTTCACTGTGCAATAGAAGCAAGTCCTACATCAGCAAAAGAAACTGATAGGGTTAATAGAAGCAAAATTTCCTTTTCAGATTAATATATTTCAAATAAACCAGCAATTATAGTAGATATCTGATATTTGTTACCTCACATGACTTGTGTTTTGTTTTTTAGCATTTAGACATATATCATAAGGTGCTAAATGCTCTATTCAAATTCATCTGGAAAAACAAAAAACAAAAGAGAGCCCGATAGACCAAATCTGTTTCTGTTGATCATGATTTATCTATCTTTCAGTAAGCCCTTTGGTAGAGCTGGGGATAATCCATTACCTCTACACTTTCTGAACATCTGAAGTCCTGAAGTGACTGAATTTTGAAAAATGAACAATAGGAAATGTGTGACTTACATCCTGTGTGAACCTTAAAACCATTACACATGCCAGTATATAAAATGAAGGTACTTACCTCCACTGTTATGTTTGCCTTTGGTTACCCTATCTTTAAAATGGATATAGCAAGAAAAATACCAGAGAAGAAGAGCTAAAAGAAAAGGTTTCTTACAAGAAGAGATTAGAACAATTGCACCTATTTAGTTGAGCAAGGAGGTAGAAGGGAGGAGACATCATGAGGAGATATGAAATAATGAAATATAATAAAATTGTGCTAATACTACAAATCGACTTCTTGGACTTTTTTTCTTCAAATTTGCTTCTGAAAATCAGTTCTCTTAATACTAATAATGCAAAATGATAGCCATTTACTCTCTCCAGGATCACCCAGAGGTTAGCAGTGCATGTCATCTATATATGTATGTAGCAGAACATACATGCAAAATTTCTCATGTAATATGAAAATTTACCATCTTATTTATACTTATAAAATAAAGGTCTGTCTGCAGTTTAAAGGAATTGATGTCTCAGCTGGGAAACTACAACAAAAACCCCATAATGTACATGCATATTCTGATGAATGAAGAGCTTTCAAAATACTCTGTTATAATTCCATGTTCTCTGAATGTTGTCAAGTTTTTACACTTCCTATGCACTATTTTTGTAGGAGATATAGGCTAGAATCCTACCTGGGTAAAACGTTCAGAAATCTGAGAAAGGTTATACTCTACCAGTTTAACATGTAGTGCAGTCACAGTTAAGAATCATTTAAGTCAATATACTTCAGATCCTCATGGGAATAACAACAGCAACAACACGAGGGGGTTTTCATACAATGCCAATATTTAGCAGTGAACCCTGTGGTTGAAATGGACTCCAAAAGATGGTAATCAAATCAAGCTTCCCTCTGGAAAGGGCATCAGGAAATGAGCTATGCACAGGAGGGATCTGATATGGTCTGCAAAGAGGATGACTTGCTGAAAAAGTCCTCATTGACATCAGAGGATGACATGGGTTATCCTGCCCTATGCTTCACAAAAGGCTCTGGTGTTTCACCTACCTGAACAACAGGTGCAGTATTTCTTGTTTAGACAGTCAAAATTCAATATGGCTGTTGGAGTATTTTAAAAATTGCTTCAGTCCTTATTTCACAGCTGATTTAAATCCACTCTGATGAGAATGAAGAGTTAAATGCAATACTGGGTCTTCTGGGCCCAGACTAGGACAGGTATTTTGCCAAACCACAAGGAAATCTAGTCAATTTGGGCTACTTAGAAAATTGTGAAGAAGCTGGAGGTGAGAGCAAAATGCTTTTCTGATGTATTTCTGGGACTAGTAAAAAGTCCTTTGACCACTTAATGGGAATGTATTTGTGAATGGAAGTAGCTAGTTTATAAATGAATGTGATAGATGACTTGCATGGAAGGTGGTTGAACTGTGAGAATTAATGTGCTTGCTCACTTGGTTCCACAAGTTTTGAGCATCTTCTCTTCTCAAGGTTCTGGGAAGAAGGTACTGGGACAGAATGGCTCTCAGCACTTGTATAGATTTGAGAACTCTGAAGAGCTTAGCATCTTTTTCATGTATGCCAAAGTAATCCTTTAAAATATATGCATTGTGTTAATTTTAGAACAAAATGCAGCATACACATGAACAACAGCACCAACAAGAATGAACAAAATCTCTCAAAGCTGTATGAGGGATTATCTGCATAGTCCTTTCTTTAAAATGGGTTAAAAGATTTTCCAGAAGAGAAATACATGCTTTTCATTAATATTCTTGAATGTTCAAATCTTTATGTTTTTTCTTTACTCCTGGAAAGCCACCAAACATATTTAACAACTGTGTCTTGGAAAAAATCTGTAATTTTAGAAAAGCCTTTTCTTCTCTCTTTTTATTAGAAATAGCCTGGGTATAACAGCTGCTACACAGTGGATGAGTTCAAAAGAAATATATTTCATTGAATTCGGTACCTAACTCAAGTGACTTAGAGCAAAATATTACATGTGGTATCTTGCTTCATAGATCTTTGTTTGGAGAGCATCCAGACATGTTGCTACTATTATCTTAAATATGTTCTTGATAAGTGCTAATATTGATATCTATGCCTCTCAAAAGAGAGATATATAGATGCAAACAGGTTTTCCCAGTATGTGTTTCATTGAAGGAGACTTAACAACCCTTTTTTACCTGACCTTTTAAAGTAGCATAGTGGGCAATAACCATTAACTGATCAAATATGAGAAATGTCAGGTGTGGAATAAGCACTGACAAGGAAATATTTCATCTCTTTAAGCTCATGAACAATCATTGAAAAACCTTGGCTCCTATTAAGAGTACTTTTTTTCTTCCAAATATTCAATAATGGTATGATGGGTTGCCTTATGAAGCATTACTTTGCAAAGCTAAATTTAAAGCTAAAAAGAGATCAAACAGGCTAAAGTATGGTATAAGTCTGAGAAATTCATCATTGTTGCTTACCCAGATAGTCTCATTTTCATCACAGAGTGCCAGGTCTCATTTAGTAATACATTTAATAATTCTAACAGCCCACTTATCTACTTTTCCCTTACATGTACTGCATAATCACTCTCAGATCATCATGTGTCACTTTGGATTGGTTTCCCTTCTGTTAATCCAAATAATTCAAGTTAATAGTGATTTTTTTTTTTTTTAATTGAGTTCTTCATGCTTAAAGCCTCATACATGCCTCAAACCTTTGATTAGACAGACATAGTATTTTGTAAGAATTTTCTGGCAAAGAGAAACATGATATGAAGTCAAGATCAGAAACCACTACATAGGCTGGGGGTACTGATTCCTCTTTTGTAGTGTTACTTCGTGGTGTTTTATACTGACAAAGTCCACCAATGTCACTGCACCTACTCCTTATGACCAACTGCTAAAAGTTCTGGTGATGTGAAGTACCAGACTGCTCCTTCCTCAGGGCAGTCCTGGACAGAGCAGACTGCAGCAAAATCAGTGCCTGTATCCAAAATCTTTCAAATGTCCTGGATGAGCTCTCCTGCTCCTAAACACTATCAGTTATGCTACAAAATTAGAAACAATCTCTGTGTTAGTTTGGAATTTATGAGCATGTTTAGCTCTTAGGATTTGTCTGTATTCTGTCTTTAATGTCTGTTTATAATGTTTTTAAAAGTCTATATTATGCAAGCAAAGCTTATTAAAAATTAGGTCTTCTTCATAAATTCTGACTCCATCTGTTCCCTTTAAAGCAGCTGGTAAACTTCTGTAAATAGTACACCAAAGACTGAACTTGACAAACACGGACTCCTGAGGTGGGAGGGATCATTTCAGAGTACAGAATTTAATCAACAATTAACCTTGCTAACAAAAAGAGGGATTATATCAGGATCTGTGACTGGGGTATTGAGATGTGAGAGACACAGACCCAAGTCATTGTGGGGTTTTGCTGCCTCTGCACTTTCACAGCAGCCTTTAGGCTGCTGTATGTTCAGTGGTTTCACCATTTAGCATCAGGAGTGCAAAACCAGGCTGTAGAGACCTTAGATTTTCTTCCTTGGGGCATTCTAAAGGTAGAAGAATGTGACACAAACAGAACCTACAGGCAAGAAAACTTTTCAGCTGTTTTGCAAAAAATAAAACTGACTGCAGGGAAAGAACCTCAAAAGAATAAACTCCCAGACTTTGTCATACTTGGTAAATGTTGTCCATCAACACTCTGGCACATCTTTCATTATCTGCAGGTGTAAACTTGGCACAGTTGCAGGTCAGGATCACTGTGCACTTAAAATATGATAGTGTAAATTCAAATTGATTCTGCATTCTGCACAGAGGAGACAGGCCTTGCCAGAAGTAATAAAAAGTAAAGGTCTTTGGGGTACCAGTTTAGGTTTGGGTTTGGCACCAGAAAGACCAGAGAAGTGGGTAGTAAAAATGAACAGTAACTTGAAGATATTTTAATAACAGCTGCTCTGTTTTCTTTCTTACTGCACTTTTATTTTATTTGCACTTTTTTAGTTTCATCTTGATGACATGGCTATTATTTTATGGCAGTTTCAAGCAGTTAATTAATGAATTGCACACATGTGACATGACACCACCTTGCCCAATTATCTCTGGCATCTATTTTTATGGTACAAAGCACTGTTGCTTTGTGAATTGTTTTAGATTGTAAATTGGCACTGGAAACTCTTATTTTAATAGTCAAAACAATACAATAGTAATGCTTGATGGATGACATGCCTCAATGACAAATTGCCATACATGATCTTGTGAAATCTACAGAAGAGCATGGAGATACTGGTTAATGCTTCTCTGTTCTTTAGATGTAAACCCCTCTGCTGTTAAATCCACAGCACCTCATGAAGTCCTTTAAAAACAGATTGCCATATTTCTGACAACCCATAAATGACTGAATTCAGAAGAGACTGTATAACATAATTTTGGGCTGATTTTGCACTGTATCTTTTTGCTGGTAGTAGTAGACCAAAAATGTCATGTATGTACTGGAAATTAAACATAAAGTAAAGACAAACGTTTTAAGGCCAAGTTATTTCAGGCCCTGTATTTTCAACTTTATAAAGGGAAATGCACAATACATGGGGGAAGCCTGAGCATAGATCATGTGCTTATGTCCCCCATCCCACTCCTCAAGGGTGAACTAGAGGGACAACGGAAGTGTAGGTAAATCGTTCTGCCTTCTCAATTTCATCAGAAATAAGCTATGACTGGAAGATGTGGGGCACCCTCTCTAAAACTGAGGTATCTCTGTAGTCCTTTGTATGTGTTGTGGTCATCATAGATGACTATACTGCCCTGTCAGGTTCATATATCAAACCAAAACAGTCCTTGCATGGGGCCTGAATTTGTTTTGAAATTCACCCTGTGTCTTATTACACTTTTTTCTTCAGATTTCTTCCTTCAGAATTGCACAACTTACAGCCAAAAACCTTTCTCTAAAATAAAGCTGTAGCAGAGAAGTTGCTCTGCTTTGGTAAGACTGCTTGAAAACATTTCCAAGGATTTTGAACATCTGCCCAAAGGAAACCACTTTCAAGCCATCTCACACTTGTTTGACCATAAGGAACCCTCACTCTCACCTTGTGTATGATATCAATGAAGCACACCCCCCAAACCATTTTTTTTTTTGTATGTGCTGCATTACAAATATATTAGCCAGTTACTGTGAATAGACAGAGAAACGTTCATTCATCTAAACATGATGAAAATATTTTCCCCATATTAAACACATTTTAATTTTGATATAGAAGTGCAAACTCTGTTCCTGCAACTTTACAAGCTGAGACATGTGCTTAAAAATTAATTTCAAATATGTGCACAAAATGCTGATTATGTGTAAGAATGGAAATCTATTACAGCTGAAGGATTAATTCCTCTCTTTGCACTTAATGCAGAGGAAACGTTCTCTGTCTCTCACAAATGTCTCCTTCATGCACAAATATACACATTTATTCGAATACTTTCACAAGCAAAAGATTCTGAGATAGAAAGAAATTACAGTAATAATGTTTTCAGTTTAGAATGTGATCCTTTAATAGGAATTTATTGTTGTAATATGATTCTATACTTGAATGTGCTGATGTAGCATAAAAAGCAGTATTATAGATGCAAGCATCTATTCAGTAAAAATAGCAGTAGGCAGAGAAAAGCTTCTGTATTATGGTAGCAGTTTGGGACTCATTTTGGATAAGAAACCAGAAATTCACATGCATTCCCAAGTTGTCTGATTTTTCAAAATCACAGGAGGTTCTGTAATTTATATCCATTAGCCTATCCAGACCTTCTTCCCAGATCCATGTCAGTCCCTCACTGTCATTTTCCATTTCACCAGACTTTGATAATCTACTCTTACAGTCTTCTTCCTATTTTAGGCTTTTTTTTTTTTTACAGCTCCTGTTACTGTAGTATCTGAGCAGTTCTCCACTCTACTCATCCATACAATACACAAGAGTAACTGCACGAGAAGCAAGGGAAGTACAATTGTCCCCATTTTATAGCTCAATAATTGAGAAAAAGAAAGACTCACACCCATGTCTGTCATGGTATTTAGGTAGCCAATTCCCTTTGAAATCAGTGAGAGTCAGACACATAACAGGGACTGTGGTGGAGGGAGAGTTGGAGCCAGACATTCAGCTAATGATCTGCTCATTAGGACATCCTTTCTTAGATCATTAATTCTTTAGACCAGATACTTTCTGCCCCCTTTTTATATGTGCCCATCACTCATAAAAAATTATGTATTTCTCACCTGCTTACCTTATATGTATGTGAGTATCTTCTGAACTATAGTTAGTAGTTTTCAATATTTTCTGTGCCTTGGACTGCAATAGATTTTGGGATCCATGAGGTGATAAACAAAACTAAAACAATGGGGAAAGCAACTATGAAAATTCTAGAGTCCATCAAAGAGCAACTGCTACTTTTAATTACTCTTTGCAGGCAAGAGATTTTTAAAGTCAAAAGCAAAGGAGCAATGGACCCTGAAACTGGGAGTGGAAATCAGATATTTTCAAAACTGAATAGAAGAGAAATCACTTCAAAGAACTCTGGCGTACAATTCACAGTACTCCACATACTTCCTCTCTCTAGCAATGACTTAATTTTAATGAGTTGTTAAATTAACACTTTGTGAAGTTTAAATCAGGCCAAATGAGAGGTGAAACAAACTCTAGAGGTGTGCATACTGACCAGAAGTAAAGAAAGTGAAACGTTTGAATAGAAGGATCTTAAAATTGTTCTATATTCCTAAACACAGATGAGTTATTTCAGTATAGAGCTAATTACACTATTCTTTGGAGAGTCCTTTAAGAAGAAATAAGCACACGTGTGACTGAAAGCATTTAGGGAAAAAAAATCAGACTATTTTACCAGTTGTGTTTTTAATGCATCTGTTTTAAAATAGCAGAAATAATACACTGTTCAGATGCAGCACATCTGCTTGGACATCTCTGCTTTTTGGCTTGTTAAAGCAATTCAGATGCTCCAAATTATGACCAACTATTGTGCTTGGAATCATTTGAGCAGGCCCCCTGGTATCTAAAAGCAGGAAATCTGTTTCAGCCTTAGAGATTTTGGGTTTAGCTTAGTATTATACTCAGCCTGCTCAGCCTCACCATAGAGGGGTTTGGGTTTTTTGTTTGGTTTTGTATTGTTTCATGCTGTTTTGTTGTATTTCTGTTTCTTCCATTTGAAGAGAATTAGAATAGTTTGCTTTTATTTTCATCACAAAATTACGTATATAGCTAGTATCACTGCATGCTATTACCAGAGATGCTTAGTGGACAACTTAGGAATAGAAAGCAGCATGGTGAGAAATGCCTAATAAAAAAAGAAAAACAAAAAAAACTGAACCCAAAACCCCCCAACAAACTAAAGCCAAACCAAAACTGGTTAGGGCAGCAGTGCCTTTTTTCTCTCCCACACACTTTCAGTATCAAAGAATAATGTACAGAGTTTAGATAAGAACACAATTATCTTCCTGCTCGAGTCATGTTTCTCCAAGTAAACACCAAATGCAGCATTGATGAAAATTAATCTTCCTATATTTGCTTAAACAACTTTGCAACCATTCAGACCAAGAAAGACAACCTCAGAGTTAAGGAAAAAGTTCCAGATAGGGATGAATTAAAGTGGGCCAAATTATGAGAGACTCTGAGTATAGACTTTTATCGTAGATGGATTATCCCATTGTTATTTGCATGTTGAAAATGAGGAGTTAGTTATGCAGGGCTGGGAAAAATGTAGATACCAATACGGAATTAGACAAAGTTGTCAGTGCACATAGTGTCAAAAAAGTCTCACTTTGAACAAAGAAGTAGAAAGTAAGCACAGAAGAGAAAAAAACCAACTCCCTCTAAGTCTTTGGAAAATGTTAGAAGTCATTGATTCAAGATTATTCAAGTTCATAAACAGAAGAGCTTAGATAAGATCAACCGGTAAAAACTGTGATATTTGTCATTTCTAATTCCGGTAATTAAGTGCTGTTCTAATTCTACTTGAGAAGGCCTCAGTGGGATTATAATAATGGCATAATGATGGAAACAAAGACAAAGAAAGGATCAGAACTACTACAAAAAGAAAGGATATTGAAAAATTCATGACATACAGGCAATGATTGTCCTTAAAAGGTTAACCTTTGCTGACAATTGCTGTAAAAAAGGTGTGCATGAAATGTTGTTCCCTATGTATTTTACAAAAAAAAAAAACAAACAAAAAAAGAAGAAGAAAGACAGAAATATTTTTATATGAAGGTGATATTGTCTGCAGTTGTTAGTAATGACATTTCTCAAAATTATTGTAATTTTTTTAGATGGTTGATTTCTAAGAAAAAAAATATTTTTGGTCAAAATACAGCAGTTTAGTGAGAATAAACCTACCAGCTTTGAAAAGCCATGGAAGAGGGAGAGGGCAAGAGAGACAGAGGAAAAAACATATGTGACCCACCCCACAATTAACTTGTTTTTAGGACAAGCATCAGAGTCGGTATACTCAGTGTGACATTCATGTCCTTACTATAGGTAGAGTGCTTTAACTTGTCCACATTGCTTCACCCCAACAGGTCCAGGTTTATCTCCGGGAGGAATGGGGAATTTGAGAAATCTCAGAGCCTCTGGCAAGCAGAAAAATAATTTTCCTTGCCAAGTCTGGTGCAGAAAGGAGTCAGACTTGTTTGTCTCCAAGGACCTTTGAAATGGAATTCCCCTCCCTTCACACCTTGAAAGTCATATTGCTTCCCACCACCATATTGCTGGGAAATCTTATTATATGTAAATTTCTGTCATTCGTATTCCACTTTTCTTCCTTTCATTCCATCCAAGGTATTTTGTCATCTCTGTGTTGAACCATTATTCAATGTCCCATAGAGGGTATAACACACAGTCCTTGTTAAGATACACATGCTCGTGGAATAACCCAAAGCTCATTAAAAAGATAAACTTCTATTAGAGTATTTGGTGCAATTCTCAGAGCATGCACAAAATGTGGAGCAAATATTGTTCTTATAATTGCATTTTAATTGAGCTGTATCTGGTATAAAAAGATAGTTGCATATGGACTGTCAAATTGAATAGTATTTTGAGGTACATCTTTTAATTTTACTGCTTTTATTGTTCTTATTACAGTTTGAGAGAATTTCCCCACAGCTGTTTTTATTTTGTGAAAATCATTCATCCCATGAGCATGACTGTAGCTGTGTGCAGTATACATAAATGCTTATGATCATTAAACACGTGTAGTTAAGGGCTGTTGTGTTTCCATACATGTTTCATTTCCTTGCTTTGTGTTTAATTTTTCAGTTACTGTCTGTATTGTTTCTATATCTCAGCTGCAGCACAAAGGGAGCTCTACAATTAACAAATAGCTAAGTGCCATCCTCTTTGCTGCCCCGTTATTGTTTAAAGCTTTTTGGATTATTTTTATAGACTTACCAGTGATTTTTGTCTCAAAACCAAGAAGTGTTGCTTGCTCCTCATCACTTTCCCCAGGCAACTGAACCCTAGTGACAACAGTCCTGTTCCACTGCTACAGCTGGTGCATCACTCTCACATGAACTCTGACAGGTCTCCAATTCCTAAGTTGCCTTTTCTTCTTGCACACAGGATTTGGTACTGTCATCTTTTTCTTCCTTTCACAGAATTCCTAATATTTTTCTCTTTCCTCCTGCTGCTCCCCTGACTAACTTCTCCCAGCTCTCCTGGCTTTTGTTCCAGTTCCTCTGCTCACATAAACACCCCGGGCTTCCTTCCTGCACTGCTTCCTCTCCCCAAACAATCCCAGTTATTCATCATTCCTTCCCAGGCTCTCACTTACTTGTCTCCCCTTCCTAGAATTCCTAACTGTTATCTGATGATCCTCAGGCTGAAAATGATTTTGACATACAAAGAATCACATTTTCTAAGCAACAGCCAAGTTAGAGGAACTAAACTTTATTGGGTTTCACATGAAATCCAGGTGAAACAGCAAATTTTTCCTGATTTCTAGTGCAGAACTAGAAAGCACTCCTAAAATTTTCCCTTAAGTGAGAGTAATGAAAAGAAGGAAACCTTTCTGTGAGTGCTGCCTGAATTGATATTGAATGCAGGTAATTCTTTTTTTCCTTTCAGATTTTGCAGAAAGATATTTTACACAGCTCTCCTTGGTTATTTTCATGAATGTAGTCATTCCAGCCTGAAGAAGCCGCCTCCATTAGGCTTAAGCTTCACTAATTTAGCAATTAACATTTAACAGCCAGATTGTTTTCCCGAGCCCAAGGGCACTAGTGCAAGAAAACATCTTCTGATCTATAACCTTGTTGCAATCTCAGAGCTCCTAAAACCCAACTTTTTTATTCTAATCATTTTTGCTGATGCAGGAGCCAGTCATAACTATACTGCAAGTAGCAAAATGCTACACAATACTCTCTAGTCAGATAGCATTTATTGTGCTGTAATTTGTTCTAAGACAATAGGGAAGATGCAAATTCTAGAGAGGCATATTAATCTGTAGGTCAAACAATAACAAAATATTGAAAAACTGTCTTAATGATTTTTTACATTGTGGCAGAAAAGCAGGTAATTCCATAGAGGGATGCTGGTGATCTCATAAACCAGGAGAACAAAGCTGAGAGGTTTATTAATGCCACCAAGGCACTGAAATAGAATTAGTTTTATATCATGTACAACTGTATATGTGTTTATTATTTATAACACATTCTTCTTTTTTAAAGGGCTCCATTCTAAGCCCTCTTCTGATGCTTCATATCTTGCTTTTCCCCACTGGTTTTAAATAGCAATTGTATTCCAGATGCAGCTTTAAATGGTGCTGCGTTAGCTCCCACCTTTCACTTTTTATTACAAAATTTAGTCTATTATACTGGCAGTATTTTTCTTTGAAAAGTAAAAGTTCAAAACTGCTGACTTCTTAGGAGGTGTGTGGGAAGAGGCTGCTCTGTTCGTGCCATATGGTGCTCAGCACCGGTAGGATCCGGCCCTAAGCCCCAGTAAATCCTGATTCCTGGACAGTGAGCGCTGTGCAGGCAGAGGCAGTGCACAGCTCCCAACCATCCCGGGCAGGGAGATCCTCTCTGGCTTGAAGCAATCAGTTCTGACACTGTGAGCACCCAAACAGCTGTGACTGCTGCTCTTTGCAGTCAGAATTCCCTGGGGCCATGCTGCCAAGTGCTCTGCAGGGTGGGTGTGATACCAGAACTGTGTGAAGAGAGCCCAGTATTCCTAAGAGGACATAGTTTGGGTGCATTTTTGATGTAAGAATCCACCACTGAAAAGAAAGTGGTGCAGAAGTGCCAGTGATGAAGTGGTAGGGAGTCTTCACCCACAGAAAAGTGGTGGCACATCCATGAGAAACAGCACTCTCCAGCTTAATGGCTCAGCGCTGCTGTTAGTCCCTCCCACACACAGGGCAGCAGAGCATCTCAGGCAGGACTCTCAACACATCCATCTCATCCTGTCCACAGCAGAACTGCTCATGGCAGAGCGAGAGGCAACCAATACTAGGGACACAGAGCAGTCCCTGTCTGCAGGGGTTATCACTGTCAGCCTGACCCCACACCTCCCACACTCTTCTGCAGCTGCTTGGTGCTTATGGTGTCAATTCTGATGGACCATTTCCTCTGCCCTTCCTGCTAAGTTAATTATCTATTGCTCAGTAAGCTCTTATTATAGGAAAGTTGATAACCTTCAAACATGGTACTCCTAAACCCTGCTGCTGCACTGCTCATGCAACAGCTCCCTCATTCCCCATTCCCAAACTGTTGGAGGTCTAAAACCTCACCTGGCCTCTGGCAGCTGAATACCAATGACCTTTGGAGCCTGATTTCATGGTGTGGACAGGCTTATGCAGAAAACAAGGATGCTAATTACTTGTGGTAGTGCTGGTGCTTGATGGGGACACCTCTCCATAGGTCTGTGAGGTGGGGGCTTCTGCCAGGGCCAGGGGATGCAGACTGGAGGTGAAAGTGAGAGAATGAGGGGCTCCATTTAGAGCTGTCTAGTGAGATCACAAGCCATTTAATCCTCTTGAGACAAGGAGTTTAATGTTAAGCTTTTAAAGAGGAACTAATAAGTCTTACTAAGAAATTGTTGATCTTTTCAAAAGTTATTTACAGCAGTAGCATATTTTCTCACAATTGTTTTAGCACCAGTACTAAGTCATCATAGTTTTTAGAAGTACAATTGTTTGCAAAATATTTTATCTACCAGTTGTACCATAAGTACAGAACACTATGATAACAAGATCTTGTTTGGTTTAATACAAAACAATTGTTCTATTCCTGGTTTTATTTTCTCCCTGCTTTTCAGCATAGTCTGTTGAGGGGGTGTTGATCTGTGGTGAAAAACAACTATAAAAAAGCTCTCTATATATATAGTAGCATTAATGAAAAGCACTGTGTCTTAATAGAAATAGAAAAAACTTAAGATGTTTAGTGTGATCTGAAATATCTATACTCAGTGTTTCTGTGGTAATTACCGAGGGAGGACTGTGCTGATCATCAGTTATTCTCTTAGTATTCCCTCGTCTGTAGAATATATGAACCCTTAAAGAAAAAATTAGTTTGTTTTTTGTTTTCCCTAGGAAAATTGATGTCCTTTTCTGTGTCTCAATCTTCTACATCTTAAATTGCACATTCAGTTGACAGCTGGTACATACAAACAAAGCACCAATTCACATCCTCATTGCTTGGCAAAGACCTATTGTCCATGGAAAAAGTAAGGAAGGATTTGCTAAGACAGCCAGCAGACCACAGTAGAACTTCCCAGAAGAGACTGTCCTGGCTGACTAACAGCAAATTTTTCTGTAATTCTATTGCCCCTAAATCTGCTGGGGGAAAGCAGTAATAGCTGTGCATAGGTACAGGGCTTTCAAACAGCTCTGCACAATGAGTCTTTGAACTGTATTTCATACTGTTTCCCATCTCTGTAATGCCTCTTCCTCTCCTGCCATCCTTTTCCTACCTTTTCCAGACAGCTCATTTGTTATGCATCATGCTGCTCTGAGCTGGCCTTTGCACTCCTTGAGTTAGGGCAGGATTTGTCCCAGATTCTGCTAGCATACCAGCAATGTTAATGTTTAGTCTCAAAGTTTAAATGGCAATGGTTTCCTTTTTTATTTCTTAACACCGTTGTCTGCTTATAAGAAATGCTGGCGAGGGAAAAATAGTATGTGACCTATTAAAATGAAAGATTGCCCATTCTTGTAATTACAAGTAACAGGAAGTCTGGTAGTACCTTGTTTGTTAAATTCCTCTGACCTTTTCCAAAAAAAAATTGTACAAAAAGTCACAGTTATTAGTACATCTAGAGCTAAGGTCCTGCTCTATGCACATGTGTTAGTCATTTACCAGGGGTTTTTTTCCCCCCTTTTTGCTAGAAGTGCAGTGAATTGATAGCTGGATATTCAAACACTGGTGGACAATCCCCTTTAGGCTCACTTGGAAGAACTTGCTAATAACTAACTGCCTTTCCTCTCTGGCTCAGGTTCCCAGTTGCTGTAAGCTTATAAGGGGGCCCGTTTCAACCCCATTTGATAAAAGGGAGCTGTGAAGGAGTCCCAAAGATGCAGAGTCCTGGGGCAACAGCAGTTTTAGGTCTAACTGTGGAAAGGGAGAAGGAGACTTAAAAATCCCCCTGGTTTTCAGGGTGGGTTCCCTGGTGAAGGTTTAATGTGAAAACACTGGATTGTCAGGGCTGTTTCAGACCACTTTGGAAGAGGCTAAGCCTGCATGCTGCTCTGTCCCCAGGCCTTTGTCAGGGTCTGTCAGGTGTGAAGATTTAGCTCCTATTACAGGGAGTAAAGGGATCAGCTGCAAATAAAATATATGCTGTGGATTAGACAAAAGCCCTGTTCCTTTGCTATGCACACATCTATGCCAAAAGTTAAGTACCTCAGAGGACACCCCTCAGTGCTACTCTGTGACTGTAGTGCTGTTCTTAAGCCCAAATTTGGAGTCTCCTCCAGTAATTTACTTTTCTCGCTCTGAAGCACTGAAGCAGTTAACTAACATGGACTTTCATATTTGAAAGATTGATCACGTGAAAATGGAAATTACCATCATTTGACTAAAATTTATAAAAGCAAATGTCATTACCACAGTTCTGAATCCAAACTATGAGGTAGTTGCAATCCGGGATTTTTTTTCCCCTGCAAAAGAAACTGTCAAACTTCTGTTCATATTTATAGTGCACCTTTTCACCAAGTTTTATGTTCTGGTTCTGAACTTCTGTTAATAGGGTTTACATGCTGGGAATGCTTATCTGCAAAATCACAAGCTAACTTTCGGAAACCTAAGGGGAAAGAATAGCAGGGGCAAAAGAAAGGAAACTGACTTTGAAGTGAAAATGTAATTTGTTATGGCTGTAAAACTAACTGAAATGAGGAAATAGAAATGAGAAAGGGAAATCAATGGAGTTACATAACTTGTATGCATAGAACATAAATGAACAAATAAGCCAGTGTTGTATACATCCTTTAGCAATAACACGACTGCCTTCTGATACATGTAGATAAGCACATTTAAAGCTGGTTTAAAAAAAAATACATCAAAACTGCTTGGTACTAAATGAAGCAGAGGTTGTAGTCCCTCAAGACAGTTAGAAGGACTGTTTGCTTATTCAAGTGACCTATATCTGTGTTACTGAAATTCAATGTCTTGAAAAGCAACTCATATATGTCTAGGCATAGGGAACCAATGATCTTTATGTATGGTGAAACTTGTGGATTTTTGTGCTTCACTTCTAAGTTATCACATTATCATATCTGGAAATGTCACCTGTCTGGTTTTTTTCCTTTCCCCAAGAGAACTCTACTGTCATTTCTCAGATAACCTGTACCCATTCAAGTGACTGCTCATTGAAAAGAAATCCTTGGATAACCTGGATTGTCAGAAAACTGTGTAAAATTTCATTAATGAGGCAAATATAGTGAGAAGGATCATAGATGGAACAGCTATTATAGAGGAGAAAAAAATGTAGAGCAAGTGCTGATAAAGTGAGGTCTCTGGAGTAAACTTTCCCTTACACACTGATAACCTGCAGTGCCACTGAATCACTGCTAATAGCTGACAGAAAGGTTCTATATGTGAAAATAGAGCAATAAATAACCTGAAGATGATTGGCTGGCAGTGCTTCCCTCATTGGTTTGAAACAACACTTGAACTGGGACTAGGGAAGGAGATCCAGCCTGGTTGTTTGTGCCACCACTTTGGTTTCTCTCTTGGAAATTGTCATTCGTATCACAAACAATCTTTTCTTTAAGTCAGTTGCTGCATCCCCTTGGGTTCTTGTTGCTAATGGAGACAGAAATACTATTCTAGTCTGGATTTAGTACATTTCATGCATAGATTCGTCTACTACTTTTTTCATTTGAATTGGAATTTCAACATTTTTGTGACTTTTGAAACATCATCACTCATAATGGGGTCTTAATTACAGGGAATAATGAATGTATTCTTGTGCCAAATTTGAGGATGTCTTGTTCACAAGCAATATTTGTGGTTTTCATACCACAAAATCAAATTACTTCATGTAAGGGGATGGTTATGAATAGTCTTCTCATTCTCTAGCTTCTAACAGTGCTTCTAATAACCTTCAAACCACTCATTATTTCTGTTCTCTCTGTGCCCACTGAAGTCACATTCAAATATGCATCTAAAGATTTTAAAATAAAGATGACACCATTAAAGAAGAAGTATTGGTGACAAATTTTCAGACTTGGGCCTTCATGTGGACCTAAATAAATGGCCTGACTGCAAGAAGTAATAAGCACTGCCTTAAGCTTAATTCTCCTTTGTGATTTCAACAGTAGGTGCTCTGGGTTCCTTATTCTCACCTCAAGTCTATGTTTATGTATGGGCATGAATGTGTCTGTGTGAAGGCATATACATATATATTAGAAGAAATATCTCTGCCCCATGAGTATGCCCACTGAGAAATCTAAATTAAACTAGTAGTGTTCTTAAATCAATTCAGGACCAAATTGCTATCCCAAGTCTCAAATTTCTTGTGGAAATGTCATTTTGCATGACAAAAATTAGGCACCAAAGTGTAGTTTTCTTGGAATAAAGCAGGACACAGGCAAAATTCTCTACACACGGAAAAGGGAACACACATGGAAAGCTGAATATGCAGCCTACAGCACAGATGAGCCCCAAGAATTTATCCTCATTGATGAACAAGGACAGATCCTTGGTGGGTGTAAATGGCAGCAGTTGAATCGGGGAATAACTGAACTGGGGATTAATTGGGGCCAAGCAGAATTAGAGCAGTGTGGGAAATGCAGCTCACGGACACAGGTTCCATGTCTGGTCTGGAGATTTACAAAGCCTGAAGAGCCTTACAGGACATACAGCTCCCTCCAAGTTGG
Source organism: Corvus brachyrhynchos (assembly GCF_000691975.1). NCBI lineage: Eukaryota > Metazoa > Chordata > Aves > Passeriformes > Corvidae > Corvus > Corvus brachyrhynchos. Next base: position 7,207,803 of record NW_008240027.1, on the reverse strand, counting down.
TGAGTGCTTATGAGCAGCCCTGTGGTAGCAGCAAGGCACTGTTTATGTAAGATCTCATGAGTGTGAATGAAATTTGCTCTTCCAGCCCCAGGAATTTTTGGAAATATGCTTTGTTTTCCAGCAGGCTTCTGAACATCTGGAAATGCTGGCATTGTAGTGGCTCAGCATAAATCATAAATGACTGGAGGTGACTTTTTTACTCCTAAAACTGGTCCTTTTAAGCATTACTGCACAACAAAATGAAATGAACTCCTTTTCCTTTGCTGTAGGAAGAGAAGGAGCACTTGGTCTCCGGGGAAATCCCTTCCATTTCTTTTTCCTAACTTCTGCCCATCAAATGAGGAGATAAAGAGAATTTCTTGGGCTAGTACAAATAAAGGCCAATTTTTGAATCTGTTCTGGTCAGGTAAAATTGCTTCTGCTGCTGCTGTTACCACTTCCATTCTTAATAACCATTCTGTGACCTTCCCTCCCCATCAATCTATCCCTGAATAGTTATTCTATTTGCAGCTTTTCCTCTAGCTCCCTTGTCCCTTGAAAGACAGCTGTGAGGTTTTTTCAAGCACTGACACAGTTTCCACTGCTTGGCTGATCTTCCCAGAGGTGTCAGGGTCTGCCTAAGCCTCCCGAGGCAGCTCACTGGCCTGCTATGCTCAGGCCATGTTCTCACATCTGAAGAGCTGTGATGTGCCTGCATGTTACTGGCAGTGCCACCAAAGACTGTTACTGCACTGGGGCAAATTCTCTTTTGGTAAATCTTCTTGCATTGTTTATCTTAGCAGACTGTGATAATCTTGTATTACCCTGAGAAAAGAAAGATGTGACAGAGTACCTGAGGAAACAGTCACAGGTTGGAAATGAATAGCAAGTATTTCCAATTGTATTTTGCACTGGTATAAGAAGACGACTCAATTTCTCTATCACCCTTTCAAGCACTTGATATTCTATTCCACAGAGAGAATCTAACTGAATAATAAAATCACCTTCAACCACTTAAAAACAGAGGAGGATATGAACCAGATCTGTGGATCAGAAGCCTCCTGAGATTTGGAGCAATTCCAACCCTGGGTCCTGCACCAAATGCTGCAGTCAGTCTTATCTCGCACTCACTGCTGTCAAGCATTTGCAGAATTGCTTTTCAAAATGTCTTAATCCTTCCACTTTTGCTGATTTGTAAATGATGCCAAACCTGGGTTTTGATAACAGGCACCTAGTAGTTCCCATATTTGCACATCTTAGCATATGTGGAAAGTTGCCTTCCTGCTTCTCACAGGGGACCTCGGCTTGCTTCCACAGAAAACATATCTCAAAAGACAACTAAGAAAAATCCCATCAGTATACTAAGATGGCTAATTAGTATTTGGTTTATAGTTACATGCTGACAATGATTAAACTAATCACAAGACATACTGTGCTAAATTACTAGCTCTTTGTGTACTTCTATTGTAGCTGAGAACCAGAGAAGTTCTGGTTCAAACTCTGTGTTAAAAGGTTCTCATGAAGATCACATGCAGAGCTGTCAGTGCGTATGCATGCACACATAATGCACATGGCTGCCTGTGTGTGTGAGAGATCTGTATTCAGAGATAAACCAATTCAAGATTCACTCTATCAGTCAGAGAGAATAGATAGTGTTGTAATCTGTTAAACAGTTGCTGTGTTCCTGTTGAGACTGCCTCAGTGAGAAAAAAAAGTGATTCCTTTGGCCAGAGCATGTCTTCTGCAGTCTCAAGCTATGACTATACAGACCCAAACAAACTCATTCAAAAAGGTAGGAAGCTTTTCTGCCCATCAAGAGATAACATCACCCATGCTGTCCAGATATGAAAAAACTTAATAATTTTCATTACAAGCTTGTTTAACACGTTTTTTTCTTGGTCACTTCCAATGGCTGGACAGGAGAAAAGATGTTGCTCTGTCAATGTCCTTTAGGAGCAGTTTGATGCTAAAGGCCACTAGACAGGAGCAGTTTTTGTATACTAGAAATACCAGCAAGGGCCTTTTTTTCATCTCCCACCTCTTATGAGACTGGCAGAAGCAATGGATAAAAGTACACAGGGCGGAGTTACTTAGAAAAATAGTAGTCATGTAGTGTAAACAAGGACTAGAGGTAAAATCTGAACCAAAATGAGTCTCTTAATCTTACTTATTTGCTTAGTTTTTACAACTCGTTATTACACGTGTGGTTTTTATGTTTGTTAAATACATTTCTTTTCTTCAGCTATGTGCTGCATTACATGTTAAGTGTGATATTCTGATATTTAGCCTTTCTGGTGGTAAAATAGTTACATGTATTATATTTAATAATTATTGGGATATACTTAATAGATTCCTGCTATCTCAAGTACATTAATATGCAATCTTTAAAGCTTGCTATAACTGAGGAGCCACTGTTACTCATATAATGCTAATAAAAACCATAGAGAACCTTTTTAAAAACTGTCAGGATAAATCTCATTCATCCACAACTGTTTATAGAAGTAAAGAGGATGTCTTCCAGCTTTCAGGTTTATTCCACATTAAAGACAGGAATTAGGTCTCAGGGAAAGGGATTACTGTCAAACTGAAAACAATCAACTGGTATGGGAGGATGGCTTAAAAGACTGTCCACATATGTGCTGAGATCTGAAGGCACTCTGTGTGCTGTGCAAAGAGGAGAAAGACCTAACACCCGTAAGAGGCTCTGTGCTTGGGACAGAGGGACTCATAAAACCACAGGTTTAGGGAGATGAACTTGTGTCCCTGAGACTGCCATGCACTGCTAGGAGACCAGGACTCTGCTCTCTTAATTTATTGCAAAATTTCAGGAATCTACCAGAGTTTTGAATTAATAAAGGAAATTTCTTACAATATTATAATTCATTTTCTAGTCCTGCCAAGACTCAGGAAATCAGGCAGTGACTGTGACAACTGACAACACTCAAAAATTTACATTTTGTTTGTTTCAAGAAATATGGTGGGGTTTGTTTCATTTAAACTTTTCTGCCTTTACATTGTTCTGTTCAGCTAGAGCAGAATGAAATTTTGATAGAGCTTAAATTAGTTGTCTCTTACCCTCTGTATTCAGCATAAGGTCTGACAATGCTCTAGTAAGGCAGGCCAAGTTCTCCTCTACATCAGGCTGATTCTAATAACTGAGCATGTTGGCATGTACCAGCCTTCTTACCATGGTGAGTCACTGTTCTTCCTTTCATAGAGTGCAGTGCATTCAGTCTGATTTCTGTTTGCTAGATGAGCGCAATGTACAGGTATGAAAATTACCCACTCTGAGTTGAATTCCAGATTGCATCTTCCCACAGAGCACTTCACAGTGTGGGAGGCCAGACTCAACAAATAGTCAGACATTTACATGCTGGTTCAAACCTTCAAACTTAGAGCACCTCAAATGAGGATTTAAAAAACGTAATAAAAATATAATTTAATTTGAATATTCATTATTTTTCTACTAGTAAAACTATAACATATCATGTCTTTGACAAATTTAGAAAATTGAACCAAACCAATGTCAGTATGGGGAAATATACAGAACAAGCTGACTGAGTAATTAAATGCGAAACTGAGCTCACCCTTGAAAAACTACAAAGCGCAAAGTTTGTAAGAATGATTATGATATCAGAATTTTTAGACCATGAAAGGACCCAACTGCTCCAATAAATTGTTTTTGTTCTGTTTGTTTGTGTATTTTGAATCTTTCAGGAGTCCTGTGTAAATCCCACACCAGCACCACGCAGAGGGTTGAGAAACAAAAGCTCCTTGCTCGCTGATGCTGCAGGGGCAGTTGGACTGCGAGTTGTTCCTTTTGGTTCAGTTGTTCAGTTCAGCTGAGGTAGTGAAGCTGAACACAGTGAAGGAAAGGTGTCCAAGTAAGTAGGGAGGATGTGTTTTATTAGCGGTCATGATCTCCTGAATTGGTCCCATTAGTGAACAGGTCATGATTAGCGGGCAATGTGCCAGCTTCCCCCAGTGCTGAGTGGCAATTGGCAGCTCTGCATGCTCTCAAAATTGGCTCAGAGAGGACTGCATGCAACTATTCCAATTTGCAAGGTAGTGTGAACAAAAAAGTAATTTCTCTCATTGACAAAGAAAGGGCAAAAGTAATTGTTGTGTATAAAATATGTCATCTTCTTTCTGAGCTAGTGGCGTGACCCACAACTCAGAGGTGCAGCCAGTTTACCTTCTTCTAGGGGCTTACCTTCTCCCATTTTCCCAAAAGTAGAATCCGGGTGGAAACAGAACAGATAGCAACTTATGGGAGAAACACATGAAAGCAATTTACTAATAAATGCACCAGAAAACTCAGACCAGAAAACTCTGGTAGTCTGGATATATCCAACCAAACTGCATTATCCAACAGTATCACACCTGCAAGGAAGGGGAATGTAAATTGTGAGAACCTATGTTTCATTGTTTTTCATCACTGACTTGCTAATTGTGTTTTAATAGTATTTTCTCAGCAAAATCACCAAAAGTAGATCAATTTTAGAATGGTAGATACTGAACATCTGTGTTTTGCCAACAAAATCTGACCATTAGGGAACAACAGTTTCCTTGTATTTGCTGAGAAAATAATGACAACTCAAGCCAAGAATCAATTAAACTGAAGAGATTGTTCCATATCCTTCTTTTATGGGACAAGAACAGGTGTTTAATAATTTTACATAAATTATACAAATTCTAAAACATTGACAATATCTGAACACTTAGCATAGCAAGGGAGATGAATGAAGAGGTAAGTCAGTTGATGATGTTTTGTATTTCAACTAGTGCCTCTTTGGCACTTTTGTAGTTGTAGGTCTGTGATGGTTTTTTGTTATATATCCTGTTTTCATGGATTCATAAAGCAATCCAGAAAAAAAATACTGATTTGCATTTGGCAGGCAAAGATTTTAAACCAAGACTGGATTGTTTTTATTAGGTTATGGGAAAAATGTCAGTTTAATTGTCTCTAAGTTATGTAAGTATAAAAATGGAATGTATTACTTTCAGACACTATTTTATGCTCAAAACCACTATGTTTTTTTAAGGGGAAACTTTGCAAGCCATTAGTCTGAATTGCGGACTAGTCCATTTGGGAAACTTGAGAAAAGAAATGTAGACGTGTTCAATTTCTTACCTCTTTATAATGATGTTAGATATGTAGGTACACTCCAATCTTTCAACCAAAAATTTTCAGGATGCAATGCCTTGCTGTGCCATCACTTATGTGAGGCAGCTCTCAATTTCTTTCCTTTTACATGTTTCATGTGAACGGTTTGAGTTTGTTATACAATTTACATTAAATTCATCATCTACTTTTCCACAAACCTTACACATTCTTAAAGAGGTTGTCAAGGGAACTGTTAAATTTATCAAGAAAAAAAACCACTGCTGATTGTGCAATATGCATTCTGTACTAAAGGTTAGATTCACCCTAAAAGGAAAGTGGTTGGTAGGTGATCAGAAAATGTACACTCTATTCTGTATCTTTCCTAAGAGCTGTTGAAGTGACAGGCTCTGGAGGCAAAGTTCTTTACCCCATGATAAACTTGTAGTATTCATGGAAGACCTGAATTGTGCCATGGAATCCTGCTAGATTTTGCCAGTTGCTTTCCACGTGTATTGGTTTAGGAAGCAGCATGCTTCCTAAAGCAGCCAGAACAACGAGGTCGAAGTTACACTGCTGCTCAAAAATTCCCTACAGAGCTGGAGCCTCCTGAATGTTGTAGTGTGTTATATACAATAATACTAAATAACATAGAAATATGATATGCAACAGTTTCAGGTAGATGCATTGAAGCAATGCTATTGTAAAAAACATTCATGTAGATTGAATACCAAGTTTGGTATGTCAGGATACTTCCTTCTCACAGGAGATTCCTCCAGCAGGGGGGAAATCTAGCCCCTGTAGTTTATCCTACAAAAGTTCGGCAGTTTATTCTATAAAACTCTTTTGGATCAAGGAGAAAACTACTGAGGGTCCAGGTCAGTCAGCACTCACCCATTTCAGTGAGATCACGTGCAAGCTTTCATTTCCATGGGTGTAGCATACGTGGAATTGATCTGCATGTGAAGTGAAGTTTTGCATGTACATCACAATGCAAGGGCTTCACACTACCCATTTGTGCTGCCAAAATTTCCTAGTAAAAAATGCCGTAACACGTTTTGCAAATTTACAAGTTAATGAAATGTCAGCAATTTCAATCTTTCCTATTGGTTCCCAGACCTTAATGTGAAATAAAAGTGCAGATTACAATTACTGAGAATATCACCATAAAAAATCTCAAGAAATGATCAAGCTCTGTTCTTTTTCTCCTGCTCTATTACTCCCTCTATGCCTTTTGTATAAATATTCACACAACAATGATGTGGAGATTAAAAGAACCAGCTGCTTATGACCAAACATTTGTATTTGGAGGTCAGAGAGCAAACCAGGCAAATGAGTGTTAAAATTGATCTGACTGTTCACTGGCAAATCTTAAAAAATTGCTGTTATCAAGCATTTTTTCAGCAGTTCTTCATGAACTGTGCTCAACCCACTCTTGCCAAAGACTCAACATACGAATAAGGAAGGCTGCCAGATGACTGCCCAGTTCAAGCCATTGGATGATTGAAGGGCATTTATGCTGATCTAAACAAATCTATTAGAACTTCCAGTAATATTAATTAAGGAGATATGTTTCTGCAAAAATATGGAAATTTTCTGGAGTATAATAGAGCATATGTAGAGCAATGGGGCTAAGAAATGCAGAGCTTTCCTGCAGGTCCTAATGGCATTCTAATGGAGATTTCCTTGATTCCCTGACAGCATATAGCTGATTTAGCAAATCCCTAATTGCAGGCCCTGAAGGCAAACTGTACTTTTCAGCTCTCTGTACTGGATATATATGTGCATATATAATTTAGTGATTCCCTCAGGATTTTAAAAAGGGTAAGAGTAAATGTCATCTGAATACCAAAGGCAATAAAGGAATAGCTAGCTGGGTCCAGTGGCATTCAATTCTCCCCATGATCCCCACACTCAATTTTATATTTTTAAGCTGAGATGAACTTTAACTCCTACTGCATTCTGGAATGTATTGTCATGAAATTGTTGTGTTGTTGCATAGGACTCTGAAGGCTACTGGAAAATTATTTTATTGTTCATCTCTAAAATTCCAAAGACAATGAACACCATCATTGTCCTTCCATTATCCACTTTTCTGTAGTTTTCCACTTAGCATTAATTTTCTAGGTTCTGGTCTAAGTTCTCTTCTAGTTCTCTTTGATTTTTCTTCTTTTCATGTTTGCTTCTCTGTCCATCACATCCATGCAGTGCCATGTACTATCCCTGACAGTCTGTCTTTGGTAGCAACAGTAAAAATCTTCATGGATCCTGCACCTTTAGGAAAATAGGGATATCTTTTCGAGGTTCTTTTGTGCCTGAAGCAGTTTCAGTGGGAATTAAATTTTAAGAGTAAGTATGTTATGTCCCAAAGTATATCTACATAGTAAAATTTTCAAGAAAATATTTACCAAATTTTGGGAATGAGGCATATGGAAGAAGTCAGGGAGTGTCGTCTCTGTGGTGGGCAAGCCATGCACATTACAGTAGCTTGTCCCAAACATATATTTGTAAAAGCCTCCTACAGCATTTTACATTCCATTTGATATTTCAGATGCATCACTTAAAATCCAGGAAAAAAAAATTAAAATGAGTCATTTAATTTTAATTTTTTTGCAGAGGCTTCATTTCATTTCCCCTTGCTTGGCAGGCCAGGTGCCTCGGTTATTATGAGCCCAGCAGGGCATGGCTCAGAGTGAGATGTAAAAAATGCCATGCTAATCCTTACCTCTTTGGGTATAAACTTGTAGCAGTTTTAAAAGCTGTTATTTTGGGACTTTCCAGAGGTAAAAGTTGAGTACTGGAAATTAACTTTTCTCTCAGTGGTGTAGAGGTCATTTGAAAATCTGTGGCTTGTGAAATAATGTCTTAGAGGCCATGTGGAAAAAATCTCTCTCTGATTAGGATACTCATGGTTAAAAATCACAGGTGCATCCCAGGTGAAGGAGAAAATACTAATATTATTCTTGGATAGCAGAGAAAGTCACATCTTCCTTAAAATATGATTTTTAGAAAACTAGCAGCTGTCCAAAAGTATTCCTGAGATTGGGAAATTAGAATAAGTTTTATAGGTTTTAAGAAGATGAGCAGATTATCATCTGATAACTGTTGGACACATTCCTAATACTAATGGCTTGAAAATGGAAAAGAAGGACTGAGGGGTAGTTCAGTAGTTGGAACTCATCAGTCCAGCCTTGGACAAAGACCTACAATATAATTTAGGAAAAATCACCTTTTAGCTTCTCTGAGTCCTCACTCCTTATGTCTTCACTGCTGATATAATTTTCCAGAGACTGTTTTGGTTTTTTATGTGCTTCTTCATATTGTATACACATTTTTATTAATGTATAAAAATATAGTGACACCACAGAAAGTGTGCAGGGACCTGCAATTGTAAGATCTCATCTGTCCTGTCTTTCACTAAGGGCTTTTTACTTTGTCTGTAAATGCATAAGAATGACTTTTCTGGGCAGTAGGATATCATACTTGTCTATTCAGTAGAAAAACTGATGAAAAAGCACTGTCAGGTACCCATTTAAAATAGCAGATAACCTGAGGAATAAAAAAGAGTACTTCAAAATTACTTTTGTATCCTCTGCATGGAGATACAATTAAAGCACTTATTAACACTGCAAATTCTCTTTGCCATAGCTCCAAACAATGATAATATTGACAGGCAGGCTTTAGCCTACAAACACTCATGTGATTACCCATATTTTGTATCGTAGGGGTTAAGTGTAATGGATTTATTTGGGCTCACAAGTTACCTGTATCTTAGATGTCAGTGGATTTTCAATACCTTCCTTGTGAGGGTCCCTACGTTAAATACTCAGTGATACCTCTTGGACTGTTTCAAGTGCTCCTATACTGTGTATCAGTGGATAACAAGCAACTACACAAAAGTTTATATAAAAAAACGGGTAAGACCTGTCCTGCTGCTCCAAATTCCTACAAAGCCACTTCAGCAAGTCTCTATGGTTATTTTTGACTGAGGGGTGTGTGTGGACATTCACACCATTTCCCTAGGTTTAGATAATTTTAAAGCCTTTTCATGACAGAGGAAAAAAGCATGGGATAAAAAGTCAATGTGTCCTCAAAGGGATTATATTTTGGTAAACAACTGAAGTTATGACATTTTGAGATCTTAGGTCTTACAGCTATCTAGGCTTTATGATACCATACTGAGTAGTCAATTTGGTTTTATTGTTTCTCTTTATGAGACATGGTTTGTATGATGGGAGAAAAATAGGAGTATAAGATCAGATCCAAGTACTATGTCACCCAGAATACAGCAGTGACCAAGAGCAGAAGCAGAGGAAAGCATGGGTTAGAAAATATGTCATAGGCTACTTTGGAACCCATACAGATATTTTCTTGATTTCTAATAACTGTTTTCTATTTTACAGAATTCATTCACTAATTATAGTCATCATATTTGTGTTGCTATGTAGTCAGTCTGTTTGATGTTTCACTGCACAAGCATTATATCACATCTCAGATATTTACCTTAACTTTGTGCCCACGTTCCTGGGACATAGCTGGATTTCTTTTTCTTTACTTTTTTTTCCTTTTCTTGACATGCATTGTTCATGTCTCTGTGAAGTCGTGTAGAAACTGCAAAACCAGGAATCTTCATCCCTTCCAAAATCATTAAATTTCATATTCCCTCATAGTATTTCATTACGAGAAATCTTTGTGAGAAAATTGGCTTTCTACATAACGTAAAAAGACTTACACATGTCAAACTCAGTGTTTTTCCCCAGAAATGGTGATGTGTCTTTCCAAGTTCTTATCTTCATTACCATGGAAACCCTCCTTTCTAATAGTATTTGCACCATGTGAAAAGAGTACATGTTCATTTTAGTATAGGCACACTCTCTACAAAGTCCATACTGCTACTGCAAGACCATCAAGTCAAAACCTATGAGACTTTGGAAGCTCAAGGATGCTATTTCTCAGCAGATATATAAGCAAGTGGAGACAGAATTTGGGAACAAACAAGATTAGTCATCCAATCTACCCCTCCACACAGAGTATTAGTAAATAGAATTGTGTGAATAATTGATTTTTTCACTTTGCTGGCTGAGCTGAACATTTAGAACAAAACATTTTTCCAGGTTTCTCTTTGAAATGAAAAGCAGGGAAAATGGTTTGAGTGTAATATCTTTCTTAATTTGCAGGTTTCAGTAAAAATTTTATCTTCTCATAAAATACTCTTCTGAAACAAAATATAAATTTTTGACTAATTACTATTTTTAGTTGAAACTACTAACTGGCTTTGACATAAATTTCTTAAATAGTGTGGGCTAGGATAAATCTGCATTATTCAGTGAGTAAAACCACTGATCAAATACTCCCCGCTCTAACATAAAATCTGAAATTTTCTAATTGCTTTCTTCTTTCAGCTACATGCATTGTAAAAGAGTGTTAATGAAGATGTTTGATATGGTGGAAACATAAACTTTATCACATTAATGTGCTGTATTTTACTTTTACAATACACTGTTGTTGCTAGGCAGGTGCAATTTACCAGTATGATTCAGCTATTACTAACTATTAGTTAAGAACCTATCCTCTCTTTGACCTTGTGCCCATCAAGTCAGTTCTTCACATCTGTAGGAACACATCTTTCATTATGAAATTTACTGGATGAACTCTGTAAAAGGTTAGATTTATATAAAACGTTCATCCATTCTTTACACAACTCTTAGCAGACAAAATTCCCCATGAACTTTATGCAGTTGTATATACAATGTTGCATCGCTATTTTTTCCCTGAAGAAATGTTTTCTATCAATTTTTATTTCAGCTGGGGAGATGATGAGAGTAAGTAGTTCTGACTGCCCACTGTAGTAGAGATATAGGACATAGGTATAAAAATATATTCATCAGCTGATGTACAATAATACTCTCAAAACCAATGTTATTTACAGCTGGGTGTCAAAACCGCTTTATAATAATTGTATATATCCTACCCTAGATTTCAGATTGATTGCCAATGTCACTATTATTCTTGTTGTTGCTGCTGTTATTATTATTCTGTGAGGCCCTAAAGGCAACCAATGAACATTTTGAGTTAGATTTGCTACAAATGGAAGTATCTGTCTCAAGAGCTCACAGTCTGAAGAATCTCAGAGTGATTTAGAATAGTATAAGGTTTAAAAACTACATAGGATACAGAATTAAGAATGCCACAGTAGAGGCATAGGTTTTTTTCTAAAGAGCTTTATGTTTCTTTGCCAAAGAATTTACATTTAGTTTTGGCTAAATTTTTCCCCTCAATTTTAGGAACAGTAAATAAAATCCACTGTAATCTCATTGCCACAAAATAAATATTAAATTCTTGCATGACGCTGACTCTTTCCACTCTGCTAATGATTTTCACTAAAATGTTTCAGGACTTTCTTTGGTTAAAGAACATTATTTAAAACTAAAGCAAATTCTAGTTGACATTTTAATGTAGATATACTTTAAGGAATTTCAATTCTTTGTGAAGATGTGTTGCATTATTGCAGCTAGTCAGGGTTTAGTCCTGAAATTTTTGATTTTTGCAATTTTGATGAAAGTCATTGAATATCATAGATTCTCAATATCTCCAGAATGTGTTCTTTTAATTTTCTACAGATATTTTTGCAAGTTTAGAGAGACTACTTTAAACATAGTTACTGGGGAAAAAAAAAAAAAAGAGTTACTTTCAAAGGCTTTCCATCCTGGTTAAATTATTTTTGTAATATGTCAAAGCAATCCACACCTTTGTTTAAATCAGGAGATATGTTCCTGATCAAGAATTTCTCCTGGAATGTCATTTGCTTTGCAAGTTTCAACATTTCTGTTACTGAAGAGTGAGGTTGTTCATGAAGGTCCATCACCACCAACCAATACAGAGAATGATGGTGCCACAGTCCCTTGTGATGCCTGGACAGCTGATGCCCCAAGATGATTTGGTGCTCAGGGCCAACCCATCCCTCAGTCGCATCACTGCTCCACAGCCCATCTCTGACATTCAAACCCATGTAGAGCCAGTGACAGGCTCCAGGCTGGGCCAACAGACGTATAGTGCTGAATCCTTCAAAATGTGCAAGACTTTAAAGTCCAATCTTATTTCAAGCACAAAGAAACCAAAGCCTATCTAGAATGGAAATTCCATATCTGTACTTGTTAATGTAAGCTGATGGAAAAAGTGAAGGACAAAATTTAACAGAGCAGGAAGAGGTTGTTTTTAGCCTTTACAGAACCAACCATACGCAGATTAATGATAGACAATAATGAGAATTTTATGCAAAACCAAAGCTGTTTAGGCAACCTTAATGTTGGAGAATAAGCCTTGGCAACTTCAGAGAAGAAATTCCACCATGTCATTCTGCTCACAAGTGATCTTGTGCTAACCAGCACAGTCTGGTTTACTCCCTTGTAAACTGGTCCTCTTTTGTATGCAAATTCTTGAAACCATTTAAAACGTGGAGAAACTCAGTCATTTGTTTTAAAGAGAATTTAAGACAACCCGATCTGGGAAGTACTGAGAAGCTTCTTTGTTGGGATTCTGGTTGATATGATTTCAACACTTCGGCTTTCCTCATTAGCAAATGTTTATCTGATCAAATCATTAAATATAAAAAGAGTTAAAAAATGAGTTAATTTCAGCACATTTATTTGAAAGTTTGGACTATGTAAAATAAGACAGGAAATATTTATTAGAAGTACTTGAGAGAGTGCTTGAAAAAGTCATGTATATTTTGCAATACGATTTTCAAACAGCCTTATTAAATGGATCTATGTTGGTTTATGCAAGGCAAGATGCTGGATTGCTGTCTTTCATCCATCTTTTTAGAGACCTCTTAAGAAACAAGTAAAGAAACAATTAGATGCTTTCTCATTATAGCACTGTGCTACTATTATAATAGTTATGCTTGACAAGGCACTTCCATTATTGCTTTCTATTGTCAGCTGCCACTAACTTTCTGAAACAATTATTCTTGCAGCTGAAATTTCTCAAGCTTGTTCTTAATCTCAGAGGTGGATTGTTTTGTAAAGTTTATGAAATTACTTTTGGTTGTTTTTCTGAAATATCAAAGCCTGAAAAATTGGTAAGTTTTACAAGTTATTGTATTTTTTCTTCATATCCTAAGTTCTTCTGGACAGGGATTTTATGTTCAGTATATTTTATTGCAATAGAAGCTAGACTGCAGCAATGATACTATATAAATAAAAGCTAGCTAATTTTTCACAAGCCTTCTTTAATGATTTGGTAAGTCAAGCATATTTCTGTTTAACATTTCAGGGGCTACGGATTTTAAAAAGTGTTAGTTTGTTTACAAAATTCAATGTTATATGCAAATAAGAATAATGGCCCAGATTCTCAGCTGAAAAGTACTTCACGAAACTCAGTGCGGAATAAGACTCTCTACACTTGCAATATTTATTCTCCCTGGGTCAAGGCTGTTCTCACATGTTCAATTACCTATCATTTCTGGTGATAACTGTGGATTCATAGAGTGAATTAACTTTTTTTTAAGCAGTGTTGTTGGAACTTCAGCTATGATGTGGCCTAAAATACATGTTTGAACTTTCCTGGATTTATAGCAGATGAAAATCTTGTCTTGTGCATGACTAACAAGCCTCACTCAGAGATCTCACACCTTAGCCTCCATTCATGTCTTTCAGCAGTGGGACAATTTTTGTAGTCAGAAAGTTTCTATGCCCCTAAACTAGTCCTCCTAAAGCACTTTCTGCAGCCTTAGTTCTACCTGTCCTGTATTACTCAATTCCTTTCTGTTATCTACCTCACCATGACTTTTCTGTGACTCTCAGCTTTTTCTTCTCTGTCATTATTCGGTTCTATGAAATACAACTTGAGGTTTTCCAAGCCACTTCCTTTCCCATCCTCATTTTGTTTGTCTTTTCCCTTCTGAACTTGTTTTACTAATAATGTCTTCTTTACTAATAGCAGCTTCCTTTTCTTGCAGTTTAATCCATTAGCTACTACTAGGAGACTGTTATCTAATATTTTTGATGCCTAGAAACTGTTTAATGCAAGTATGGACAGTAGAAACATATTTATTCTCCTGCCAAGGTTATCTGCTTCATATTCAAGATGAGACCCATTTATTTTCCAGAGAAATGTCATTAGTCTCCTAGTAACTGCTTGCTCTTTGTTCCAAAAGGGGAGTTAAAATCTGTATGTAGAAAGGTAGATTTCTCCGCTGGTACATTGTATGCCTTCCTTACCTTCACTTTTACTCCGTTCTTTTATTTTTTCATATATATCCACAATCACTTGATGTGTCCCTTACCAACTTAAGGTTAACCAAAAAAAGAGATGAGAATCCAAAACTAAATACTTAAAACTTCTATGACAGCAAATAAACCAAGAGGAGTAAGAACTCTGTGTGGCTTTGCCTGAGTAGCAAGGTTGCAGTAGAAGATACATACAGAAAGAAATCTCTTGTAAAGTCTGCTTTGGACAATAAGCTTGAATGTGAACTCTCTCTTTGACATCATTATCAACCTTGAGAAGATTCAAATACTAGTAAACATCAAGTCCCATACCCATAGATCTTTTCAGATTTTTTCAATTTTATTTGAAACATTTCAAGATCTGCTCCTGCAACTTTAGCAATGAGAATTATAGGGGTACAGTTGGGGTGGGACACCACTCTGTTTGAAGACAAACACGTGAATTAGAGCTCAGACAGAGGTTGAAAATTTGCCTCTCCAGATGATATTGAGGAGAATTTCAAGTGTGGAAGTCAAGAAGAAGTTCATCACATGGAGCCATTATACTCTATTTGAGTTGAATGCTGTGAGTGCAACAGAGCATTAAAAAAGAACTCATCCACAGGTGTGGATGTGCTTGTAAGTTTCCCTGGAAGAGTATTCTTCATAATGTGAGATTGCTCAGGATCCAATTACTTTAATGTCTCTTATCCTCACTTTTCATGCAAAACACCTGTAATAACACAGCAATAATATCACTCTCAAGGACACTGTCATATTAAGGGTGAAGAACATGTATATATTTATGAGATGTAGACACCTTTTCATGTGACAGTGTTCCACCAGGGCTATATTCATCTCTATTAGCTTTGAAGGCTAATTCAGTAGCAATTTTTTCACCATTATGACTACTTCAAAGGTACCAGAAGTAGATGTTTTTAAGACAGAGATTTTTAAAGTAATTTAAGTGCCTGTGTGGCATCATTAAAAACACTGTGAAACCCTTTTTTTCATAATTAATTAATTTCTGTATGCATTTAAGGCAATATTTTGATGTTGTTGTGTTGCATTGTTGGTGAATACCACTTTTCCTGTCCCTTCTTAGAGAAACATGCATCAGACTTTGAGGGCTTACAAATGTGAGGGGACGTACACTATGGTGAGGGTGGAATAGCTAATCAGCAAAGGCTAACCTTCTTTACCTTTTTGTGTGGATTTTAGAAGTGCATTTCATTAATCTGAAAAAAGACACCTTTGCTTTGGAATAATATGGTCTGAGTAGAGCATTATTGTTATCACACTCTAAATTTATATTGTGATGATTTTACATTAGCTTCCTTAGTATCCTTATGTATGCAAGCCCTGTATGGGAACATGATTGTGGAAGTATGACTCTTTCTTTTTGTAGATAACAGCAAAAATGTGATTTGAGGAAGTGAATTTAAATTAAAAATATTTGGAAATATGTTTAAAAACTATATATAAATAGATGTTAAATAGTATGCTTTAAAATTAACACTTCTAAAATATAAGCAATGATTCACCAATGATATTATAATAATTAAAGCTAATACTACCGAGAAAAGCAAAGAGAGAAAAATAAATAACTTTTTTTTTTTTTTTTAATTGCTCTGCAACTGTCAAGAAACAGCAATGTTTGTGTAGGATTTCAGAAATAAATTTCCAGCTGGAATATGCAATTTAGGCTCTCGTTTCTGCTTTAAGACATTTTCTTTCAATGCCCCTCACCTAAATTCCTGCCCTTCCTTCCACCACTTATTTACTATGACCTGGATTTTAATAGCGAGAGAATTATGGCTGCAGTGTTTTCAGATTACCTGAAACTGAGATCATGTTTAGTACCTAATAAATCCTCCCTCTCATTGCTAATATTGTGTGGCCACATGGTGCCTTAGAACATCTTATTCAAAATACATAAAGGGTAAAAAAGTAGAGATCTTTCCATCGAGGTTCACTACTAGAAAGGTCTTTGGCTTCTGAGTCTGTGAGCTTTTTGGCTTTCCTGTCCTTGAAGAACATGCCCAGAGCAGGGAGGGTGCTTGCAGGAAGCAGCAGGAACAGAAACAATGGGCTGAAGCAGAGCTGGGAGGTTTGGCACTGAAGGGCAAATGAACACTGAAAAACTAAAGGGCACTGTGATAGGATGGGACATTGGTACTTCAATAAACTAAATCATCACATATATGGCATTTCCTATTATTTGGGCTTTCTGAGGGGAGAGACTTTTTCCAAAGACATGTACAGTGTTTCAGAGATGGATACTATCAATGAAACCTAATTAAGTATAAATGTATAGTATAACTTAAGGTAGGCATACTGGATGAATTTCAGATATTTGTAAGACAGGAGTAAAGATGCACCTATTGCAAACTTCTCCTGGAATCTTTCAGCAGTAGATTCTGCACAGAATGTTTCATACACATCTGTGGATCTTCAAATACTAACTAAAATTTCTCCTCTGTACATGCCGGGGCAGGAATGACACACATTGCCTTCATTTCTAGTGTTATAATACTATTCAGATGTTTTCACATTATTACATTAAGTTACCCTTGTTTTCATATTTTGAATGTAAATTTCTATGCTTCAATTTTTAGTGAATATATTGTACATTTTACTTATTAAATAGTCTTTCATGAGATAGGGACCATTAATATGTAGTTTTATAACTCAATCTTAAAAGCACATTAAATATGTCAGGGAAAAAAGCCCCTTTTTGTGTGTACTCTCTCAAGGTATTTTGCATATGTGCCTGTTTCAATGTTGATGGGAGTAAGTTGGGATTCCTTGTTTCTGTTTAGACTGGAGTAAACAAATTTCCTCCTTCTTGTTTTGCAAATACCACCAATCTATTTACATCAATCATGGTTAAGCAAATGGATACATGTGTATCTACATTACATTCTGCATATACTACAATCATTAAAGAAATATTTTAGCACAAAATAGAACAGATTACAAATGCTTTTTCATTAGGATCTCAAAGTGGGAATTTAGACATAATTATGTTTTGTACAATTAGTAACACACAATTGTATCATTTAACTACAGACTAAATTTTAAAGTGAAGGAAAATCAGAGCTATCATAATTTATGATGGGAATATGAAGTAGTCAGAAAGTCCATAAAAGTACACATAGCTAAGGCAAATAGCTACTTTTCATACATGAGTAAAGAGTGGCAAGTATTGCTATACTCCAACACCAATTAGTTTACTCCTAAATTATTTGAAAATCATAGAATCATCAAGGTTGGAAGAGACCTTAAAGCTCTTCAAGTCCCACTGTCAAACAGCACCCCCATTACTTTTGATAAAAACAAGACTTTTGAACAGACAACTGAATTATTTTTCAAGCCCACATTAGAAGTGGCAAATAGTATCTACGTTCTACATTTTAAAGTCAATCTTCTTGCTAATGATGAAACAAGTTAGTCTTGAAACATGACATGCTGTCTTTTATCAAAAGTATGGGAGGTAAGTAAAGGAACTACAACTGCACAGAGGAAAATCTTTCATACTCAGTAATCTGAGACTGTTTTCTAGCTACAAGTGTAGTAGAGAGATTAATTACTCTTCTGCTTCCTGAACTAATCAACCGAGAAGTGATTTCTTAGAACAGACAGTAGAAGAGAGGGATCCATTCAGTTTTCTTCCAGTAACCTTGTCCAAAATCTTGACTGTACAGTCAAAACTTGGCAAGAGGTGTACAGGACCACATACAATGGAAAACCACACAAGAGCATTGTGACATTTATTATACTTGAGAGAATACACAACCTCTATCTGAACCTCATTGAAGGAGAACAAATACTGTTTGCAATAATATGAACCAAATTTCCCAAACATCAGGGTGTACAGAGATACAATCAAAGCCAACAAAACGTCCCATGAAAAAGTGCATTTAATATTTCAGTTCAAGGCCTCGTTGCCATTTCTATTCTGATTTTACAACAGGAGGAGTAAATGCCAATAGCTGCAGGAGTGAATAGAGTCATTTATTAAATGTACATGCATGTTCACAGGGGAATGGGATATCTTGTCCAGCAAATGAAATCAAATCGCACTAGAAATTTATTACAAAAGTAGTTATTGTTCTTCTGTCTACTGAACTGTCTGCAGGTTTGAAAAATTATATTTTGCTTATAACTTTCCAAAGGTGCCTGAATCTTTTCATGTCATGTGAGCATTACATATACATGTAGGTCAAAACTTCCTTTATCATAACCAATACAGTGATGAGTGTGAGTTGGCTGTTTGCCTGTGTAGTACATTACCTTCATTTCAATTTCATATGGTTGAAGTCTGCAGTCAGACAGCAGAACAGCCCTGACCTTTGAGCCCCAAGTCCTGTTCTGCTGAAACATCCTTCTCTTGGCAGTTCTCCTGCCCTCCTCCTATTAACCCTGCCCCCAGCAACCCTGTGGGTGTGGCTGGAAGGAGGGGATCCTACATTTACCTCATGGCTTAGGCAAGAAAAGGGGTTTTCTCTTGGTTATCTGCCTTTGACCTAGAAGAAAGACTGTGAGATTCTGTGGTTGATATTTCCAACATTCATCTCCTAACTCAAATGATTATGTACTATTACTATTCAGTGAATGCAATCATGAGGCTGTATGATGCACTGTTACCATTCATCTGTTAGATTAACATGCACTGAAAAGCATCTACCTGACACAGGCAGATCTTTCATTTAGAGAGACAGAATTCTACTCCCTTTCTAATTTTTTTTTTTTATAAATTGAAGACAGAACCAGATCTTCCCATTATTACATAATCCCATGTGACTGTATTGCTAGAGGTCTTTGAACAGTGCTTTCAGATGATCAGCCTCATATCCTGATTGTTCCATGTCTTGAGGAAAGGAATCTGAAGAATTACAGAGATTGCAAGGTCTTGGGTAAGTTGACCACAAAATTCAGTTCAAGACAAATTAAAGCACAGTTATTCTAAATTCCTAAATTATGAGTTTTGCAATTAAAATAGGAACTCACCTTCAATTTTGATATTAAAAATCTGGAGTGCTAAGAAACATTTGGTATTCATTCTTTATCTGCATTGTCTCATAAGATAGCGTGAAAATGTGCAATTTGTTAACATTAATTGTACAGACTCTAGCTGTCCTACAGATTTAGGAGGCCTCTCCTCAGTAACTAATGCTTGTCGGTCCCTTCCAACTCAGCATATTCTGTGATTCTTCTGTGAATTAAGTAAATAAATTAATTAATTAATCAATCAGTCATTGTCTACTGGAGTCAGGTACATTGTACCAAAACACCTCTTTTACTTAAGGAAAGTAAAAGTGGTGTAAAGATGAGATAAGTCTTGATCAGAAGGATCACATCTTACCATCAAAGATGACTTTTCAGTGACAAACCAGGGCTGTAGCAGTTCCAGGCAATAAATACAGTATTAGCTTATCCAAATGATACATTTTTCCATTGCCCTATAGTACAGTGGCTTTTTGGTCTGTATTTTGTAAAAGTTCTTGTGATGTTAATACTTGTCTTGGAACTAGTTTTGGAAGCTTGTAGATAGAACCAGTATTAAAGGTTTACTGTATATGGTCGATTTTTCCTGTACTAGACAACTCTATGTCTTGCTCCTGTTTTTCTGATTATGTTTTATTTTTATTCTAGCATCAAAAAATGCCTTGTATTCTGAATTGTCTTTAAGTCTTTTAACAAGTAAGTTTACAGAAATACGAGTATCAGAAATATTATGAAGGACTATTAAAAATCTCTGTGAATTACAAGCCTGTAAATAAAAGGATGTAGGGCATTTTGGTGCTATGTCAAAAAGATGTATTACCCTTAGAAGCAATAATTCTTCTAACCACTTCTACAAAATTTATCTTTTTTTTTTTCCTGAAAATGCAAGCACCTCGGGAATATCAGAAGCAAAATACCCGAGTTGAAATCCTGGACACGCTATATTTCACATTATCGTTGGTTCCAGCCCAGGATGGGAAATGTGTGAGTGGCTTAAAGTGCTTGCTGTCCCATTGAATAAATTGCACTACTCTGACTGAAAGAAAAATACAAACACAAATAAAATTGTTAAGGGTAATTTGATTATTAATGAGACCCAATG
This sequence comes from Corvus brachyrhynchos, assembly GCF_000691975.1. Lineage (NCBI taxonomy): Eukaryota > Metazoa > Chordata > Aves > Passeriformes > Corvidae > Corvus > Corvus brachyrhynchos. The sequence goes on along the minus strand of NW_008240027.1, from coordinate 7,187,399 downwards.
CTCCTGCCATCTGATGGTTCTGGGGCCATTTGGGTGGTCTTCAGTTTAGCCTTGGGTTTAGAACTCCGAGTTATTTAAAAACTCATTATCATAACAGAGTGTGGCCTTTCAATGACAAAGAATCCAGACTGAATGACTAGAGATTTATATTACCTTAACTAGTGATTAATGAGAAGTCAGTGTCTGAGCTTATAACTAAGACAAGCCCTTAATTAAACAACAGGTTAGCTAACACACATCAGAAGAAAGAGGCTGTGTGAGAGAATAAACCCATGCTTTCACTATGCCTGATTAACCTGTATCCAGCCGATTGTCAAAATGTTTATTGGAAGGCTTCAGGAGTATTTCAATTCAGCCAAAGACTTTAAGGGACAGATTTCCTTACCAGGATGTTTGGAAGAATATTGGCATTTGACCATATATATCTTTCTATACTATTCAGATATTCGCTGAATATCTAATATGCTTAACATAAATTAAAATAGTATGTGTGAATCGCTGTAAAATCCTAGCATTTTAGAAACTGATTTATATATTTGTTGATTTTTCATTTTTCTTTTGCTCTGTGTCAGTTTGTACAAATCAGGTTTCTCTTATTTTTCAGCAACAACAAAATCATTAGCAAGGCTTATAATATAGAGTTGTTTTCTGTTGCTGTCATTATTGGTGATGAGATATGAAATATTTCCAATGAACCTAAAATGCCATGAGCTGCAAACAGATTAGTAGGATTTTTTTTTCCCAAGCTAAACTACTGTTAATTCTCTCTCAACTGCTGGTTTCCCCATGGGCAAATACAACACCTACTAGTTGTGCAAAATGCTGGGTTTTTTTTTTTTTTCTCACAGAGAGTCTCACTAGAAATTATCACTTGCACATTTAATCTGCTCTGTTTTATTCAAAGTCCATAATTTGCAAACAGATTTTTGCTAACATATGCCTGAGGTCTCTTCCCAAAAATAGATAGCTGACCCTGCATTGTGAATATTGCATTTTATCCTCAGGTTACTTGTTCTCACATAGTCATTTTATTTTCTTCTTATATTTGACTCTTCCTGGTTGTCTCTGTTCAACTGATGAAAGATGTAAAATAGATTGAAAACCATGAGAAGATAATGCCCAGCCTTTTAATGAGAAATCTGTTCTCCAGTCTCAGAAACATGCTGCATGTAGGTTGTAATCATTGTAACTGCAGTTGGAAATGTTTTTCAGTTGTTTTTAGTTACTGTCCTAGGACCTTCTTCCAACACCATATTGAGCTAGTGACACAAACTAAGAATTAATTGCAAGTATTGTATGTCTGCTTAATTTTAAGCTTAAGGTAGACAAATTTGTATTTGATATTTGCATCATGTGGAGGCAGAGGCTGCCGGTTGCATATAGTATCTGAAGAAGATTAAAGGAGCTATCTTGGGAGCTGCCAGCCAGGTACTTCTGCCGAGCTTCACTCTGTCTAATGATGTGAAGGTGTTTTCAGCTCTTGGAGGCCTGGGGAGACAGCTGTGGCACAGTCTGATCTCTGGACTGATCATAGTTGACCACTGGGTAACCAGCTGGCTTGAAATCATCTCTGGCATGTCTACATGAATTCTGCCTAGAAGAAGTGTGATGGAGACCCACCCTTGCTTTAGTACCAGCCAGGCTGAGCAAATGGTTTGAGCATGAGTTGGTGTTCTAACTCAGGAAGGAAAACAGGTTTGGTTGTCTTGCTCATTCACATGGAAGGAAATATTATTAAGGACATCATCCAAGTAGAAAACTGGACTAGTGAATGATTTTTAAAAACGTATTTCCTGTATAGATAGATTAAAAATGTCAAGTCTTGATCACTTGCTTGGATATCTATGACTGTATCCATGAGTCCAAGACATCGTCTGTCAGGCTCAGATAAGAACACAATTTTTTTATCGGCTGGCATAGTTTAAATTTGCAACCCTTTTCTCCCTTTAATTCAAAGGGTAAAATACTTGCATTACTCCCAGAGGGTAAAAATCTCTGTAAAATTTGCAAACCTAAAGTAAATTTCAAACATATGTTTTCTGAACTTATTACACTGTTCTCTGGTAACCGGGCTAATAGCACATTTCTTTTTCAAACCAGACAAATGGGACTCCATTTATAAATATTTTGTTTGAGAGTGTAAATCTTGAAGATTAAAAAAAAAAGAAAAACAAACCCGCCAAAGGAAGTGTACAGACCAGTATTGTCCCAGCTGAGCTATAAAAAACAGTCCTTCAAATGTTTGACTCTGGAAATATGCATGTTTCTGCAAACCTCCCTTTCCTCACCCCTGTTCTTTCCTTACCCTCTTCTCTCTGCTAGGTTTTATAAATCTAAAAGCCAAATATTCCATTTATGTAATGAGCTTCACATGCAAAAAGTAAGAAATTGCCCTTTGAGATATATAATTGATAAAAAAGTGCTTGAAAAAATGTATTGGGGAAAAAATTAATATGCTACCTGTTTTCTGTTTACTATCGGCATTTTGTGCCCTTTTCATTTTTGCTGTATGTCCATTTCATCATTTATGACACAAAGAGATTGTTTTTTTACTCTGAAAAAAACCCCAATCAATGGGAGGGAGCTCATTTTGAAGTAATTGGTTAAAATCCAGTAATGAAAACAGGGAAATGGTTTTGATTTTCATTATATTTAAGGTCATTCCTAGGTCACATTTGACACAGATTCAATGTTCATATAAATTTAATAAATTCTGTAAAGGAAATTCAAGTAACAGCTGTGAAAAAAATGTGATTAAATAGGAGCCAAAATAAGTGTCACTTTGAAATTTGCCAACTGCTGATGGATAGTTAAATGAATAAAACTATAATGTCTCTACCAACTTTCAAGAGCAGAAAGCCCTGGGAAATCAGTCACTTAAGTGATAGAAACTTTGCATGCTAGTAAAGCTGTAACAGTTACACTGTTCATTTTATATCAGATTTCTTACTCAGGGTTTAAATCATACTGTGAGTTATTTCATCACACTCCTGGTCTTTTGATAACAGTATAGTGACAAAGTTATGTTAAATAGCTCTTTTACTGCAGTAGCTGATTCTCCAAAAATGCTTCAAATACACTCCTTAACCTATGGATTCAAAGGAGGTATTAATCTTGTAACACTATTCAGTCTTCACGTTACAAAAAAAAAAAAATCCCTTAAGCATGTTTTCTAGATTTCCAGGTGCCTCTGTGCTGTGGTGTGCTGGTATCCAGGAACCAGAGAAAGGGATTCTGCCACAGCTGAATCCCCAACCTGGATGACAGTGAGGAGCTGAGAGGCACATGGTCCACCACTGTTATAGGCACAATCAGTATAAAGGCACTTAATATCAACCTGACTTGTATGAGAGAGAAATAACTATGTTGTTATCATCTTTCATGTGCAACTGTATTTATATCCTTTTATTTGTATATGTCTAACCTTTAAAAAATGTTGTATCAGTATATTTAAAATAGCAAGATGTCTCCTCACCAGTTTATGAGCTCTTCAGCTATAGTTTAGATGTTGTAAAATATTCTGAGACTTTCAAAGAGAAATTAGAAGAAATTTCACTGCTTCAGAGGATTTGAACTGAAAAATTTAAGCTCTAGTACTGTGGTCTCTACGGATACATTGCTTAAAAACTTGTTAAATTGGTTGTAGGTGAATAGAAAAGCAGAAGGAAAAAGCAATGGTGAGTGGTTGAGAATGTTGCTGTAATAAAAATAGCATGTATACTAGTAAAAACTGTTTGAATTTAATTTCCTTGTGTTTTATTAATTTTGTGGTTATCAGCGGTTATAAACTGCTAGATAGTATTTAGAAGTGTATCATGTGATTGACACTTGTCAAGATATTAAAAACCATTCAGCTGCAGATGAACTATCCTTAATTCCACTAATGTTATATGTGTGTGTGCAAACTGCAGTGACCCCAGTAGGCTTTTCTCGAAGAATCAATAATGTTACCAGAAGTACCCTCAGGGTCCCAACATGTGTTTATAATATGCATACTTCTAGCTAAAATCAGCATCTGAATTACTGAAATATGCTGCATTATATCCTCAGATGATGTAAATCAGCATAACTCCACTAAAGTCAACCTAGGAAAGCCAATTTGCAGCAGTAGAAGACCCAACTTGCTGTAGTTATCCTATTGCATTCTGCTTAATAACCCATTGGCACATCATATTTTGTCTTTATCTTCAGAAACAGATTCTTCAGAGGCTGAATGGACTTGTACCCATGAAAAGGAAAATCAGAAAGCTTAAAGAGTAATTGACTGACTTCACAAGATGAGTAAGAGAGGTCAGTAAGGCCCCATGAGTAGTAGCAGGCAGTACAGCCCAGCAGGAGAGGGTTGGAGAATAAAACTCCTGAATTTGTTTCAGGGAGCTGTTTTGGAGCAGGTCTAATCTGATATTGTGAACTGAGTGAGCATGTGAATCACATTCCTCTTATCTTGGATTATCTCTTCCAGTTGATTTGCCCTTGAAAGAAACCCAGTTTGTGCACCCTGAGAGTGCTCTGAGAAGTGAACCAAAGCACAGTGGCTGGGGCTGAGGGAGATCTGTGCTTCCTAAACTCTTGAACAAGTCAAAATAAAACATCAGTGTAGACTTGCTCTAAACCCCCAGTCATTGCTTTTTTTTTCATTTTTCTTTATTCTCCCCTTCTCTCTGTTTTATTATCATGATTTAATAAAATGCAATTGTACTACATTTAGAATGACAGCTGACTCCATCAGGGACTTGACCCAGTCCTCTTAGAATTGCAATATTCACCGTGATATAAGTAGAAGCTGATATGACTCTGAAAGGAACCTAGGGCTACACAGAGGGATTTTTTGCTTCAGGAATTCATATCAGTATGTTTGCAGCTTGACAGAATCTGTTCTTTTTACCTTATAGAAATACTAGCTGTCTTTGCTATACCACTTAAAAACATGTTAACTGTGATCTGTCTCAGATATGATGAATTAATGGATGAAGAGACTGGAATGTATGAAATCTTTCAATGAAAGTGCGCTCAACGTGATAGAAAAAGCATTTGATAATTGGGCATAATATATAGTCATCTCCTTATAGTTTTCTCTAATTTGGGTTTCAGATCCCTGTAAAAAAATATCAGATGCTTAGCTGAAAAAGCTTTCCTTTTCTGCAAAGTAGGTACTGCACACAGTGTGTTCTTCAAGAGCTACTTACCCCTCTTAGGAGAGCATTTTAGCAGTGGAATATATTGGTATGATTAAACTATACCAACAGCAATGGCTGGGGACTATGTACATGTATTTGGAGTACCATTGGATATGCTAGTCAGGAGAAGAACTATGACACATGTAATCTTCTGGGCAAAGCATCTGGGCATTTACCCAGCTGCTTCGGTGAGTTTGAGAGCTCATAGGAGGCTTGACACTGTTGTGGCCAGTAGTACAAGCACTACTGGCAACATTATTTGCAGTATCTTAATTAGTGTGATTGCATTAATTCAGGCTTTCCAAGGTGACCTGTCCCACCTGGCCTGTGTCTGTGTGGTTCGGAGTGGCGACAAAGTGATACAATTTATGCCCTGTCCAAGTCTTACCTCAGCATCTTATCTCAATATTTGCAGTGCTGACAGCATGAGACAGCCTTGTCCGTGGGCTGGAAAGACCTATCTCCATGTCTGAGCCTGTGGCTGGTTATCACACTCTTGAATACTGACTGCTGCATATCCTCTGTGCCTCTTTGATTGTAGAAGAGAAAAGGGAAAAAACGCCACACTTTCCATGCCATTTCACATCTCCAACTCATTATTATGAAATGATGTATCTTAACTAGTTTTGCTTTTCAAAACTCAACTTGCTTGACAACTACTCATTTATTTTTCTGTGGAAACCAAGGTAATAATGCTTTTGGCTCCTGTTATGCTGTACTCATCTGACGTTGTGCTATTGTAGAACTTCTTAAAAGTCTCAAAACTTTGCAATATATGAACTAAGTGACTGCACAATAGCTGATTCTAAGATAAAATATACTCTGTTTTTATCTGCCTACGAAAAGTGCACTCAAATTTATTAGTAGAAACATCAAAGCAGAGATGGACTGAATTAGATTTTACATATCAATAGATATCAGCTAATACCATTTTTCTTCAACATATTTTCCTATTGAATTCAATGTCAATGGGATCAGGATTTGGTTGAATTTTCCTCTTTAATCTATTCATTGCAAATCATACAGATGACAAAGGAATTTGCATGTCCATGCGCAGTAGCCCATGTTATAGTAGACTGAGTGATTGTTGCATATTGGCTAAATGCATTGTCTGTACAAGATCATGCCAAATGCAAAGTGAAAGTATAACTGAGAACACTGTGAATAGGATTTTCAAATGGCCAGTCACAATGCGGCTTCATCCTCCAAGTTCAATTATATGGTGGTTTGAAATGTCATAGACATATATTAAATGCAGTTAAATTTAAAAGATGTAGCTCTTTACACAGACATAAATATGCATTTTATAAAGGCAATCATCTTTTGTCCTCTTTGGTCTCCTGACAATTGTCTTGGAGATTCTGAGAGTTTCCCACGAAGCAGCACTTCTCATAGGCTCGGAGTTTGCAAAGCATTCGAATGTTTTACTGAACTGAAGATTTCAGAGGAAACTTCAGGCTGTTGGAGTTGTGGTGGTCAGAGAGTGGTGAAAACAAGAAAGGTTTTGATACCTTGATACAAAAGCTGCAGTGCAAGAATCTACACTCAAATCTAGTCATTTGAAGCTCATAAAAGGCATGAAAGAGCAACCAATGAAATAAGTGAACCTGTGTCCATGTGTTCCTGCCCAAGAGATGGCAGTCTGCATGGGGTTTGTAAATCTAATTATAGTGTAAGTACTTGGGCCTGATATTGCCATCAGCATGTTTTATAACATAAGCATTTGTAAATAATAAATGTTTTGGGTCCTATCAGGTTTAGATTTATCACCCATTGTCTGCAGTGTAGGCTGTTGACAGAATTGGTAAAGCTGCATTAATAGAGGTACTTCATATTGAGTGCTCTTCCAAAGTCTCCTTTTATCATACTCTAAAAATCATTCCCTTGTCTAACAAAGATAGTACCAGTGCTCTTTTATTCTGTTCAATTATGTGGAGCACACCTTTTTTCCCCCTCCTTTTTTTTCAAGGGGGTTAATCTTCAGGGATGAAACAGATTACCAGCTTTTGAACCAATTTAAGTAGAATCTCCAGAAACAAAGCCAGGACAAATAATTATTGGCAGTTCACAGAAGGTATTCTGTGCCCACAGCTCTGCAGGATGCCATTAAAGTCAGTTCACTTGTCTTAATGGGAAACACCTGTAATCTGGAACACAAGAGGAAAAATCAAACTAACCATGCTGGAGACATTGAAAATAAACTGAAAATAAAATCTTCCCTCATGTCCCCCCCTTCTTCCTTCTTTCATCTGCACTCTTGAGTCCCCAGACTATCACCAGTATTGCTCACTTCTTTTAAAACAGATATGAAAGCCTGTCTTGAAAATTATATTCCTTCACAGACACTGAAGGATATGAAGCAATTTCAGTTGCAATACTAAATCAGAAGAAAATTTACCACAAACAAAAACATGATTCATAAATGTTCAGTTGGAATTCGCTATTAAAGGGAATGCAAACCATCTGAAAATGTTTCTCATAAATAATGGCTTAAATCATTAAGAATATATTGGTCTCTAAAATTCCAAGATTTTTTGCTTTTCTATTGCTCTCTGAAAATATGCTTTGGACAATGCATTTCTCTGGCTATTTTAACAGGTTAGTGATAAATAATAGGTGAGAAATATGCCCTCAGTATTCACACACAACACAAATTTATGTAATTTTCATCATTCCATTTGGAAAATCCAACTGCATAACAATCATATTTAAGTGCAAATGTAGAGTTATGTCACTGGATTGGAAAGTAATTCACATAATGTCACAGTTTGAATTAGAAAGGCTAGCAGAAATTCAGGAACAAATTTTAATCGAGGCAGTCCCTGGTGAGAAATGAATATGCAGGTTTTTTTTGGCTGTTTTTATTAATGTGTTCATGAACAATTATGATCTTTTCCCTCTCTCTATTGCTTTCAATTTTATCTTTTCAACAGAAATATAAGGAAGAAGAAATCAGAGAAAAAAAATTTTGGTTTTAAACATTTTGAAGTTACAGAGAAGAGGCCATGACATGGGAAGATGTTGAAAGAAGGCAATTCCTCAGCTCCAAATTTTTAGAGGTCTAAAAATACACCAGACTGTGAGAACTACCGGCTACATTTGCAATGTGGTACAAGTTTAAAAATGTCACAGCACATAAAAATATGTCTTTTCTAACTTAAAGACTGGTAGATGTTGTGTTAGCTTCAGAGTAAAGCTACTGTGGTAACCTGAATTCTTTGAATATGCATTCACAGCACAGAAATAGTATGAAAACTGGCTTTCATCTGACTTTTCATGTATCCAGGAAACAGATTTATTCCACTTTTTTAAATACTAAAAGGAACTGTTTCTGACTTCAGAAATTATTTTAATCAATCTTTTCCTATCCAAGGTGACTGTGTCATTGTATTGATAGCTTAAAAAGCCCCAAACAATAAATCTGAAAGATAACCAGCACAAGAGTGGCATGAACAGGGAAACTAATTCTTAAATACATAAAGATACCCACATTCCAAAGAATATAGGGATCCCTGAAGGTATCCTGTACAGCCAGAATGCCTTGTAGTCAAAGGGATTTCCTTTTCGGTATTATTCACTGTACCTCATTGTTGAAAGAATTTTCTTTTTATTATAGGGCCACAAACAAAGGGATCACTGTTCCACATTGCTCTTTTATGGAGCTTTGAGCTTTTTTAGGTCAGAAGGCAGGCTGCAGTGTAGCTTGTTCATTGTCTGATACACCCCATCCTGTCCAGGGAGCTGATGCCAGGATGTTCTAGGATACCCAACACTTCTATATCCTCAACCTCATGGTGCCTTGTACATCATGCCCTGAGGCTGCTTTGGCTTGCCTTTTCCCCCACATCACGCCAGTCAGCATGGGAGCTGGACTGGTTAAGGGATAACACTGCTGCCCATAACTAATACAGAAAACCCCACTCAAATAGAGAAATGGGGCTTAATGTGAGTGGAACCATTCTCTGCATCATGCAGCTCCCCCTCACCCCTTTCCCTCTTCATCCCATTTCTTCTGTGTCCCTTCCTACTCATAGTGATTTAACCTGGATCTGCAATGCCTTTAGGGAGAATAGATGCAAAGTATATTTCCCCCATCAGGTACCATGATTTATATGAATGTCACAAAAGTACACTTCAAAGAGGCAAGGACTGTTCTGAGACAGCCTTCTGTACTTAATGGGCCAGCCTGAATGCAGTAACCAGCCAATTAACTACATATCTATGAGTATTTATATGGACCCTGGCAGAGAGTAGTATGACAACTTTGGGAAGTGAGGAATGTGTCCTATAGAAATCTGTTTAACTCAGTAGTAACATTTCGAGCCTTGCTGCGGTGCAGTTCATTCTATTTCAGGCAAAACCTGATGTTGCTTTGCAAGCCTTTGTGGGGGGCTGTGGCAGGTTGAGTTAGGTCTCCTAGCTCAGCATCAACACTCCTATTTCATTAGGTGACCCATGTTCGCAATGTCCACATGGTCCAAGAGAAGAACCAAATGTCTGGGACTGCTCCAAGGCCACAGAACACCAACACCTGGTCTCTGGGGGCTGCCTTGGAAATCAGATATTTGCCTTTATTTTACTTCTGTAGGAACGTTTTGTCTTAGACATTAAACAAAGTCTTTGTTAAGCAAAAAATTAATGCTACTTGCATCCTGAAACATTTCCTTAATGTTTAAAAATCACTTTCCCTCTAACATCAGCACATACAAAAATCAGTGGAGGGTTCTGCTTGTAGGTGCCCTCCAGGGATACTGCCTTTGAGAAAACAGTCTTGTGGATGGAGCCAACAAAATCCTTGAGGGCACCATAATCTTAGGCACCATTCTATTCAGTGCACGTGTTCAGGTCCCTGGATCTAAAGGGAAAGCATGCTCTTTAGGCCCTTTGGAGCTTCCAAATATGGGCCAAAGGCCCTGGAGAAGATGATGGGAAAACATAGAAGCCAGATCCCTTGATGAAGTCTGTCTCTCTTTGCTACTAACACAAAGCATTATGACACTAAATTACACTCTTTTCAGCATGGTGTAGTGAGATCATTGTGTTTTGATGGATGTCCTGGTTTCAGCCAGGATGGGGTTAGGTTTTTTCCAATAGTCACGACCCAGATATTATTTGATACCACTTCGTGAGGGGCAGTGGAAAGAGTCTCTCCCTGAGAAAAAGAGTTTTCCTTCTGGTGAAGAAAATGTGGCAGGTAGAACAGTCCAGTGTTTGTTTATTGTCGAGGTCTTTTCTGTGTAAATAATTTCTTTTTCTCATACCTTTTGTTATGAAGATTATTGCTGTTACTGTTCATTTTATCTTGTTGTTACCAGTAAATTGTTCTTACCTCAAGCCAGGATCTTTGTCTTTTGGGCCTCCAGCTGGAGGTGGAGGGGCAGGTGAGCAACATGGTGGTTTTAGTGGGAGCACTAAATTGGAGTCCGTTCCTAAACCAGGACAATGGGGCAGCCAAGTGAGGACAACACTGGGAGTATTTTATGAGGCACCTGCAAAAACAGGGTAGGATAATGATCCTGGTGAAGTACACAGTATGGCTGTACCTGGATCAGCTGGGGACAAATTTATGGCCCTTATTTTAAATGTTTCCTGGGACTGAGGCATGAAATTTCATTTCCAGCTTTATCTCTAACATGATCTCACAGGCAGGGAGATGCTTCCTGCTCCCTCCTGCAGATGGGGAGCAAGAACAAAACTTATTCATTTGAGAACCAGAGTGAGCTGTACACTCAGTTTTTGTCAGGTCGTTTCAGTGCTACATGCCCTTTATTTTCTATAACCTCTCTCTTTTCTCCCAGGAAGTACAATAGTGTAGTGCCAAAGCCTGCACAATGCTGAGAATGCTGGAATGTTGCAATGGGCGTTTCAGAAACCACACGATAATGCTCGTGTAGGACAAGCTTTTGCTGTAATGTAAGACCCTTCGATTCTTATTGATGCTTATGGTTTACTTTTGTAAATGGTCAGCACCTTGTAAAACTACTCTCAAATCTGTAACACCTATTATGCCAGGGTCACCTTACCCTGCAGCTCTATTTTTTTTTTTTTTTTTAAGGAGGAGGGGAAAGGTGAAGAGAAGGAAAGGAACAGTGTTATAAGCAAGAGGAGGCTGGACTCAATCTGTCAGATCCTGCTACTTCTGAGCAATTAGAATTGAAAGTGTGAGGAGAGGCTTAGCTTTGACACAGATTAGGTTTATCACAAGTTCACCAGAGCTGCACAGACAAGAATGCAGTGTGGAGGAGAGAACCATTGCATAAATGTTATCTGAATGTAAAGAGTTTTTAAAAAGTTTTTATGAAAACTCTGGAGAAAATATTTAAGAAATTCTAATCCATGTAACAGACTAATGTAACATTTTGAATTAATTATCATTGTATAATACAGGATAGATGGCATAACTGCAATTAATTTCAAGATAGCTGAAATTTATCCTGCTCCAAAAAGTCTCACTGAACCATGGCCCACCTTTAAATCAATAATAAAGAGACATGGCCTTAACCCTGATTCCCCTCCCCATATGGTTCATGTTCACAGCTTCTACAGAGGGCAATACAGAGCAGTAATTTGTGTAAATGAGCAGCCACACTTAGCACCTCTGTGCATTTTAATCAGCTGAAACTGCCACCTAGCTTGTACATTTGGACAGAAAAGAGTTCTTAGCCAGAAAAAGGTAGCAGATCATGCCAGAAGGAGCTATTGTGTGTAAAAGTATTTTAACTTCTATAGGAACTAAGAATAAACAGCGAATTTTCTAATTTGCAGCAAGAATTTTTTCAAAATATAATAAAAAGGAAAACCAAAAGATTCATTTTATGGAAAGTATTTTTGTTTGATTAAAAACCTTCCATTTGGGCTTTGACATTTTTTATTTCCTAGTATGACATAGTGAAAATGAAAAACAGAAATATTTTTCTCAAGAAAATAATTATGAGAAAATTTCAGAAATATTAAAGCATATGTCACCACTTTTTTGCTCAAAAATTATCCCCTATCAAATTCAACATATTTATGATAGGTGTTTTATTTGAGAAAGTCTAATCTACTGGCAGAGAAAGGTAATTGGGACATGATGCAAATTATTACTCAAAGTTAAAGAAAACGAAAGCAAATATTTAAAGTAGTAAAATCACAGCAACTTGAGTTTGACTTACAAATGGGTAAAATAAAATGCGTTTTGCTTTGATTTTCCCCTTGATATTCTGACCAGGATAGTGTACTGTGGTATTAGACATCTGGGTTAAACTCTAGAGCTTACTGGATTTGATCAAGGCTTTTTCTGTCATTTTAATCTTTTAAAAACACCACCAAACAGATATGGTAAAAGATTATGGAACCTAGTTTATCTGTTAGAGTCTGTCCTCTTTTGTTAAGATATCCTTATGCTTCAAAAGTTGAGCAGATATGTCTCAGAACTTAAAAAAGACTAATCTTATGGTATTTCTAATTGTGGTCTGTGATGTCCAACGAAAGAAATTATAAACCATAGAATGCTACTTGCCAATCTGATCCAATCACAGGGCACATTTTAATTTTCAATAGAAATGTTAAACTCTTGCTCTTCTTAGAAGCAGCATGTGCCAGCTTCAGGCAGAGATTTGAACGCTGGCACTGATCCAGGAACAAAGAGGAGCTTGAAATGAAGCTGCCACTGAAATACAGGCACATCTTCTTCAGACGAGATGTCGGCAGCACTTGTTCTTATGTCTGATAATGAAGGTTTATTTTTCTCAAATGATGAATTACAGGGCACATACATGTAAGACATTTAACTCTTCCATGAGAGGCAGGTACCTGAAACTGCCAGTGGAAAGAAAGCATTTAACTCAAGGCATAGCTGTGCTATTGGTAAACCACAGCTTCTCACATCACCACTATAATATAAATTAAGTAGAAGCCTAGCTTATAAACTCACACTGTGACCCATACTTTATGTTCCTTTTATGACTCTTGGGTCTTGATCACAATGAAACTTTCTCAGTCTAAAGCAATTTAATGCAAACATTCCTGGGGAAGGCTATAAAATGTGAGTTTTGCAGTCAGTCTTTTATGGGTATTTTGGATGAATATTGTATACCCAGCTGAAAAAAAAGGATGACGAATGTAGACATTATGACATATGTGTGGGGTTTAGCTGGGTCTGTATTTGCACATGAATATTAACCCTGGTAATTGAGAAAACCTGTCTCTCCACACATCTTGTTCATTTCCACAAAAAGTATGTGCATAGATTTAAGAGAGAATTAATATCTTGCCTTACTTAATTACAAATTTTCTGGCTATGAGACTCCCCATGCTAGCCTCTCGGTGAGGGCAATGGACTTAACAGATGCCATGTTACACCTACGAGATGGGGATAATTCTACATGCTACTAAGCACTAACAATAACACATGGAGATGTAAGTTGTGAATCGAGTTCAGCAGACAGCATGGTTTCCAATTCTTAAGCATTTTGCAGCAAAACTAAAAAGCACCATCAAAGATGTTCACAAGTGGTATCATTGCAAATGTTTACAAAACATGAAAAGAATGGTAAAATATGTGCTTAAAAAATGTACTTGTTGAGATCTTGAGAGAAAGGCATGAAAACACATGGTGTTGAGACATAGACTGGGTTTCCTGCACAGTGCACCAAGATGTTGCCTTTTTGATCAGTAATGGTGAATTCAACATTGTTAACAATATTTTTACAGATCACAGGTCACATGGTGTCCTGCCTTGTCTCTGATCAACTTGTCCTTGTGATCCCATCCATATGATTTTGAGAGTATAAACTAAAATAAATATCAAGAATGAAAATATGATTTCTTTAATATTTTTTGTCTTACTTGGACAGATCACAAAGTCTTTGATTTCCTTGCCTTCAGACATTATAAAAAGAAATTGTAAATCAAAATGTGATAGACAAACAACTCCTGAAAGTATTTTTTTAAGTTTTAAAACAACAGTATATGAAATTACAGCAGTAATAATAACAGAACACAAATGCTACCATCCTCTACTGTCTCTGGCAAAGTGAAGGGCAGCTGCCCTCTGTGACACCTTTCAGTGCTGCAGCAATACACTACAAAAGTTTCTGTTTCAAAATCTTGGTAAGAACCAATTCAATGAACAGCAGAAATAAATGAAGCTTATGAAGAAACATAATATTAGTCAATGGCCAGACACAAGGGTCTCTCCAGCTTCTGGTCACAGACAAATTCGTATTTCAATTTTCTATTCTGCTTCCTCAATACAGTAATAATCTTATCACTCCACTTATTCTTCACAGCTGGCCTGCATTCTTGGTTGGTTTTCTGCTGCAATTTAACCTGCTCATATGAGGCTGAGATATTTACTAGAAATCAGAATGTGCCATTTACAGAATGCAGTGCTGTAACTTCAGGGCTGGTGTACTGTGTCTAGTCAGGCATACTTACCTTTAAGGACTCCTTTTTTTCATTTGTGAGGCACATTAAGGGAGGCAATATTTGGGAAAAAAGGCTCTGGTAGGATCAATGCCTGAGTGTGCTTGTCTTTCTCTCCTCAGCAGAATCTTCTCTTATCCTAGCAATGAATTTGTTATGCTCCACTGTTGGTATTTATCGGCCATCATCTAGTGGCATTAGAAATCCTCTCTCCCCCCATAACTGCAGACCAGTTAGAGATCATTATTTTGTCTTTCCCATACAAGAGCCCCCAAAAGTATAAACTAGGCTCGGATTGCTGTCTGATGCATCAGATGAAGATATGAGTGCTCATTGACATATTTTCTTCCTGAATAGTCTGGAAAAAGGGTTTAGAATAACTTAAATGTATCAAAGAGGAGAGGCAGGAGTAATTTCTGCTGCTTTTGTACTCCTTTGAAAGAGAAGTCCTAAAAGAGCCAGAACTGGATTTGGAAGAGGGATTACTGGAAATCCCAGGCAACGGATAGAGGGCAGAAGGGAAGGTACCCACCCACTATGATGCTCACTTCCAGATGAGTCCCAAGCCTGACATGTTTATGACCCAATTATACCACACTTATACAGCTCTTGTTCCTTGTCTATGTAACACAGTGGCAGTGCAGTGCCCATACGAAGAAAGCACAGCCCATTATGGCCAGATTTCAAACACCCTGAAGAGCGATATTACACAACAAAGACTGCTGATCTCATGAGCTGGAGCAGTCATGTTGCAGCAGGCAATACTTCCAGCCTAGTCCTCCACTGCACGACTCTTTATATTGTGCTTGAACATAGACATCTTATGCTGAATCGTTCATTTTGGCATACAAGCTTAATTGTGCACATTGATTACAAAAATGCACACAGTTTAACTGGGTGAGAACTGTAAGGTATAGACCTAGTCAAGTTTCAGGTCATAATGCACACATTAATGGACAAAGTTAATGAAAAAGTCCAGTATAGATGGATAATTCCAAATTTTTTCTCTATAGCTTTACCTTTATAAAGTCAGAAGGCAGTGATCTTCATAAAATTATGTAATGATACAAATTGGTAGATGATATGACTGTGTTACTCATTGTAATCCTGAGTGTTTAAGTCCCACCTATATGAACAGCTGTTTAAAATACACAGGATCTGAGCAGTAGATTTGAAAACTGTTGATAAAATTCCCAATCCATCTATAGTCAACAAACAAAGACCAGTTGACTTCAATGGGAAAGAGAATAATTTTTTTCCCCTAACAGAGCTCCAGACCCTTCACAGAGCTGAATGTCTTTTGTTCACTGCATGGTGTCAGTTGAGGTTGCAAGAGCTCTGCAGAACAGGACCCTAAGAGTGGCTGCAACATGTCTTCCTCCAGTGCTGCCATAAGATTATTTATTTTAATCTGTAAAATGTTTTAAAAATTGTTGATGTCATATATTATGAATAAAATAAAATCTATGTCTAGGCAGTCTTACAACTTAATAGCTCAGTGGGATGTAAAAATCCATGCACCACAGTTTGCTTGAGTGAAGCAACTTGATTCGTGAATGAAGTTGCTATAGCATTAAATGTTGGGATTTTTTGTAATGTCTGAAGAGAGCGGGTTCCAAACTGTGTTTAGATATAAATATAATATTTTAAGTCTTAGAGAAATGGACAACTGTAAACATGTCTCTTCTGTTAAAGACACAAAATAGACATAAAGTTATTTACTGCCATAGGCAGAAGACTTCAACAACTTTTTAAAAGTTAGAAGAATTTAAATACTCTATAAAATTTTAATAGAGACTAATTTTAGGTATAAACATTATGATTTGATTTGTTAATTTTCCGGTTTACAGATCAGGTAATATGCAGGGTTGAGCAAAATTGTAAAGACTTTTGAAAAACATTTGCGATTTCATTTGACAAATTCATTCCTGCAAAACCAGCTTTCAACAAAATTCATGTAGTGAGGCCTCTGCACCAGAATTAGGTGGACATTTTTCTCCATTTGTTTGCAAATCAGTTGCCATTCAAGGACAGACCTAATTTCAATTGCAGCATTTTTTCTTTTATATGTTAACATGACTTACATTAATTTCAGGTATTTCACTGCTGCGTCCATTCAGCACTTGCTATTCAGCCAGAGGCTTAAAAGGACACCCAAGGTCTCAAGAACATCTCTGAGGTGCAGACTCCACTCTCACAGTAGACAGTTTTAGGCTGAGACAGGGTTTTCCTATACCCAGGGGCCTGTGGTTCAAACACTCTCCTGTTTCCTTAACTAATGAGGTCAAAACACTTTTATCAGTAATGAAATTATTCTCTTTTGTGTAACTTGCCTCTAAAACAATGCACCACAAATGATGCAGTCAAATATAATACAACTGTACCTTTTATTAAAACCGAAGTCTTCAGCACAGGCTTCATGAAATAAAGTGAAATATACAGAAACATTATTAGCACAAGTAAGATGTAGGTCACGCTACAGGGTTGTTCTAGAGAAAGATTAATGAGCAGTTCGATTCTGGTACCTAGGTATATAAAGATCACTGGAGAGCTTTTGTCTGCCTCGATCCCAGAGTCTGCCTGGTCTTTAAATGATTAGTTGGCAAGCATTCTTTGTTCTGATACAAATTCAATGGACTAAACCCACAGTTGTACCATAGCTGAGCTGGATAAATTCAAGAAGAATGTGAGGAGACAAAAGCATCTTTAATCCACTATTGCTTCCTGGTTGTGTAGTCTGAGCTAGACCAGCAACTCCTCTGTGTTGTGGGGGCTTGCAATGGCTCCCCAGTCTGGTGCCTTAATGGAAATGGATCAGTGGAAAAGTTCCACAGTTTCCCTTTGCCCTCACCCAGTTAGGCTACTCAGGCAGGACGTTGTGAGGAGCAGGCCTACTCTGTCTGAACAAGCTGGAAAGGCTCTTCATGGCTATCCCCTGCTAAGCACTGATGCACTGTTTGGGTCAGGGCTGTCCTAGAAACCCCTGGTCCTGGGCTCCCATATTTTGCAGTGCAATACAAATATCCAACTACAACAGAAATCAGGTTTTCTGTAGCCTCTGGCCTTTCAGGACAAAAAAATGGGGAACTGTAAGGAATGACAACGCTAGGGATGAAGTCTGGAAGTCTGGAAAGGCAGAGGTGAGCACTTGCAGTGATATTGGGCAAGGACTACGAAGGCCAATAATAGTAAACATTTCTATATTGAATTTTGTTAAAAATGCTAAGAGTTTATTGTTTAAAAACTACTATATATGATTGTAATCTTAATACAAATCACATCCACTCCTTCTGTGTGTCACTCATGCGTAAACCAGCAGATATTTTCTGATTAATGCAGTTTCCATAGACCCATATAAAGAGATTACAATGAAGATATTATCAGATACTCTACAGTAAAGGTATATATTGTATGTAAGTTCAAAAGATTGACATCATGCACAACATTTTAATACACAGCTCTGTGAGGTGAAGTGAAGGCAGGTAGGCAGCACTGGCAATGAAGAGAGTGCACCAGCACAACTCACAAAGCAGGGACCTCTTTGGAAGTGAGGTTTGCTTTCAGCATGCTCATCAGAAGCTGGCATTAGTGTCTGCTGAGCCTACTTCTCATCATTTTTATCCAAGCTGCAACATGACTGCTGGGCATGTCCCTTTTATTGTGCCTGGATCCTTTGCTGGGTTCCATGGCTGCAGCCTTCCCTTGAGTGTGAATGATTTGCCTCTTGTTCTCCAGTGAGCAAACTAGAGTAGACTTAGAGACTTGATCACTTTACCAGTCTTTATGCAATTTCCACTCTACTGTAAAGAAGGATTTTGTGAAAAGATATAGAGCAAGCACAGTTCTAAACACTTCTTTCAGTAGTTCATATGATAAAATCATTGTCATTGAACAGTCCCAGATAATAACAGAGTTTATTAATCATTATAATATATTACTCATATATTTAAATTTCATGGGACATTAAACAAAAAGCCACTCTGCATGAAACAGGCTTTTCAAAAATACTTCAGGGCATATGCAAGCCTTGGTGGAAAAAAAAATTCTTTCTGTTCCGATTCTACAGTTCAATGTACTATTTAATTGAACCAGTCAGTCAGAAATACCTTTCTTTAGACTCTTTGATCTACTAGGACAATACTTTGCCATATTAATTCCCCTGTTAACAAAAGTTCAATATATCATAAACTCCAAAATAAGTACTTTAAAAAATCACATGGATCCTTATATTCTATATGTTTTTGGGGTTTTTTTTGGTTTGTTTTTTTTTTTTTTGGGGGGGGGGCAAGGAAGAGAGGAATAGAAGAGTGGATGGAGTCATGGAATAAACTGGGTTGAAAGGGACCTCCGGAGATCTTGTCCAAAATTCTGCTTAAATTGGATTAGGTTGCTCAGGCACTGTTCAGACCAATTTTGAATATCTGCCAGGATGGAGATTCCACAGCCCCTCTGGATTCCTGTTCTGATTGTCCTTATAGTAAAATAATTTCATCTTTACATGAGATCGGAATTTCCTGTATTCCAACAGGTTTGCTGCCTCTTGATCTGTTATGCATTTCCAACAAGCCTCTGTCCTGTCTTCTGCATTCCCTGCCATTATGTAGTCAAGTACAGGTGTCAGAGCCCCCTTTAGTGCTTCCTTTCTAACGCTGAACCAGAGCAGCAGCCCTCACTTGGAATCACTCCAGTGCATCAATACATCAACTGGAGAGGAAAGGCCGAAACCAGGCAGAGAAATCTTAGGAATCTCACAAATGCTGAAAGGATAACTAAGGCTACTGCAGACCTATTGATATTTCATTTGGGAACAGCTCACACATTTGTCCCTGCCACTGCATCATGCCACAGAGGTGTGCACTGAGGGCTAGTCCAGAAGAAGATGGCTTCATTCTCCTTAAGGAGAATTTCATGTTTCGTTGATGTTTCCTCATAGAGCAAGTTAAAGAAAGCACAGAAAACTATTTATAGAGAGAAGCTAGTCCTTTGTCTCTTGTTTTTAATCTGTCCACTGGGCATTTTACAAGCTTTTCACGCTTTGAAATTAGCTTAATATTTTATGAAAAATATTCAGCCTCTGAAAGACTCTAGGGATTGAAACTTCTTACTTAAACAGCAGTGACACTCTGAGGACTTAGAAGACTAGTATAAGTTAAAGCTCATCCAATATAGGCCAGCAGAACAAACACTGTGCATTAGAGAAAAATGTGCTCCAAGTCATGCAAAGCCTTCTACACTTGTAAGATGTAGACTTGCAGTCCTGAAGGTATTTTGACTGTGCCATGCAGCATGATGCTCAGATAGCTAAAGCCTCTTGGCAGTGGAACCAGACTTCAAATCCATGCAGTCTGGAGGTGAAAGCTGTAATCACAAACCTGGTCATATGCTCAGGAAGTCAACAGGTTTATATAACTTTGAGTAGACATCACCTTAATCCTTTCTCACATGCCTCTGGCACAGAAATTGGTGTCACCTACACTAGCTTAGTAGGCCAGGCAAAATCAGTTTGACTTTTTTCATTTGTTCAGTTCTGACTCCCAAGCCTTTTCAGCAGCCTCCTATTTGGAAACTTTTTCTCTTTGTATGTGACCATTTACTTGTCTTCTGCCATTTTAGAGAATAGATTCCAAAAGACCTCTATCACAATGCCAATGCAACAAGCTGCTTTACTGGGCAGATTTCTGGTTCCATTTTTGTAGTACCCTAACCATCCATCAACCTCATATTTTATCCACCTGAGAGGCAAATTTTTTTCTCATAAAAAAGCTTAGTGTTCTGCTTCTGCTTAAGTATAGTTGTACTTAAAGATCTTGAAGGTTTCAGTTAGCAGAATTAGCTTTTATATAATTTCATGATGCATTTAGAAACCTAAGTGACGTTCTGTGGATGAATTTGATAATCAGAACTCCCTTCAAAAGGATTTAGAATTATAGCAAAAAAAAAAAAAAAAAAGTGATTCCTTTTCATTAAAAGCTAAATTTTTACCTTCCTATCTGATTTCCTTAACGTGAAAATACAATCAAAGTGAACCATTTGCCTATACAAATTAGTTTTAGCTGACTTTAAGTAAATTAGGTAAGACATAATGTCTCTAATTGGCTATGTGGAGGCAATTTTACTCAATTCCATCAAATTCTAAGGATTTATCAATATATCTGGGTAAACACCATTAAAATTTTATTAAATTTCAATTTTTAGATAAACGCTGACTTTTCAATGAAGTAGTTTATTCAAAATTCTTTCTGAAATTAAATATATAGAAAACAATTCTATATACCAACATGCAGCTAGGTAGATGTTTAAAAATTGCAGTTCTAGCTTGGCCTCTGAAATTATGCTTATTGAGCAGACTTTCAGTTTTGCAAGTTCATAATTCACAGATTTACAAATATTTATGCTATTAAAGATGTATATATGTTTATTGGATTTTACAAAACCACCTAGGGAAGTCCAACCTAATCCTGTGGACTTCAGTAGGAAATCCTGTTTATGGACAATGCATGTTTGTCTTTATGTTTTTATATGTTTAAACCTAAACTGTGTATAATTTAATTTTCCATTACAAATGATGAATGTCAAAACTCTGATATGTATAAAAAGTACACTTGGAAAATAAATCTGATTTAGAACTCTGTATGCATTCCATCCAAAAATTTTCTCTTTGTGAATGCATGAATGTAAAAAAATGGCATAGATGCCAATTTGGATAGAACCAAAGCAAGTGAATATCTGATTACTCAGTTTTGGAAATTTAACTGAACAAGATCTAATTTGTTCCCACAGGATAATACATACATTTGTGTAGCAAATATTCCTGACCTGGACTTGTTCAAATCAAACCTACCATTCCTAGCAAAATCATTGGAATATATATTAAATATATTAAATATATTAAAAATCAGCAAAACTAATGAGATTTTATACACTATTGCAAAAACTAAGGGAAATAAAGTATTTGATTACTATATATTGATCTTATCAGATCTCCACCCTGATTTCATAAGGTATGTCTTCCAAAGAAGCTCTCAACCTAAGTGCCTCTTGAATGAGTTAATAAAGAAAGAAATTAAATAAGGAGCACATATATTTCCCATGTACCCAATCATATGCAGATTGATATAAGAACATAAGAATGTCCATATGGAGTCAGACCACACCTCTGTCAAGGCTAGGATTCTCTCTTCAGCACTTGCCAGTACCAGATGCCTAATGAAAGTGCATGAGAGCAGGACAAGTAGATAGGGATATTATAGGCAGGATACTCTGCAGAATACTTTCCAGGCATCTGTGACTCAGGTAGTTCCTGAGCTGCAGAAATGGTGTCTGCATTTAATTGTCCTAAGCAGATTGTCCTGTCATGAATTCATCTGCAACCATATAAACTTTTCCATCTGCAATGTCTTACAGCAGCAGTGTCACAGCTTAATTGCATATTCTTTGCAGAAGCACCTCTTGTTTGTTCTGGACCTGCCACCTGCTAATTTTATCTATTGTAACTCGCTCTCCTTTTTTTTTCTCTGAAGTGAGCAATCATTTACTAATTCACCTTCTTCATGCTACTCATGATTTCACTGATCTTTCTACAGCCTTTCAGGCTAAGTGCTTCTAGTCTGTTTAATCATGGCTTTTGCCTGTACAGAAGCCTGTACCTTCGTTCATCCTTCTCACCTTCCTCCACACTGAGTTCCACTGTACGGTTTCTGGAGGTGGAAAAGGAGGAAAGAAAACCATACATGCTTAAGACATGGATGCTGCTTTATATTTTTTCTCTATTCCTTTCTAATAATCTCTTATATTCTACTTGATTTTTTGCTACCTTTCAAAAGGGTTAGCCTGATTTTAAAAAATAGTTACTTGCATTGTTGTAGATATTCTCATTCCTGAAAGTAACTGTCATTTCATAAATGGTTATTTCATAAACACAATTAGGGGTTTCCCCCTGTGCCTCAATTTACATTTGTTTACTTTAGTTTTATTTAATTGTTTTTAATCTTCTGACCCTTCATTATACGAGGAATTTCTGAAGCCTTCCATGGCTGAATCTAACCTTTTCTGTCTTGAATATCTTTAGTGTCATCAGCAAAGCTGCTACCCCAGTATTTCCTTCTTTTACAGACCATTTATGAACATACTGAATGGCATAAACTTCCACTTGGGAATACCCTTCTCACTCTGTATAAAAACTTAAATTTTAACCAGTTATTTATCTATCTGAAAGTGTGCCGTTGGTAGTTTAATTTCCTTAATAGCTTTATGAGCTGCTGTTTCAAATACCCTTGGGATTTGTTCTTCCTTGTTCAGTTTCTTGTTAGTGTCTTACAAAGTATGATAATGTGAGTGTAACATAGAACTGGTGCATTCAGACTTTGCTGAGTGACTGAAGACATTTCCAACTTTGATCCAACTTACAAATTACACTAATGAGAAAAATTGCAAAATAGTGGCTTGCTCTTTTCCTTTGTGTAAAAACAAAATGAATATGTTTATGTTAGTCAAATACAAAACCTTGCATTACAAGTTAGTTTTTAGCTTAACACCTGTCAAAAGGGTAAGTGTGATTGCCAAGCCCACAGGCTTGTATTTTGTACATTAAAATTGAAAGGAAAGTAGGATTCTTCTGGGTTTTTTTAGCTATTTCTAATCTTGATTGTATATTCTAATTAACCTCTCAAGACATGAAATAAAATAGATGAAGCATTTTCTCCACAGAGGCACAGATTAAATTTGTAGGCAGCATTCTATGTAGGCAGCATTCAGCCCCAGAGCTGACCTCCCCTGTGAGCTAAAAAACATGTATTGAATGATAATTCTATGAATGGATTTATACTGATACAAAAATTGTAAAAATCTGATTATTAATGAAGTGTATGATTACATAGATAACTTGCAAAGAGATTACAACAGACTTGAGTGCTATTGTCAAGAGTGTTAGTACTGTTAGTGCAGTTACATATTTGCATCAGTAGATGTAGAAACCTTATATTTACAGTTTGAGAAAGGCAGCCCCTTAAACAAAAGTGGATCAAGATACTGTATATTTACCTGGAACAACAGAATTATATGGGCAGTTGCTTTGGGAATTATTATTTAAAAATCTATTATGATAAGGTTATAAACTCCAGAATAGGTCCTCCATACAAAAACAATGCTGTCTTCAAGAACTAGGAAAACTCTCTCAGCTCCTTTGATTTAGCCCAATAATAGTCACTCTCACCTTGGATGAATCCAGACTCCATTTATCATGTTTTCAAATGCCTGTCTGTCAGTGCCTCTCACACTTTCAAATGTACAGTCTGCTTGTTTGTATGAAAATTTCAGTGTGTGATTTGCACCAGATTTATGTTTAAAGCTTCACCTCTCCATTCATGTGTCAAATCCTAAATTAAGTCTCTCAGTTACTTCGTGGTAACTTGTTGGTGCAGCAATACTGTACATCAACGAAGAGAGTTTCTCCCTTGCCAGATGTGTCAGCCAGACTTTTTATCCCTTCCACAAACTGCTGCTCTGAAGTCTGTGCATGAGTCCCCAGACATGTTCATTACCAGTTTGCCCAGTCTCCCCTCAGAACAGGGAGATGCCCAAACTCCACCAGCATTTTGTCTTTTCTTGAAGAAGTATTGGATAGGTGCCCAGGTAGTCTTTTTTATGTATGAATATAAACAGAGTTTATCGGCAGTGAGATAGGAATGACAAAGCTGATTGTAAAGGCAGAAAATCCACTAGAGAAAGTAAACCATGTAACTAGTGACTGATGAGGTGAGAATATTTTCACCAGTTATAAATTCAAGTTTGAAGGTTTTAGCATTGTGAGTTTTATCTTAACATAAATTGAATATAATCTATTTACTCTGGATTTACACCAAGGCATGTGAGATTGGAATTTGACTTAGTATTTTTACTCACACATCTGAGACAGGTTGCTTCTAATAGTTAATTCAAATGCTCTGCTTATTGTTTTTTCATTTCAATCCCAGTCTCCCACTCTGGCATGTCACAAGGAAGTAAATGTTCTGCAGCTGCCCAGCACAGAGCTACCACAGAGTAGGTATGGGCAGGATGGCTGGCACTTCCCTCCTGCAGAACCCTTAAATTTGGCACACATGTAAGTCATTCCTTGACAGAAATTTTAAAGGGGAATTTAAAAAATTTAATTAACTGTATAGTAGTGGACAACATTCTGAAAGCTTTGAGCCTTCTCTTCACAAACTGTAGTACCAGCTTGCACCAGAAGACAAGCTGTAGGTCCTGCCATAAAAAAATCCTTCTTTTCTTTTCTTTGACTGTTTAATTACTAAAAACCTGTGAATCTGTTTAATTTGTAAGTTATTTAAAATAAAAGCTAATATATAATGCAATTCAAAAGTAAAAAAAGGGGTCATTAGGTGGCCTAGTAATACCAGCAAACACGGTGCATGAGGCTGCAGAAGTGTGGTGCACTTGTTTTCTATGCTTGAGAGACATACCCATTTTGTTTCCTGACCTAGTGAAGTTGTTAAAGACACACATATTTTGCTGTTTCAGTAAGACATAGTCTTGTTTTCTTGTTTTATTTGATCTACTATAAAAGTAATACTCTATTGAATGTGTAGATATGGTTGATATTTTTTAATCTGAAAAACTTTTGAGAAGAAATATAAATTCATGCTAAAAGAATTAGAATAAGGAATGGGCTGATTGATGCTGGTAGTGTTACAATCATACATAATTTTTCCTGTCAGACAGTTGGTTTTTGCAGTCCAGTTAACTAAATGCAGCTTAAGCCTTTCAGTACATTTCTGAATTTAGGAGCCCCACATCCTGGAGTCATGTGAGAAACATCTTTCATTACCATCAGAAAGTACAGTTAAACCCTTGCAGTATTTCCAAAAAGCCTGCAAATATAAAACTAAGGTTTCAAAAACCAGAAGCCCCAGTTCTTAATGCAAAGTCAATTATTCACTATAATAAATATCTCAAGATCTTAGAGGACCTGGGTTTCAATTTGATTTGATTTGTTGCCACTGAAACCCTGTGACATCCAGTGATACATCAGTGACTACTTTTGATTCAGATAAGAATTTTCAATTTGTTTTAAGAAAATTAAAAAAAAAAAAAATCATAGTTTTAGAAATGAGAGGCATGGAACACATGATAGCTAACAGCATCAATTTTTACTTACACAGGAAGATTTAGTTTTCCCAAACCAAATGTGGTTTGGGCTTAAAACTCAGAGGAATAAATGAAAAATGATGAAGGGAAGAGTAAATGAACCAGAAAGATTGAATAAGATTAGGCAAATAAAATCTATCAGATATATGTTATAACCACTCAGTTAAAGAAAGAAATGGAACTGGTTTCACATGCTTCATCCCTCATGTTACATTGGTAACCCTTTTTATTTTTCCTGAATATTTGGTCTAGTTTTCTTTGTCATCTCTGCTGATAAACACAGCATTCTTATACTCCTTACACAATCTCTGGTTTTATGCATATGGTGAAAAGTTGTCACATTTGATTACTGGCAAATGAAAGGAATGTTATATGTTTTTAGTGCTACTTTCCCCTTATCGATTCTAGCACACTGTCCATGGCATTTAGAGGGAAAATAATTCTGCAAAATGTTGGCAAGCTTTTACTGTCCTATAGCTAAAGTGCTTGGCAGAAAAAACCTCATATACCAGCTTTCCTCCTATAATCTCCATTTATTCGTTTCTTATATGTCTGCCTCTAGTTCAAATAACTGCACAGCCTTGTAAAATGGAAGTAAATGTCATACCTAAATGCATTGTTAGTACATTAAATCCTCATTTTAGAAGGGTCCTTAAGCACACATTTAAGTCTGAAATAATTTTTTCTATAGATGTGAGCTTTACCTTGTAAAGACCATGAACATCTTGAATAAACAAAGTTTCCCGATGTAGGAGAAACACTTTGCTCCACATACAATTAATGACAGGAAATTTATGCGACTTGGTTCCCCTAAAAAAAATACGATGACAGTGGCAACAAGAGACACCGTGTTCCCTTTTGCTTCCAAAGCATCAGACACTGGGATGAGCTGCTTCACAAAATGAGGTAAAGCACAATAGATATTGTCTCCTGGACATGCAGGACTGGCCTCCTGCAGCAAAAAACCAGCAGAGCTGGCAGCAACAGGGTGGCCCTCCCAGAGAGACAGGCAGGGCACAGAGCATAAACCCAGGGCTGCTGCCACCACCTGGGTCACCCCTCCTGTCCCCCAACCCTGTGCCCAGCCAGCACAATTGCCTGGGGTGGTGGGGACTGGGAAGGACTGTTTACACATCCAGCAGTTTCCTTTCCATCTAGTACTCTAGATATTTTTCCTTTGGTAATCCTAGATATGCATTTTGCTTGGAATTAAAAGGTATAAAACCCAGTTTAACAGGAAAGTTTGAGAAAACAACATTTGACTGAACCTGTAGTTCTAAACAAAGAGCAACACAAGAATTTTTATTACATTTTTACATTATTTCATATATTTCCTATTTTATATATACATAGCCCTCCAAAAAAATCCTTAAAATCCATTTTTTACCCAAATAGGAAAATAATTGCAGAAATTCTGCGTCAAGAAAAAATTTATGATTCAGTCAAAATACTGTTTTCTAAGGTCTATATTTACCATCTCCAAAACTGTCATAAAGTGGAAGTTGTATGTCACATGCTGTGCACACAAGAGTGCAACTGTCTCAAACATATGAATGGTTTGTTGTACTGATCTCTTGGAAGACTTGAATTTCAGACAAATAATCAATGGGTATGAATCAGAGTTTGCAAGCTTTGGGCTCTGAAAAAAGCTGATAAACTACTGATATTGCTCACCCTTCACAACTGTATAGTTTATAGTATAGACTTACAGACCTCGAGTGGTCAATGTTTTTCTGAACTGGAAACTTCAAAATAATTCAGTCACTTGAGAGGAATGTAACATAGTTCCTATAATCCACAAGCCTTATTCTTGTTTGATGATCTTTTTAAATCACTTTAATCTTTTCATAATCTACCTCTGTTTCAAAATTCAAGAAAAATTAAGAGTAGCAGTAAGAAATAATTGGTAACTACCCTGTTGCAAACACCCTCAACATTCATTTTACTACCAAATTCTTGCTATTTATTTTAAAAGTAATGGTCACTAATATTTGTAAATCCACCTTTAACCCTCAGAATATGGAGTGAATGAATAAATAAGCAAGCTCTGAGAATATATGCTATCCATTTTGTGTCTATAATTAGTGGGTTCATTTGGAATCTGTGGAGGAACTGTCTAACATCTAAGCTAACTGCAGCCAAATCAACTGGAATTTTCCTAGATTCCCATGGGCTTTGGGCTCAGACCCTAAATTCTTACAACTCAGGAGGAAAACAAAATAGTGTGGAGTGGTTTCCACAAATATTGTTTTAACAAAACTTCAAGATTTCTTTTTTAAACTCAGCTTTGGTGAGGAAAGTGAGAAGAAGAAATAGCATCTGCATGGAGTGCAAGTTGGCAAGGATTCCAGTCTGCCACTTTCCAAATTGTTTTAGAAATGTTTGGCACGTCTCTGTCACAAATTACAGCTGATTATAATTTCACAGTATGTGCAAGCAGATGGAGGAGATGAATTGGGGAAGAGTTTCACCCCAGACAAATTAATTATTAGTAAGTATTTTCAGAGCAGAAGTTAAATATTAAAACTGTGGTTTGAAATAAAGAATTATGGGATGTCCAAGTAATCTATAACTTTGAATCAAACATTTTATGGACAATTTGACACCTGGTTAGAATAATTTAGCATTTTCATGGATGAAAGTATATCTCATATGAAAGGAGAATATATTTCAGAAACTTTTAACCACTAGTCATTTTTTTCAAGTTATCTGTTATATCAACACATTCATGGGCAGTTAAAACTAGAAAACATTCTTTGCAGAGTTGACATGGAAATCTTTCAAGCATTCTTTTCGACTTGTGGGAAAATACTGTTTAACAGAAAGCTTCAGAAACCTGCTTTCACAGTCACTCTTTTATTTTCTATGTAATTCAAAGTTCAATATATAAATTGCTACCTGTTATCTGTCTGCTCTTTTAGAAGCTGAGATGAAGACTCTAGAAGGAAAAGGATGTTGGAAGTGAGATGAGGAGAGAATGGAGAAGCAAGCCAAATGCTTCTGTTTGACAAGTTGCGTGACTGAATGGGTGGGTGACATCTTGCTCTCTCTTTCCTATCTGGGAACTTATGATCCTCCTGTTGACTCAGGTCCTTGTAAAAATGGTGCTGTTGAGGACTTTTGTGATCCTCTTTCTGTGGCCCTAATTTTCTGTGTGGGTAAAAAAAGTGTAACCTTCTGCAGACATACATGGAATTTAGCAGTTGGTAATTTCTGCGTATATCTTATAAAAAGATTTTCTTGGCAAGAAAGATTTGGCTTGGCTAAAGTATATAATAGTCAACTGATATTCAAAAAATATTTGAAATAAACAATGGTTGCATAGTTTCTTGAGAATCCCTTGCACAAGGAAAGTAGTTGATTTAAACAGAAAATAAGAAGTGAAATGACAGTATTTCTTTGAATTAGCAATACTGGACTTTGCTTATTTAACTTTTCTTTTTTAAACAGGATTTTATTTAAAAAAAGAAATTAACAGTTTTAATATTAATTATTTGCAGTTACTAGGTGGAAGCTACAGTTTATTACATAATATGTGGAAGGAACCTGAAGTGGAAAGGAATATATGAGAAAAGTTTTGTTTATTTGAATATAAAATCTCATGTGTCATGGCAAAAACGAGAGTAATTTGCTTATCATTATATGCATATATTTATCACTAGTCTAGTTCAAGATTTTGCTTATGATTTAAGTATTTTCTCTAATTGAATTTAATTTTTTCTCAAGTGTTTGACACAATCTAAGCTATTTTATAAAGGAAAGTGCTTCTTTGCTGTGCTTCCAATTTTCCTTGGAAAACCTTTTAATCAGCTGATAGTGCTTATGTGGTGTAGTTTTTGTAGGGAATCAAATACAATGCATATTCAATGACTCTTTCTGTCCTCTGAACAGAAGCTTTACTGGATCTTTGAGATTATGTCAAAAACTCACCATGATAAATATTTAAAAAACTTTATAGTGTGCTACAGGCTGATATGAATATAGAAATATGTGTTGAATTAACCACAGTAATGTATCCTGCCAATTTTTTTTTTCAAATTAAAGTCTTTGCTGCTCTAGATATTTAAACATTGTGAAAATGCTAAGAGATACCAGCAGGCTCTAGAAAGGAGCAATTTCCTAAATCAGTTTGTTCTTTGATGTTGAATGGTATCTTGCACATACTTGCTGTGTTATTGGTATACTACCAATGCTGCCATGTATACTACCAATGTTATTGGTATACTACCAATCCTGCCATTCTCTAAAACTTAGTTTCATGGAAATCTGTAATTATGAAGTGGAACTTTAGCAAGGGTAACAAGTATGCTTCAGAGCTGCAGCTAGGTTTCTTTAGTCCAGCAGAATTTAAAACATTTTGGGGTCAAGGCTAGTCTAGACAACTACAGACAAAATGACAGGCTAAAATCCTGCTGGCATCCTTGTCAGTGGGGAGTCTCCAATGAACTTCAGCTCATTTGATCTGCGTGAGGTTTCTGAGCTTAGGAACCTAGAGCTGAGTGCCTGCAATTTGAGTTTAGTAAATGGCAGTAAGGAAGTAACAATTTACCCAATTATTTTTATTTTTTTTTTTTACACAATTTCAAGTTATTGAATGTGACAGTGACTATGATTAACGTGTTGCCATGTATAAACTCTGGAATATGAGTAAAGACTCTTGAAGTTGCTTACACTGGAGCATGTCATATCCTTCTTGATGTTTTATTATGCTATATCCTTTTAGACCTGCAAACACATTAGTTAGTGTGCACATAAAATAAACAACACCATGACCCACCACAATGGATATCTGATTGTATAATGAAGCAATCTTTCACACTAACACTGACTTTCCCACACTTACCTAAATCAGTTGTTGCAGAAAATATTGATTTGCCATGTATTACTCTTACTATTATATTAGCATAATAAAATAATAAAAAAGAAATACAAGAAGTCTGTAAGAACAGAAGATAGGCATTTATTTCATCCTCCTTCTTACCATTTTATTGTACACATGTAAAAGGTGTACTTGAGTGTTCAAATTTTATATATTTATGTGTTTATTCAATTTTTATTATTTCTCAATAATTTTCCAGAAAATATAAAAATAATAATGGTGAAATACATAAGTAACTCTGAATTAAGTTTTTCAATTAATAGGACTACTGCATACTAGCTTTCTTCCCAAAATTGTCTTATATCAAAACCAACTTTAATTAACACCTCATAAAACAAACCAGTCTCTTACAATAAACGGATTTATTGCACACAAAGGCTACATGTTTAAGAGGTCTCCCCTGTATGCAAATTAGATACAAAGTATGAGCTAGATCTGTTAAATACTAGAGATTTCATACATAGCAGAAATAAATATGCAAATCACATAAAAATAAATTCAAATCTTTGTTACAAACACCCTGGAGAAAACTTTAACAAATCATAACTGTCAAAGGGATGGATGATGAAAGTTTTTGTCATGCAAAAGGATACAAATCACTCTTCTGTTGCAAGCATTGCTCTTTTATTTTCGTGGTTGTAGGCACATCATCAACTTTAATGATAAAAGCCTTCCACAAAAATAATTCTTAAGCCTCAGGAACAAACACCTCTTTGGCACCCTGAGAGCATGTTCCACAAACATCATCAATCTCCTTCTGAGTATGATTTACAGCCTTTCCCTTTGGCCAGCTCAAGCTGTCCATGTGCACGGCCCGGCAGCGTCACATTGGGATTCTCCTCTGCTTTGTCCTCCAAGCCTATGCTGCTCGATTGACATGCTCATGGTCAGCTTTCCAAATGCATTTGGAAAATGAGAGAAGGAAGTCTGAGCATAAACCCTTCCACGTGGACACATCAGAAATGTACATGTCAGATGAGAGCAAAAGGGAAGGAATGAGTATCTAAATTCAAATTAACAGGCCGAGTTCCCAGTTCCAGACAGATTTATCACGTGTAGCCAGAAGGGATGTTTTAAAAGAAGATGCAATTCTCTCCCTGACTGTGTGGCTCCTCCATTTTATTTAATTGCCTGCGTCTACTAAGGGGCAGTTCATGCACCAAGAGAGCCAAAACACAGAGCATCATTTAGTGAGATTCATTTTCATCTGTGACATGACTTTTGTGCCAGGTGCTGCATATGTATTGTGAGAAAGGTTGATGAAAGCAGCTGTACTCCAGCTGAGACTCCCCTGAAGAAGATTTGTGTTCTTTATCTTCCTTTGTTTTGTTAAACTGAAGGAGAGGGATACACTATGATTGCTGACTTCTGCAGAAA
This sequence comes from Corvus brachyrhynchos, assembly GCF_000691975.1. Taxonomy (NCBI): domain Eukaryota; kingdom Metazoa; phylum Chordata; class Aves; order Passeriformes; family Corvidae; genus Corvus; species Corvus brachyrhynchos. The sequence goes on along the minus strand of NW_008240027.1, from coordinate 7,155,413 downwards.
CAGCCCTGATTTTTCCCTTCTTTGTAGCAGCCCTGTGGGTAAGTATATGTTCATTTAGGCAGTACAGATGATAGGAAAACCGGAATCATTGTATGTGTTGATGAGAGACAGCAGGATAAAATAACAAGTCAGTGAAATTTAGCATCTGGGAGTACAGCTCCCTCTTCATGACTGAACTGCCTGAAGTTCACTTGTGGACTGCAGGTGTCTGATAAATGAACTCTTTCTGGCAGCTTTCCTTGAGTTTCAGGAATAGAGTCCATGAACTCAAGTTGAAGACATTTAGCGTTCTTTAGAAACTCTTAAGCCATGCACTCACTAAAGCAGATGTACATTCATTAATAATTGTTGCCTCACTTAGGCCATTCTCAGGGAGAGAAAGTCTATATCCTTATCAGGAAAATGTGTAAACATTACGATTAGTTGTAAACACAGACAGATCTTTAATATGCCTACATTGAGTGAAACAGTAGATACTTATGAGCCCAGTGATATTTATAGAGGAAACAAAGTGAAAGAGAAGGACCTAGCAAAATAAATCTACGAGTGAATTCATAAGATCTTTGGGACATTTTTGCAAAGGCTGAAAAATGAGGTAGATTAAATTTCCTGAACAGAATGTTACAGAGTGCTTCTACGATGAAGAGCTAGCTTATACAAGGAAATATTTAAATCATCTCTCTTTAGATGCTTAGACTTAAAGGTACTTTTATAGAAAGTTTAAGGCAGTTCTGAAATGTCTTTGGAAGTCTTAACTCCACATTTATCCATCCAAGTTAGAGATTTAAATACAAACAGTGCTGACATGCATCTTTAAGAACTATTAGCTAGCACTGACCTGTAACTATATTTGGGAGGCTGTGCTGCTCCAAGAAAAGAAGTGGGAACCGGACGGTCGGAAGATAAGAGAAGGAGGTTTTAGTATCCATGTGGGCACATCAGAAATTTGCATCTCAGATGAGAGAAAAAGGGAAGGAATGTGTATCTAAATTCTCCAAAGAGTCTCCAAAATAAGCAATGTCTCACAAAGCTGTTGGGTACAAAGTGAGATTGATGTCATTAGGCCACCTTTTGCCAGGGCGTGTCATGCCCTGGATGCTGGGCAAACAGAAATGCTCCGGTGCTCAGTGGTTGGCTGCCTCAACATCCTCTGGTGTTAAGCACCTTATTCTACTCCTTTGTGAACTGTAATCCTTACCTTTACCACTTTTATCTGTATAAGTGGGATAATATTTCCTTAACTCCCAGCAGTTCTGTGGAAGGAAATATATATTAACTTTTGCTATCTCTGGAAGCTGTGTGAAGATGGAATGCTCTCAAAATACTAATATGAAACTGCTAAGCAAGTGAACACTCCAGTCCATGGCTGATGATTTATTTCAAATGATTCAATCCTGAAGCCAGGTACTGATTGCATTTTTAATAAGGCTGGCAGAAAGCTTCAGTGTTTCACTGAACTGAATAATTTTTGAGTGCTTTACAGAGCAAGTTTTAACTTTGCCTGCAATTTAAAAATATTAAAACTTAGATGTTAGAACTTGTAAGATCATTATGACAGATGTATTATTTTGTCACAGGAAAAATAATTCTCATCTTATCTCCTAATTACATTATATATTTCAACAGAAAGTAATGCTACTTAATATGGCACTATCACCTTGCATTTCTGGAAACTTCAGATGACTTTTTGAACACTAAAAATCATTCTTTATGCATTAAAATTGCTATTGCAGCTATTAGAGGAAATTTGTTTTTATTCTGTGTTGTGCAGTTAAATTCATATTTATTTTGGAGCAGTTAGTTATGGATCAAGTTACCAATTAACTTTTTAAAAAATAAAAATAGTTGAAACTTTGCCACCATTGCTGCATTCCAATGAAAGGAATTTTGTGCAGCAAAGAGGCGGTGTATAATTTAAAAAAATTAAATAAATTTCATGTGAAACACTTAGAATAACTCACTTCATCTTGTAGGAGTAAAAGCTCTATAAAATGCCATTCCAGTTTACCTGAAGTCCATGACATCAGTGGTGGTAAGCAGGAGAGTAAGTGCATGACCAGTAATTTAAGTAAAAGAATTGGATATCTATTGGAACTCATGGGAGCTGTGATGACCTCATGGCTTTTGGAAAGCTCTTGCCTCGATGCAGTTTTCATTATCAAGCCAATACATCTCATGGGGTTTTAGTGTAAGGCTGAATCAAATAAATTCTTTCTGTTCAGCTGCTTAATTTCATTATCATGTATATTTTAAAAGCACAGAATAAAATTCTGAAGGCTTTGATGTGTAGAGTATGCCAAACATTTGAAACATTTATTAATTTTATAAGGCATAATAAAATATGATAAGAAATCTAAAATGTTCCGTACAACTGTGGAGCCAAATAAATTTCTGCATGTGACAGCATCCTTTAAGAGACAGTTTTTGCAATAATTGAGGTGCTGCACTTTTCTTTGAATTTCACCAGTGCTTTTCTTTCAATTTCGCTATCTGATGATACCTCAGAGTTGTACACTTTATTTCAGAATACAATTAGGTACGATTATAAGGTCTGATTTCCTTGGTTGCTTGTTTGTTTCTGTTTTTTGGTTTGGTTTTGTTGTTGGCAGTAGTGGGTTTTTTCTTTGTTTGGGGTATTTTAACCTAATTGTCAGTCAATGTGTTACAGTAAGACTAGCTTTCTTTTGGCTCTCATGGCTATACACTGTGGGGAAAAAATAAAAGAACTATGCTTCATCATCCTGTCAGAGAGGTTTCTTAACAAATTACCTTTACCCTCAAAAGGAAACACAAAGAGACTTTTTGTAGCTTTAACAATTCTCATAGTTCTTATCTTATTTTCCTGGCTATTCAGGGGAAAACAAATGCAATCTTCTCAATCTCAGAGGTAAAAAAAATAAATATCTTTAAATTTCTATGAAATCTAGATACTTAATAAAAGCATGAAGCTTTGTTATTTTAAAGTATTTTTTTCCTATATTATTATGTTTTCCAAACATATTGTTTCTTTGTTCACCATTTATTTTTAAAAAGTAAATAATAATAAATTACAATATGAAGTAGTACAAAGTAGTACACCCTTTCTTTCTTTGTATGCTTGTTCATAATCACCCAAAGTTTATGCCTTAGTCTGGATGAAATTCACTGCAGGAAAGTACCATAAGGCATTGTTTAGATTTTACTTAATCTTTCTCTTTTTGAGTCGTGTAAAGGAAAGGTTTAGCTTTCAACAAAGAAATTATTTGATATCCAATACCAGAAGTCTGGACTGGTTCCTGGAGGTCTGAAGGTTGCTGGTACTGGGGAGCAGCAGTGCCTTTGTCACCAGTCCCTCTCAGGCACTGAATAACCTGTTCATCCAAAGAACACCTGCATTCCTGAATCACAAGGAGCCTGGGAGCTCCCTCCAGTTTGTGTCCCATCTTGTTCATCCCCACACAGTGGAACCAGTATTTTGGTTTACATTTCATTTGTTGGTTTACATCTTTTTGTAAATTCAGTGTTTTCAAAAGGCATCTTACAGTTCAAATTTACGTTGGGGTCTTATAAATCAGATGAAGAATGAATGTGTGGTCCTTCCATAACATTACATTAAGCTGTAATTTGTGTGGGATGTTTCGCTAGTAACAGGTGGAATTACTTAAAATAGAATTGAAAAATTTCAAAATATGCAAGAAAAACAAACCCCAGAAATTTCAGCTGTGTTTCTGGAGCATACTAAAAGCGTACTTTTCAATGTTGTTTATTTTTTCATGTAAAAATAATGTAATTTACTACAGGGATCCAAACAAACTCATTCAAGTAAAGGTGAGAGTTCTATCTTTTCTAGCACATCACCAAGCAAATTGCATGAAGTACACAGACATAAAAGAGAAATGCATAAGTTATTCTGAAATCATCCTCTGAGTTATTATTTTAAGCAGACCTGCATCATATATACAGAAAAAATAGTTTATCAGCTGCCTGGGTCTGAGTAAGTAACAGGGTGGCAATGTCCTTCTTGCCATTGCTGTTCTGTGCTGCTTAAGTGTCTCTGAGCCTCCTTTGAACAATGAAGTTTGCAGGGAAAAATTTGAAGACTTGAGATGTCACTTTACAAAGGAGCCCTTAACTGCTTTGTAGACCACATCCATCCACGACAAGAAGTTGTTGCTAAACTTTAAGAATGGAATGATCAGTGAATAAATCCACTATTAATTTTAAAAGCAATTTCAAATGCCTTTACAGTTAAGCCATTCAATTTCCATTGGTTTAAGTTTAATCATTTTTCATTAATGTAAGCTAATTTGCAAGCTAATCTAATAAAGTAGCATGAGACATGAGCAGCAATGCATTGAAATGAAGGAAGTTCAGCTGCTTGCAGCTCATTAAGGTTCTTGAAGTTTAGGAGACTAATTACTGACTAAGAATGATTTTGTTTACCTCTACATTTTGAGAGTTCCTGTTTTATCCCACAGTTTAAGACTCATGAGCCAAATCGTCAGTAGGTATAATTTGGTAGAGCTCTAATAAAGTCAACAGGTCAATTTATAGCAGTTGAGAATTGAGCTTTTTATTGCTGTTGTTTTTCCCCAATTAAGAAAAAAAAAAAAAAGAGTAAACTGGTTAAAACATTTACAAGATCTGTTTTAGCACAAACATTAATAGGCCGTAGTACTTCATCTTGTGCTTCCTAGAGTCCATGGAGCATTTCCATTGATTTCAATGGGAGATACTTAAAACTTCTTCCTATAAGAGCAGGAGAGTTGTTCTGGTTTCCTATAAAGATGAAGCTTCTCTTAATTAATTTATATCTGAAATAGAACCCAGATTTTATTAAATAACCTACCAGTCCTAACTTGCCAATTGCTAAGAAGAGAAACTACATCACAGTTATCAGTGAGATAATTACTCTTGCTGATAAAGGGGCATAAAACTATAAAGTTTTTTCTCTTCAAATTTCAGTTATTTTGCCATCTAGATTGAGCAGTTTGTTATTTACCAGATTTCTGTTCTGCCATGGATCCCTCAGGTTATAAAATTAATCCTGGTTTTCTGTCATACTGTTCTGATCAAACATGAAGGTTAACTGTAGTCTCACTATACTTCTGTTTATTCACTTATAGATGTCCATGGCCACGTGGTCAGGAAATCAGACAGTATGCTTATGTTCAGCCAGTTACTGAGCCTGGTTTTAAGGCATTTCCAAAATTGTCACTCCTGTGAATGCTGAATTTCTGCATGTTCTCTTGAGTAAGTATAGTCTTCACTCATGCCCCGTTTAGCTGGTCATCCAGGTCATTCTGCACCAGACAATTTCTCCTCCTTACTTGCAATGATTTTAATTTTTTTTTCTTCACTAAATAACACAGAAACAAGAACTATCCCAAAGTACTTCATGTGTTATGAAGTAGCTAGTTTGGTATGAAATCTTGACATTTAAATATAAATATGGCAGCTGTGCAGTTGTATAAAGTATTGTAAATACTACAGTCTTAAAATGTAATCAACCACACCATACTGCATTATAAGGTATTATAAAAATCATCCCAAGCTCAGTACAATCAAAAGGAATCATATGATTAGCATTAAATGTAACAATAAGCATTTCTGATTATCTTTTTTAATAACAAGGGAAATGTTTCAACCTTCAGTAGGAGAAAAACAAATGCCCTTTTCTCACTTGTGCTCCCTGTGTCTCAAGCCTCTCTCAGCAGTATCCTGCATGAGTTTCACCCACTTTTTCAGTGGATGGGAGAGATGGATGAAGCATGTGCCTTAGGGATAGCTTTAAACCTGATCCTGACACAGTTTCTGTTTGCTGGTTTGACCTTGCTGAACGACCGAGGGCCTTAGGGACTGCACTGGGATGGAGACTGCCTCAATACCACTGGCTCTGTTTATCTGTCTAGATCAGTGCACAAATCTAACAGGATGATTTTGCCCTTAAAGAGCCACAAATACTGCTGTGTAGGCAAGCTAAGAGCCTCCTCCTGTCCAGGAATGCTACTGAGCCAAACACTGGTCTTGCAGTGCGCTTGGCAAAGAGCAGTGGGCAGCCTTATCCCAAGTGACATTTCACCAAGGCAAATGCAGCAGTTAATCAAGCACTGCTGTCTGTGGGAGAGGCAGATAGGAAAATGCGTGTCTTATCCCGACTTTCCATAGTTACAGAATCTGCAGGACTGAACACATGACAACAGTAATTCTGGTTCATGAATAGGATGTGAAATTGAGAATTCAAACCTGAGAGCAAGATGAGTGGGATTTTAGGCAAAATGAGACTATTGAATATTAAGATAATGACTTAATTAGGACAAAATTAGGATCAAAATATGATTATTTGAATAGCCAATAAAGTAAAGCAAATAGAAAGTATATGTTATGCATTTTTTTCATCATCATCTAAAAAGACAGCTGTGTTTTCTGCTACTCACACAGATATATAAAGTGTTGACTTTTGACTCTTTCTTTCTTTCTTTCTTTCTTTCTTTCTTTCTTTCTTTCTTTCTTTCAGTGAAGTGTAGTATGTGGCCACAGCAAAATCTCATGTGTAGAAATTTCTATGAAAAAGTGTTTTATGAGCAATGCAACCTATCTGGCTGCACTTAAAGATTTGCCCTCATGCTTGTACTTGAGCTGCAAACAGAAAAACCAGTTTCTTTTTGTCAGAATATGGAAAGAATATGAAAAATTAGCTGTCACGGGGCAAACTTACTTGGCATTGTTCTAACTTCAAAGAAAACACAAAGAAGTGGTGGTTTGGAAATGCTATTAAGGATGTAACCGGCTGCTGCAGGGGTCTGTAGCCCTCCCTTTTTTTGTGAAGGAAATCCCTATGCAAGAGCTATTTTCATGAAGAAAGGTTAATCCAGCATTGTGGACTAGGAGTTTAGACAGAAATAAGCAAAGGAAAATTCTGCTGCTAAATTCAGTGGGCTGGGAAATCATTCCCATTATAGTTCCCATTGCATAAATGAAGTCTAGAAACATTCATTCAACTTTTAAATTGTGAATCAGGATTACAAACTGAGTTAAAATGATTTGCTAGAAAAAACCTTTTATAAAAATTCAAGTCACTGAATATGAATAATTGTTGATACAGACATTCACACTAGAAAACTACTTCTGTATTACAGGGGTATGAGAAAATTGCTATTTTTGTAAGACAATGGCAATTATTAAATCACTAGGAACTGTTTAAAGCATTGGATTGTGGATGTGACCATTAGCAGCATGAACAGGTAATAGATATTTTCTTTCTTCCTCTAAAAATCTAATTGCTCTCTGCAATATCAAGAGGAAATTCAGTATACTGATGGATTCTCTGAGGTCACTTACTGAGTTTTCAGTAATTTTCTTAGTGGAATTATCTCCTCTGAATACTTTGAAATTCAGCTGAATGGGAGCTGGTCTTCTATTTCATAAGAATTTTAAAAGTTTAAAAATATTGAAAATTACCAAATGCTTATGAATTTCTGTCTGAAAACAAAAAAAATTATTTATTGAAAGTATTTTCAAGATAAAAATACCCATCTATTCCTGGAATAGCTAAAGCAGGGTTTTATCAAGGTATTTCAACTAAGCTTTTCCTAATGGAGATATTGAACTTGACTGCTAACATTTTTATTTCAATAAAGCATCTTGAAATAAAATTCTATTGAAATGTTTAAAAAAAAAAATTGGAAACTTCTGAGTGAATGACTGCATGAGGAGAGCCAAAGCATCTATATCACAGACGCTTTGGCCTTAGGCTCAATTTATAGAGCACAAGAAGTGAGGTTTGTCAAACTGAAGCATGCAAGGAACATGTTTTTCTTGTGCAGGATAGTATCAAAGCCTGTAAATGGGTTTCATTTCCGTCCCTATATTGGCAGGGGAACAAATTCTTGGAGTTTGGCACACATACTAAATTGTTCATATATAGAAAACAGTTTCCCACAACAGCATATGCTGGATTAGCATCTCCATCAAAATGCAATCTCATTCACACAGGGCATGAAGACTGTTTTACCCCTCTAACAATTTGAGGGCATATGAATGTATTTTACCTGTTAGGAATGAAATAATCCTAGTATAAATAAATCCAGAATTAGTCAGTTTGCTTAGCTATACCTATGTTTGTCCACTGTGCCTTCACTGGCCATGGTAAATTACGTGCTATTCTTTAAGGATGCTTAGAAAATCTAAACATGGGTCTGTAATCTATCTGCAACCCTTCTTCCAGCTGATTAATGGCAGCAAAAGGGCTGGTCTTTTGTATGTCTCAGTATGGCTCAGGGGAAACTTAATATCCTCTCTCCCAATACCCTGTACAGTCAGAAGTTTGATAGACTCAAGTACTCTGAGGCCATGTGAAAACTGGGGGAGAAAAAAGCTTTATTAGAAGAGTGGGAATGGTCGTGAACTTGGAAAATCAATCAAAAGGATATACATACTTATTTACATGTTACAAGCAAAGTACTTTCCCTCATCTTCCACCTTTCTTTTCCAGTAGCATGTTTTTCCGTTGCTCACGGCAGGTCCCGTAGATAAGGATAAGGTGCTATGGTGGCCTAGAGCTCTAAGAAGCAATAGAAGTTAATAACTATTTCTTACCAGATCTGTCACCAGTGGCAAGGAAATAACTGGCATGGATCCTGTAAGACAGCATTACCCCATACACCTGCTGTTGTCTTCTATCCTACCCTAAAAGGACAGCAGAGACCAGGTCCAAAGAGGTAGGGCTATTTTATGAACACTTTGAGTATGTCACACTGTCCCAGTGATACTCAGGCCTCTAATAGTTAAACAGGGTCAGAGCACTCTTCCATAGTGTTTGGTGACTGCTACTCTCCCCAACACATTTCTGGCCCCTCACTACTCACCATTTCCCAGACATGCTCAGGCTCAGTCTGGATTGTAGAAGGGACCAGCTAGTGTCATACAAGCAGGTTTCTCACCCTCCTCTTCAGAGTGGAAAGCTCAGTATGGATGAGCTCTTAGAGAATTAGAAAACATTTCTCTACCCAGGGTTCTGATGGTCTTTATAGGGGTTTGCTTGTGTAGGTTAAAACAATCGGCATAGAAGTCTAGCAAAGCTACAAAATGTGCCTAATGTCTTTCAGGCTTTTGGGTGATTGCAATGCTTGAGCAGAGCCCTTGCTCTGTGGAGAAGATCCGTCTGTCCCAAACTTCCTGGTCTCTTGGTGTCCACACTTGAAAAGAGTGACCTCTCAGACCTTGGTGGAGGATGTGAAGGTAGGTGGCCAATGCAAATTGAATTGTCTACAGCTTTCCCCCTTAGCTCCCAGATACACAGCTCACAGACCTCATACACATGGGCACTCCTGCATTCAAGTTTTGGTAGAACAGTTAGAAGTTCCTACTCTGGATAAATAAATTATTGCTCAAGAATAAATTTCTGCCTGTTCCTCTGCAGTCTTTGGAAATCCAGGAATTTCTGAAAGGATGCATTTAGTAGCACTGAAAGCATTACTTGATCAGCTTCACTGTCATCAGCAGATGTCACTGCAGCCATTAGTAACTAATGAATTGTTTAAGAAGATATAATGACTAATTTGTCTGGTCAAAAAAGCATAAACACAACTTTGAAAACTGCATTCTATTAAGTCAAGAGAAAAATTGAGTTCATTGTCCTTTCATTTTCAAATGGGATGAGATCCAAATCTGTTAACAGTTCTGAGACCAATTACCTGGCAAATTTGTGGCATCTTGTGAGATGCTAGTGAGAAAAGAGTTTTGAAATACTTAAGGTATTCCAATAAATCAGGTAAAGAAGCCAGAAGAGAGATTTATATAATCTTAATATGAGAAGTTGGCCCCCAAAGGACCATTGAATATGTTTATCTCTCTGCTCTGCCCCCAGTGGTTTTTAAAAATGAGCACTTCCAGTAAAGACTTCTGTCCTTTTCTATATGCTTTTGAGTGGCCAAAAAATATTTCATGACTGTGAATGTTACCGGGTTCTCATTGAGGAAAAGGTTCCTACCTTGTCTTTACAAAAAATAGACAACAGATATAAACATGAAGCCCTTTCTCTACATCTAATGAAACTAGGATCTATTTCCTTCTGATATAATTCATTAGTAGCAATATTAGTGGTCACTGTTTGCAATCTGGAAAAATAACCAAAATAAACACAACTAAAAACCCACCAGGATTTACATTTCTAACAATTTTAACATCATTAGCAAGTAACCATGACACCACATTTATTTTTACTTTTCCAGGTAAAATACTAATTAAGAGCCTGTACTCTAAAGTGGGAGGTGAGCTATTAAGAGAAGGAGAGGGTGTGGTAAGTGTGTTCAAATATTTCAACAAAAATGTTCTCATATTAAAGATTCCTCAAGCATGAAACCGAAGTAATTAGCTCCTATTTTCTATTAAGTTAGTCAGACTGTGCTGTCAAAAAATAAGTGCAAAGAAAAATTATCTGCCAAGCAGCAGCAAAAAAAAGGTAAGAATGGAAGGGTCAGCTAATCAGATAGTCTAAATCAGCCTTGTGTTACTAAATTCAGTGGGGCTGGGCAAGCTCGCAGTGGTGGGTGATGTTTCTCGGTATGTCTGTGTGTTCCAGGAAAGCACCACTCAGAGGTACAGAAATGGCTGCAGAAGGGGCAAAATTGAGAAAAATGTGAACTGACGCATAAAAAGGAAGTAAGAAAGATGCTTTTCTTTGCTAAAAATTTACTTCTATATTTAAGATCTATCAAGGCACTGAAATATTTGTACACAATTCCTTGTTTTGTTTTTTTCACTGTTATAATTTTCAACAGTTGAATGAAAAGAAAAATGAAGATCAAGCTGAGTCTTTGTGAAGACTTGCACAGCATTCTTGTTGGGTTGCATTAAATATTCCTGGCAAATTACTGTTCCTACTCTACACAAGAGTGTAATACAACATGCTGATTGCAAGCCAATGGTGACCAAATCTGAAGCTGTGTCACCAGTGATAGAACATATATTGGTTCTGTGTTACTCATGATGGGAAAAAAACAACCATACTTGGGAATAACCTTCAAACCCAGGGTTTTTGTTTAAACAATGAAGTTACAGGAATGAAGTAACTTCATATCATGTAACATGAACTGTGTGCAAAGGGGCATCACCTGGAGTGGAATTTCCCCATGGCAGCCTGCAAGACTCTGAAGTTAAGGAGACAGCAACAGGGACAGATGTCAGGTCTTACAGCATATAAATGAGGGAAAAGATACAAAAACCAAATTCCTTCTAAAAAGTGAAGAAATTCTGTTGCAGGAAGATTTCCTCCTCACTGGTGGCTGCTAGACTGCTTTGGAAAGTTGTGATGAATTAAGTGTCACTGTAGTTTGGATTCTTTCTTAAATCACATTTAAAAATGTTTCGGAATTGAGCAATATTATTTATAAACAAAGATCACAATTTATATTGAGACAACTGCTCTTTAAGCTATAATATTTTAAAAAGGAGACTTTAGAGAAAGGTTATCTTCCTTTGACAGACAAAAAATAGGTCCTTTTAGATTTATTTACAATAAACTTACTTTGGGTTATGTTCTGCTTGTGGAGAGTGTATTATATGGGAGAGAAATAAAGTCTATTAGGTCTTACTGCCCTCTTGTATTTCCATTATCTACCCAGATACTAAAAACCCTGCAAGGATTTAATGCAATTTTTTTATATGAATCAAGGGGAAATTACTTTTAACTTTCTCATGTCCTGAAAATCTGTTGGCCCTGGATACGAGAAAACATATGATCTATGTGCTCTTTAAACCCTTAGATTTTAGTTTATGCACTCTAGTATCATGCCTTTGAAATACTTGTCAGTGTTGCATTTCAAACAGATTATCAGGAAACTAATTAATAAATGCCCTAGAATCACAAAATGGAGAGAAAGGCATCTCAAGTCTCCTTTCACTCTTCTAGGCAATATCAACAAATGTGTCAATATTGACAGGATGATTAATCCTGCTAGTCTTTCCTTAAAAAGTTATGATATTGGAAGCTGTATTGCATCTCCAACTAATCCAATCACTGTACCTCACTGTTGTAGAAAAATTGGACAACCTATACTTGTGCTGCTAAGAGCAGGTGAATCCTTACTCTGGACTGCAATGGAATGTGGCTGCTATGTACTATTCAGTAAGATTTTCATGCTGGTCTGTTTAATACAACTAACATGCTAATGCTAGTATGATGAGAATATATTAGAATAATTATGTTCACATCAGCTTCAGTAACCTCTTAGCAAGTGGTCTTTACTCACTTCAGTTCACTGTGGTTTTAGTCAGAAAATCAGAGAGATGGTGAGTGGCTATTGGCACCAATCTGGTGATCTGGCAACAAATTTCCTTTAAATACCACCAGTCACTGTGTGGGATGGGCTCTGAAGGAGAGGAACTCTGGCCAGGGCAAAGAAATGGCATGTAGTAGCAAACTAAGCTGGCCGATCAGGCAGCAGGGTGTAGCTCCTGCATCCGCTTTTACTTGAGGAAAACATTAATTTCCACTGTGAAGAATATTGCTGGGCTTTCCTTCTTTCCTCTTCCAGATAGCAGAAAACATTCAAAAAGACAGACAGACACCACGTTAATTTTCAGGAATTACTGCTCACATTTAGTAATCAATATATTCAATCTATATAGTTTCAAAAGGACTAGGATAATATTACTTTGTCTTTTTTTTTTTTTCCCCCTCTGGACAGCACCCTCAATGTGCCTGAATCACTGAGAGATCTCTGTGATGTTTGTAACATTTGTCATGCAAAACAAGTTTTAGCGCTCAGCATTATTCTCACAGGACTCATTCTCTTAGGCAATAGAAATAGTTATTTAAAAATTCTTGTGTTTGAATAAAAGTGCTTCTTTAGAGCTCAACCAAATATATTGGGTGGGAGGGGGAAGGGACCTGTATCATATATTTGGTTTACCAATGGTCACAGCTGTGCTAATACAGCGGAATATTAATCTGTATTTTTACACTCAGAAAGGATTTTGGAAGAGCAAGTTGCTTCTGAAAAGGGCATATGCAACAAATATTAGCTGTAAATAAATAAAAAGTGGAGGAGCCTTCTAGGAAATATTTGTGTATGTAAATGCGCTCACTCATGAAGACTAGGAAGCCACCCATGCTGTATTTATCCAGAGAAATCTATGCCATGCTAACCACGTTCTTATTGAAAGATTTCATGTGTTCATTTCTCTGTGTTCTAATACAAGAGCATAGAGGCCATGGAAAATACATTTGAATTTGTCAATTCCAGCAGCTTTTATTAGATTAGGAAGTTTCAGGAAGCTGTTGGGAGCTTGGTTGCTTGTTTTTTGCACAGTGTGGTGTAACAGAGGGCCCTTTCTCAGGTTCAGTGGGGAGATTGCTCTCTTAAATGAACAAATGGAAATCCAATATATAAAACCTTGTCATTTTATTTGTAAATTGATATCTGCAAGTCTTATGCTCATCTGACATCAAAGAGAAGTTGCTTTTCTAAAGTCACCAGCATAAGGAAATGTGATGGTATTCCTATAACTAAAAAGTTAAGTAGATATTGCTTGTGAAATCAGAACAAAAATTTTCAGAATTAGAATGTAGAGACTTGTAACAAATCTTTCTCTGTTTAACCAAATATTGGTTAACCAAATTATTTTTATTTTATTTTATCTCATAATTTTCTTTTTTAGTTACAAAATATGTTATTCAGAAAATATTTCCTGACTTCTGGGAATAACAATTACTCAGAAAAACTGAACTTGTTTTCTAAATGATGTGTAATAATTAGTCACAATGTGTTAGATTTTTTTTCCCCAGAGGAAAATCAGTGCAATTCTTCCTGTGCTCGAAAGGATTATTTACTTAAATGTTTGTTCACTTTCAGCACTGTGCAATACTATGCATCTAAGAAAAAAGGTCAGATTCAGATTTGGATCACAGATTCCAGTGAAACTCAATCTATTAACAACACATTGTGATGACATTTATGCTGTGAGGGTATTGTATGATGACTCTAAGTCCAACAAAACTAATTTGCAAATGTAAGTGCAGAGTTTGACAGGCTAGAATACATCTGTTTCAGACAGCATGGCATTTTGATGTGACATATTCCTTGTGGATAGTCTGATGGGAAGAACAAGGCTGCTAGAGAAACTTGATAGAAGTTTTACTGAATTTATTTCATCATACCTAAGAACCAATTGATATAACTTGTGCTGTAACTTGCCTTTTTTTTCAACTCATCCAATGAAACCTTCTTTACCAAGATAATTTCTAATTGTAGGACCTGTGCTTGTAGAAGAAAATATATGCTTTGGAGCACAGCTGGGGTTTTATTAATATCTGCAGTGTGATATAGGGTGGAAAATAAGGCAAATGATGGCCCTATCACCACCTTTTCCTGCAGGACTTGTACAACAGGATGATTATTTGAGACAAGTAAAATTATACTGGTCTAAACATAGGATCTTTGCTCCAGCTTTTGGCAGACAAGGCAAAAAACTTTCTCTGAACTGCTGAGGAAGTGCCAGGATATAACCCTGTTAATTCTCTAGTTGATGGGAAGACAAATATCAATGCAAATGACAGTTTGGATGATGGGAAATAATTCATATGAGATTGTTTAACAGTAGTAGAAAAGGAATCAGATTAAGTGATATCAGTATTATAGGTTCTTATTTAAAAACTTTTTTCTAGTTCTTAATATCTTTAGTTTCTCCTTCATATCGTTTTCTTGAATATGATCATATTTGATTAGATATTGCTGTATTTTATTTAGTGCTTGTGGGGACATCCTTTTTACATTTCATTTTATTTACTGAAGTATACAAGCCCAGTACAATATCTTTAAAAGGATACTTCATCAACTATATAAATCATACTTTATCTGTAGCATTCCTATGTTAAAGCTGAATTGGTCTATCCATCTATTATAAATCCTGATTTGGAGGTTTAAATATTTCGGCTTTTTCTCTCTAGACATAGACAGCACATATTTTATTTTACTGTGTCTCCAACTACCTAATTCTCCAGCCAAGGTACTACAGCTCAGAAGTAACAAGCTATCAACCCACCCATGTCATTTCAATTTTTCACACATTTTCTTAGGCTATATGTTCTGTATCTCAGTGAACTCTTATCTCCCTGGTCCACTGCCATAGCTTTGTGGTATATAACAAAGCTTCATCTCTGAAATGTCAAAAAATAATGAAAATAGGAAAATCACAAAAGAGAAATTGGCCACAGCCAATTCTGTGGATCCAAAGCTCTTGGACTTCTGTTCATCAGCAAACCTTAAGTGAGGCAGGTTTTTCCATCACCTGCACTGCAGCTCTGCTGTCACTTTCCCGTCAGGTACTACCCAGCAATGAGCACTTCTGGAAGAATTTTTCTGTGCCAGTGCTCTCTACCAGCTGGAAAAAAGACTGCACATCAACAAGGGATCACTCTTCTTTTTCATCTTTTACACAAATTTTTTGAGAGTGCAGACAAAGTTACAGGAGAAGGTGACATAATAACATGTATTACTTATAAAAGAAGGACTGTAGGTGGGATAAGGAGATGTATATAGAGCTTGAAAATTTCTCAGGAAGATCATTGTAGGTGTAATCCTCACTTTCATTACTACATTTCATCAAAATTTCAATCATCAATTCCTTTTAAAAGGTGATAGGTTCCTTCCACTTGGAGATGTGATTCTTCCCCTGGGATGAACTGATGATTAGCCATTTCATCAGTAACAAACAAAAAATCTTCTGTATCTCTTGACATTAAAACAAATCAGTGTTAAGGGCAAAAAAATGCAAGAAGGTAGAACAATGGATGATGTTGTTCCCATTTAGTAGATGGATTGAAACTGAAAAGCTGCAGAAAGAAAGGAAGGACTAAAATATATTGCCCACCCTAAAGGCTGAAAAGAGTGAAGAAATATAGGCCCATTCCAGCAGAATGAGGGAAAGTAATAATTTTCTTCATAAAAATAAACCAGCATTTATCTGCAAAGTGATGTGAAACATTTGACCATTATCTTATCAGAGCAGCAAGGCAGTTATCAATGTGGCAAAAGATCTAATTGTGAGAATTCTTCTGAAATTAAAAAAAGAAAAATATCAGGAATAAGGAAAATACTGCTAAAAGGCATCTTCAGTACCTTCCCCTGCATACGAATCTATGCAGGTCTCTGCATGCAGTTCTAAACATGAAATATACTTTAGGAAAAAAACCAAACAAACCACATTAAATTTTGAATAAATTACGGATGATGCAATGAAAACACATTAAATTCACTGGAACATCCTTACAGCTTTGTGGCTATGACACTGGCTGCTCTATGCCTTTCTCTCTCTGATGTCACATGTCGTCAGGATCAATTAATGATTTTAGATGGACCACACACACACACACACGCACACACACATGCACACTTGCATTTTGGGCAAACTGAATTTCCAGCTACTGTGCCATGTAGATTGTGGCTTATTCCCAAATCTCTGACCCATGATGTTTCAATTTCAGTGAATGCTGCTAGAGTTATTGGATGGACAGTGTGAAGTGCATGTACACAAGTGTCTGCCAAAATAAGAGCAGTTAAATGAAATTTATTCCATCCTTTCAAGTGTAACAGAAGCCAATAAAACCTGAAAAATTTAGTTAGTTAATGCAGTACCAGAAATATCAATTTTACTGAATCAGAGAGAAAAAAGAAAACCACGAGAAAAAAAAAAAACACAGAAAAAATAAAAAAGAAAAAGAAAAATAAGAAAAATTGTTGAGCTGACAGAACTACAGAATAGAAAATCTGGACAGTCAGCATCTTTGTATTTTGAGTACGTTAATGCATAAATAATAATCAAAGTATGAACTGACTATTTGTGGAAGAATAAAATAAATGACACAAAATTAAAGTGCCAGCAACTACACCTAAATGACCCTACCTCACCATGGCATGATGAAAAAAATTAAAATTATATGCATGGTTGTTTGGTGGCCAGCCTTTGAAGCTGAAAGCTAAAAAACATTTAAGCAGAGATTACCATTGATGTTTTGTGGTTGGAGTATCAGAGAGATTTACTTTCTTTACCAGCCTTATCTAGGATCATCTCCTTCCTGAAGTGGAAAGCAATGAAATGCTGTGTAAACACATAGAGGGGTTTGGGTTTTTTTCAGTTAAACATTTACCTTACCCTTTTTGTGAGGGTTTCAATAGATTCAGTATGATATTGAAAAGCATGAGTCTGGGCCTTGTGTACATACATAGGGAAATTTGAATCCTGAGTCATACCTTACTTGCAAATGCTCTTTGGAAGCTTCATATATATTCATTTAATCTTTTCCTGTCTGCTTTAGCCCTCTCTCTCCTGGGTCTCTGCATCTGATTACAAATCCATTTTCTCCCCAAAACACCAAATCCTATTTAGAACATATTCAGGACACAGTTCCTGAGTTTGAAGCAATCTGTCATTTTTATGAGGAGTTTTGACTGATTTTTATGGGAAGCCTAAGGGACAAATGGCATGCAGCATGCCAGAGTGGAGTGATTAGCCTGCCAAACTTGGAATCTCTAGCAAACACCCATTGCTGTTCTAATTAACTTACTACATTCACCATTTGCATAAATAAATTGCTTAATTGATGCTTCCTGAATGACATGACTTTGCACAAATTTTGCAAGACAAAAAATATCCATGAAGGCCTAGTAAATGGTATAGCTTTCATAAACAGCTTCTTCCTTTTATGGAATCTGCATTCATAAAGTATTTACCAGTGTTATTTTATTTTTATATAAGATCTTTTTTTTGGTTGAATTATGAGTTTTCTAAATAAGATATAAATTCCATGCCTTTCAAAATTTGTTTTTGTAATGAACAGGTCAGTGGTTCTTTAAGTACTCAGCCAAGATATGGCACTCATATCTCATTAGTGAGTATCTTTCTAAGACTTCACAGGAAACTTTTAAAGAATTTAATGGACACTATAAAGAGATGCAGCTGATTTTCTGCATTTTTCATGAGAAACAGAAAGACAAGGGAGTTGTCAAGTCTACAAAAACAACATTAGAAGTTAGATTTTAGTGGAACAACCATAAATAGAGTACAACATAACTGGGAAAGAAAAATCTCATTTGTGAAAATCACATTGCATCCACCCTGTTATGACTAGTACCATAAAAGAAACCATAGCATGAAAAAAAAACCGAAAAGGATAAAAATAGGGAGGGTAAAGTTTTGAAAATATCCTGGTCACACCCTGTCTTTCTCAATATTTCTTTTGCTCTGGGAATAGCTTATACTACAAAAGTAACACATCCTGAAGTAATTGCTCGCTTACAATTAAGAACAAAGCAGCTGGGGAAAGAATCCTTTAGTCACAAGAGAAATCAAGATGAGTAAACGCAATAAAACAAAATATCCCCATGCCTGAAAATAGGTTTCATAAAAGCTAGAGAAATGAGGAGATTAAGCTCAACTTCCATGCTTAACCATCTGCAAACAATTTTGTATATGTGGGTGACTTCACCATTCAGTACCTAACCTGGCAAGATCAGACAGAATGACTTCTCTTCCAAAACCCAGATAAACAGATCATAATATTTCAGAGTGTTTCATCAATGCAAAAGGATGACTTAAATTACAATAACTTTAGTTGAAGTAAATGGTATGAGATACCTTCAGACCCAGTGTATGAAGAAATGTAACTCACACTGTTTATTTATTCCTCCAGGATAACACTGATGGGTGAAGTTCAGGGTTAAAGTTTTTTGTGTAAGCCATTTCCCACTGAACAGAAGTGTCTGTTTCACTCATCTGCTTGGTGGAAAAACTGTGCCATGATATTCACAGCTCTTGAGCAAAGAGAATAACTTTAAATTATGGACATTTTTGGATTGTGATGAACAATCTCAGCAGTCCAGGAAAGCTCTGTCATCTATCTTCCGTACCCGTAGCTTCTCTCCCCACCCTTTGTTGCCCTCTAGAAGCCTTTGAAGTAAGATTGGAATCAAATCTTGATAGTTGATGCTATCTCAAGGCATTCTTCAAATATGGCAAAAACAATATAAATCTCTGCTATGCCAAATTTCACATAGAGCAGCACTCAGTTTGGGATTAGTACATGGTTTTATACCAGCCCTATGCAAATCCAAAAGGAATACTAAGTTTGGGAACTTCATGAGTGTCTATTGCCAGATTCAGGGATGCAAAAATGAGATTACTAATTGAACACGGAATTGGAGTGCCACAAACTGCTGGTCTTCCTTACAGAGGAAAGATTTTTTTATTACTTATTAAAATCATATAGAGAAAAAACCCAAATAACAGGGGAGAAAATGCAGCAGAAATATAAACATATCATAAGACACAAGTTGAGGTCAGGGGCTTTTCTCACAGCACCAAGAGATGTCTTCCCTTGAAACTCTTATTGGAAAGACTTTTTAGTTCAAAGTCTACAACTTTACATAAGAGAAAAAAAATTAAGTTTTAAAAATTAAACAGTAATGTATTATAAGACTTTCTGCCATTAGTGAAAAGCAAAATAGGAATCCTGAGAGGGAATTTTCTGGGTTTTTGATACCAAATGCTGATTTTATCTGCCTATAAAATGTGTTGAACACAAAGTATAGTTAAAAATTCTCCTAAGAAACAAAAGCTAGAGCTAATTAACATGATTGTCTACTTCATGGGGATAGAAATTCCTACAGGACACAATAGCAGTTAAAAAATTTATTTCATTCTGAAGTGAAACAAAAAAATAAATCTCAACATTTTCTGCACCTTTTTCTACTGGAGTGTACCTCGTCAGAATTTTGAAATGCCATTGGCATTCCCCTCGTTTTCTGTCACTTTGTATTGACACCACCAAATACTGGGCACTGTTAAGGCTCCAGCACAGGCCCTCACCACAGGCAAGTGTCCCCTGCCTGCAGAGTGACAGAGTGTGGATGGCACTACGTGCTGCCATCACATGCCCAGGGGGACTGCAGGCCCGGAGCCATCCATGCTGCAGCCCCCTCCAGCTCAGGCATTGTTTCAGGAAAGATCCTGAGCAGACACACACCTGCCTCCATCTGTCCCCAAACCCAGTCCAGCAACCCTGCCCGAATGACAGCCCCTATGGGAGGTGATCTCACCCAGGGACAGGGCTTAGTGTCTGGAACATGCCCAGTGGATAGCAATGGATAGACTCCTGCTCCTTTGATGATCGCTGCACCAAGCACTAAGTGAATATTTTAGCAAAGGTTGTGAAATTCCCTCGCGGATGCTGCGGTGAAGTCACTGGAGCCTGTGGAGTTCCGCTGGGCCAGCGTGCACAGCTGGGCCAGCAGGAAGGTCCCTGACTGCTCTGATCTCACACCTCCCTCTCACCCACCTGTAGACACTTGATGACTCTCCAGTCTCTCTTTTGGTTCTTATAATGGATTTAATAAAGGAAGTGCTGACACAATCTTCGCTACGGCAGCGTAAGTCCTCCCCTCCAATAAGGGGGAAAAGTACGAATATAAAAATGGCTTTCTTTGTTCAAAACAGAACAAACCAGATGGTTTCCCAGACTATAGTGCCTAAAAACTCTTTCACTGATTCCAGTGTGTACAGTATAATAAAAGTGTTCAGGGGCCTCTAACTTCGTACAAGGTATTTTATTGTCTTTGTTCACTGGTCTGGATATTTGCCATGACAGTAATTGAACCATGAAAAACATATATTTCTTTAAAGCATATTATAGTGCAGTTTTTAAGGAATTGCTAGTAGAGTGTAATGGAAAGCATTTTCATTATTTAATGCTTTGGGACAATTAGTACAGTTGAATAAATAAAACTATTTTATATATAAAATGCATATGGTATTCAGCACTACCATTTCTCAGAGCAACATTAAACATAACCAACATTTTCTAAACTAGTAAAATTTTTTATCTAAGGAATGGATTTCTGTGCATTTGAATACTTTTACTAATGTTTGTACACTATATACTGCATAGTAGCAGCAGAAAAAAAATATACTTTCTACTAATTATGTTCCTGAAGGTTATATACCACATCAGGATTAAGCTGATAAAGAATTATCAGTATCAAAAAAACTGTAAAGGAAACCGTGTTCAAGAGAAAGTTCAAAGGCATTCTTGTAAACTTTTACCCAGAGGAACCACGCCACTGAAGTTGTTTAACTAGGGAGTGCTGTGAGTAATCACCATATTGGCCCCAGATACACATTTTCTTCCCCAAAACAGTAATAAGGAAGAAAAGATAAACACCTCAGTGGAGCAGGGGGAAGCTTTTAGCAATCCCAGGTGTTCAGAGTTTATAAGTAAGAACACACAAAAAAAAGGGAAAATGTGAGTAACTATCACTTTACTCTTTTAAAATTAAATTAGGTGATGTATCAGTGGAGTTTAGGGAATAGGAGCAATTTTGAGGAATGCACAAAACCACAAGATTTCTTCAATCTGTAATTTCTATGTTTCAGTAAAGTATGTGTTAGAAAATCTATCATTCTGCATTAAATGTTCCTCATTTATCCTGTCACCACCTCATCCGCATCAGCACTGTTTCCCAAATCTCAGGTGCTTAGGCACAGGCAGGGACAAGACTGTGGCACGTACTAACGTGAGTCAGGAAGTGCCATCTTGACAATGTCATGTTTTTATTTCTCTAGAGAAAACAAATTAAAATTCAGCCTTAAAGCTTACATGACAAGACAGACCACCATGGAACTGTGTTTGAAGATCCAAACAGCAAAGTTAACATATATTTCATGCAGGACAGGATATTTCAGGCAGGCAGCAGCTTTACAGCATTTATGCCAGAGTCTAAGCAAACTTTTGGTAAACCAGCTGCCCCCTCCACTGCAGCCTTTCTCACTGTAATCATCTGAATGTCTTCCACCATTGCATTTAAATCCCCTGTGGAGTCTGATCCTTCTGGACAGGTCACCATGGCTTGCATGGGGTCTCTAAGAAAGAACCCAAATTGATCTATAAAGCAACTGGTTCAGAAGAACCACTGAGGCATGCTGATAGAGCTCAATAACCTCTATGAGCTGGAGAGACAAAGGATTTTATAGGCTGCTATGGAAGGCTTTTTACAGGTGAGGTCTGGATAGTAACCACTATCAAACCATTGCTTCTAATTTACCATAATCTGTCAGTCCACTGGGCTTCTGCTACTGGTGGAAGGGGCAAGAGAGAAACAGAGTTTTAGGTCTCTTTTAGCAGGCAGTTAGAGCCACATAATATACACCTTGCAGTTACCTTATTAATGATTCAAAGAGGAAAAAGCTCTTACTAACATGTTTGAGGAATCTTTGTACTAATTTTGAAAACCTGTAGGACCAGCTTCAGAGAGGCCTGGATTACTCCTTTTGAGAGAGTATATCGTGCATAGGCCTTTGGGGTGTTTTATTACAGCGATACAGATAAATACTAGGG
>NW_008240027.1:7078220-7132800 GCF_000691975.1 Corvus brachyrhynchos | reverse complement strand
CTTTCCCTATTAAAGAGAGGAAAATGTAGTTCTCCTTAGGTTCAAAAGTCTAAGGAACAGTCAAAAGCTTGTTGAAGAAATGGATTAATCCTGTTGGCTTTCTATCAGGATCTACAGCTTTCAGGAAATAATTCGTCTGTGTAGGTATGTCGTTCAATTTTGTTTGTGCATTGTACAAAAGTCATGTTAATCAATTATACTTTTAAGTTTACTGGTAATAATGAATAATTTGTCTATCCCATGGATAAGGAAGAGAGCTGGAAGCTTGCTACATCTGAGCAGCCTTCTGATGAACAGCCATTTTTCTGTGTATGTGAAATCAAGAAAAAATTTCTAAAGTGCTGGCCATGATTAGTTCATCTTAATGTTATCTACAAATGCTGTCAGATTCTATGGGAAAGCCCTATAAAATATAATAAGAAAGATTTATTTCAGATAGGATTTCAACCACCCAAGGGATTTAAGTAAAGAAAAATGCACTGCATTGCTATAGCTTATTGCAGTCAGCTTAACGAATATGAAAAAGGCACAGTTTTCTTTGAAATTCTAAAAAATTAGGAGTAAATTCTACAGAAGCCTAATAGTTTCCATAAGACCTTTTGGTTTCATTCATCACTTTCTGCAAGTTTTTTTTTTGCTGCAGAGATATTCTCAACCAGGGCATCTTAGGTATTAATATGTTCTGCACTGTCCAATGTTTTCCCTTTGCTCAAACACTCCAGATTACTTGTTTTCCACTGTGAGTTAGAATATATCTGTCTCAAACAAGATGAAAATGAAATGTTATACATATTTAAGTTCAGTCAAATGATTAATTCCAGCTGAATCTTTCAGAAATGATTTCCCAGGTTGAACACCTTAGATCTTGGTAGCCGAAACCACCACCCTCCACACTGATGACCAATCTAAAGCAAATCAATTTTTTTTTGTTTACAGTCATTGATAGAGACATACCAATGGTCTGGCCTTCATAGTTAGATAAGGAGCCTTGGGATATCATAGGAAAAGTGGCCAAGAGTAATTAATGGGCAATGTCTGGCTCCATAAAATCTTTCCATGCTTGCAGATGTTCCACACGTTATCTCTCTGTCAGACATGAGCATCATAATCTTGAAATGATGTGCTTAATTTTAGGGTCTGACTAAAACTGAGATGTAGCCATGTGGCCTCAGTGTTCCCAGGCAGTTCCTGGTGGAGAGGAGGATGCTCTCTGCCCTGGAGCCAAGGAACCCACTGGTCCCTCACAGGCCATTTGTGTCAGCACTTCATTGCCTTTCTGGTTAGAAATTCTGCCACATGAGAGGCAGGACATCAAAGTACCTTGTGCTCACCCCGGCTGGCTGAGTGGCAGCTCCTCATTACCAGCAGCAGCTCCAACACTAACATGCTCTGTGAGGGTGAGTTTTAAATTCTTTAGAGATCTATCTCCAATTACACAATTATCTAATCTAAACATCTGCATTTTTATGTCCACGTATGATAAGTCTTTCAGAACTCCACAGGTGACAAATTCATACTTTTCAGAAAATAAACTCCTAGAAATAAAGCAATTGTTATTGCAGATTAAACAGGATTTTTATCTCACACCATTTAGAAGAAGTTTTTGCTACAAATTTTCTTCTTAGTTACAAAAGGTCATTCTCTGAATGAAGGGTGAGACATAGTTGTTTAGACAGTGCAAATGACAGTTCTGGCAGAAGAGTTAATATTTGACATTGTGCAGGAGGCATTGATCAGTGTATTTTCAAATCTTTAATTCTGTAAAATTGGACAATTAATGTCATGAGGCTTTGTCTGCAGCATGTAACTTTTGGGTTTGTTTGCAACATGTTCAGATTGCATTTGAACTCTTGTGTAAGATGGATGAGTCCTCTTCATATATACTTGTATATTTTACATAATTAGCCAAAAACCTTTCTAATGCTATTTGAGATACAGTCTTTTTAAAAAGAATAATTAAGTAAACCTGATTGACATGAGGCTGTATCCGTAGGAGCTGATTTCCACCTGAAGCACTAGAATAAAATAACCAGAGAAGGGAAGCCTGAAGCAATATCTACACAGGCTTTCCTTACAAGTGCTTTCATACTGCCTTGAGGGGCATGGCTTGAACTTGAACCAGTCTGTCTTGTACTTCACTTTCTTTCTTAGACAGCAGCTTTCTGACCCAAGTCAGTACAAGGAAGTAAAGATGAGCAAAACAACTGCTCTGGGAATTCATACTCGTGGCATGTACTCACCCTGCTCTTCCTGCAGAAGAGCTGGACCCCAGCCACATACCAACACCTGGATGGACAGGACACTAGAGGCCAGAATTCAACTGTATTTAGAAAGAAAAGTAGATGTTTCATAAACTTCACTTGACACAGCTACATTGGTAGCACCCGCATTGATAAGGTCAATGCCTGGATGTGTAGTAAATGCTGTCAAACACCCATTCCTATAGACATTTTCTATCTGTTTGCAGTTTTCTTATTTTGTCTATATATCATTTGAGACTAAAAATTAAGTCCCTTATGTTCATTAACATTATGATCGATACATTTTATATCAGCAGTCCTTTTAGTCTAAAAATTCTGACTTTTCTAAGCAAGCTCCTCTGTCTCTGGAACAAGATGGAAAAAACCAGCTCCAATAATTGTTAAAGAGAAAAATAAATTTAGCTTTTCTATTTTTTTTTACAAACCCCCCTAATTGTAGTACACTGTGTCAGAATGAAAGCTACTTCAGCAAAATTGCATATCTTTACTTAAAACCAGTTTTTTTGGCTATAAGCATTTACCTAGAAGGTCTGAAACCCCGTGGAATTATATCAAGAAGGTTACTAGTCATCCTACTGTCAATTTTACCTGACATATTAATCCATCTCTCCCTTGGTTGCACTATGGTACAGCAACTGCACTGTATTAATCAGGTGAATAGAACAGAACTTTTTTTTTTTTTTTCCAAGAAAAGAGTGTGGGAAAATGCACTTGTCCAAATTTAGTTGCAAAGAGTCCAATTCAATCTGAAGGGACATCAAATTGGGCTTTCTGGAAAATATTAATTTATTTAAAATATCCATTCTATGCTTTGTTTTGCAATAAACAGAAAATTAAAAGAAATTATTGACAATGTTTTTCTGATTAATATTTTCAAGATACGACCTACTTCTTGTGGTGGTTTATTAGGAAGATGACAGCTTAGCAGCTTTTTGAACTGAATTTACATATTTACAGATATCCTTCTATTATGTATAATTTGAGTACCATACCCTGAGACATGGAGGAAGGAAGGAAGGAAGGAAGGAAGGAAGGAAGGAAGGAAGGAAGGAAGGAAGGAAGGAAGGAAGGAAGGAAGGAAGGAAGGAAGGAAGGAAGGAAGGAAGGAAGGAAGGAAGGAAGGAAGGAAGGAAGGGCATATGCAAAGAAAAAGCCATGTTTACATAGAAGGCAATTTCCATCTACAACCAAAGTCTTACTATTCAATTTAACTCAAGTTCAATGTGTATTGCGAAGTCTTTGAAATAAACAAAAAGAAACCCCACAATTTTTCATGCTTGCAAATGACTAACATTATGTTTACCAAATATGATTTACTTCTGCTGGTATAAACAGATATTAGAATATTCTATTTCCCTTGAGACCTGTGGGGCCCTTTTTGTAACAAATAATTTGTTTATGTCTGCATTTTCAGTTTCCAAATTTTGTATGTTCTTAATAATATCATGGTAAGATTTTAGGAAACACTTAAATGAAAGTTCTAATAAAGACATTTAAAGTCCATATATTCAGTGAAGCATAGTTTAAAATTCTCAGCCTACCAGAGTAAATCTTACCCTATTCCCTTGTTCATCCAGTCTGTAGCTCCAAAATAAATACCACAGTAATGGATTTTTAGCACCCAAAGGGCTTTGGGCTTTGGGCAACCTGGGGCTAATAACTTACAGTGCCAATAGCAATCTTAATATGCAGTAAAGAGCAAGGCAGTAAAAAAAGTAAAATATAGTATTGAGAATGTTATTTGCTCTACAGAGGCCTCTCTACCTGTAAAAGATTTCAAGTGCTCTTCCAAGGCAGACTCCCCAGCACTGCAGGGACAGTGGAGGTGAGGGCTGCTCCTCTAAATAATCAGTTGTTTTTCTGTCTGATATCCAGTTGTAGATGATTTCTGTGCTGTTTAGAGCTGACATTAAAACTCCCTTCAACAAACCTGGGTAATGTGAGCCATATTTCTTCATTCCAATCACTTCTTTGGGGGTTTACCAAAGTAATTTAGAGTAGTGCTTCTTATTAATGTATCATAGCCTGTCAAAGAACTGGCCTAGAGGGAAGCTCTGCTGCTTTCTAAGAATTTTTCTCCTTAGCTATAATATAGGAAGGAAGAGTGACACTCAGGGCCAGATGTCAAGAATGAGAGCCTGCATTATTCTTGACTTTCTTGCAAGTGTCAAGATATGTTAAGAGACCTGAGCAGAAATGCTAAATATGCATGCCCAGATAGTGCCAAACATGCTGGGGAAAAGAAAAGCAAGCATGTGTGGTACCCCACTGCTCTGGAGGTCAGTGGAGTTTTCCAGACTGAAGGGCAGAGCTGGCAGGCTTTGAGCTGCAGAGCCTGACCAGTGTGCAGTGGTCCACATGGGCAACCCCTGGGTGTTCCCTGGGCTCCTACAGTCCCCACTGTCCTCAACCTTTACTGTACATATTGTCACAACAGTTCTAGAGAGTAAGGATGTGCAATTAAATTTGTTCTGCAAGCAGAAAATAAGTCACAGGCAAATGACTGAACTCTAGTTTTCAGGTACTTAGGATTTTGCCAAGTGTCCTGGAGGAAAGCTGCGCCTGAGATTGGAATTAAACTCTGCTCTTTCATGCCAACAATCATTGCTCACACTAGTAAGTCTTGTCCCTCATTCAGCATTCAGAAATAGAGAGACTTCAGAAAATGTGCATTCAAATACGTCTTCATATTTAATCATGATTGTGATTCTTACTCATTTTTGATAAATATTCATGTCAATACACTTTTGTTCACATAAGTTACTAACCTCCCAAAAATACCTGCATTTAGAGTGAGAGAGGTTATTGGTACACGGTGGCGAGTTTAAATTTCTGATTAGCATTTACTTGTTATTCTTTTTCTTTCAAAATATTTTTCTCGGCACTGTAAGGGAAAAGATGTTTAGCAAATTCTAACTGCATCTTTATTCTGTTAAATGCATGTTCCATTTCTGTAACAAACATTCTTAAAACCCCTTGAAGTTTGATTTAAAAACCAAATTGAATTGCTGAATTATTTCTTCTACGCATACTGCAGGAACATAAATGTTTTTTTAAAAACAGTTTTCAATGCCACGTTCATTCTTCTAAATGGAGTGTCAGTGCATGTTAGGTATACCTAAAGCATTATAACTGTGATCCTGCTAGGATGCAAAATGTCAAGACACGCTAGATGTTCTAAACAACACTGCAAGTATACCTGTTATAATTTTTCTTCAGCAAGTGGTTAAACAAAATTAAGCAAATTATATTTCAGCAAGGAATATGAGGGTCAAAAGGTTAAGGACTATTGTGAACTAAACTCTTCCTGATGAAGAAAATACATTTTACTGCTAGAAATAATTTCACCAGTTTTTCAGTGAGGACCTTGGCAAGAACAGGGCTACAAAGGAGCATCTTGCTAGAAAGAACAGACCAAGCCAAAGCAGTAAAACAACAATTTAACTTTGCTGCAGTCTATTTCCCTCTTTTATTAGCTCCTAATTCTGGTGTCTGTTGAGACTTTCCTTACAAGTTTTTCCTTTGTGTTTCTCAGTATACAAAGTTTGTAAGCTCTGTTCAACAGAAAACTTGTTTTATAAGGGAAATCAGTAAAAACTAAATCACTGCTAAATAAAAGATTTTAATGACTACTTATAAGATCCATCCAAGCCCCTGATTCACAGTTTACAAAACCTTAATTTGAATATTAGTACACAAAGAGCATTTTAGTGGAGTGTGATTTTCAGTATCTTAAAATGACCGTTAAAATACCTAACCTCATTGAAAAAAGAAATTAAAAAAAGTTTAAAAGATAAATTTAAATTTAAAAAAAATTGTTCCATTATATTATTAAAATGAAAACAGCTACTGTTAATTTCCTTTCCTGCATTTTCACTGTGAACACAGTCAAATCTAGGCTTACTTTATTATTCCATTAATTATTGAAATATATATATTAGCACAGTAGCCTTTCTTCAAAAGGCAATTTAAGGATGATGTATTTTGTAAATTGACAGTGAAAGGGAGTAAGTTTGCCTACCATAAGGAAACGTAGCACAAACAAAGCACTTAATTGTATTAAGCAGTACTTAAGCAAAAAATATTCCTTTCATCAGTAATGCTTTGGGGAG
This sequence comes from Corvus brachyrhynchos, assembly GCF_000691975.1. Taxonomy (NCBI): domain Eukaryota; kingdom Metazoa; phylum Chordata; class Aves; order Passeriformes; family Corvidae; genus Corvus; species Corvus brachyrhynchos. The sequence continues at coordinate 7,126,427 of NW_008240027.1, read as the reverse complement.
TATGATTGAGGTTTCCCCTCAGTGAATGCATACTGTCCTAGGAGTTGGTAACATTCGTTCTTTACAGCTTTCTAGAATGCAATAGTAGCAATATTCTCAAGAATTAAAAATGGACAGAACAATATAGTTAAAGCAAATAAACCCACTGAGTCCAGTATGTTTTGTGGGCTGCAATATCTTTAGAAATAACCCAATATTAAATGTCTGTCAGGTATCCAAAAAGGTCATGAAAACAGTCATGTAAATTAACAACCAGAACTTTCAAAACTATGCTTTGTAGAAGCACTTTCCTATTTTTATTAGAGCTATCTGAAAGTTTTATTTTACACTTCTGTGTTTAATGAGAAAAAATTTAAAATCGTGTAGAACCGCCTGTGCCAGTACAGTGCTGAAACCATGGCATCTCCAAAATATGTATTCCCTGCATGCAAAAGCAATGTTTTTCAAAAGGTGAGCAGACAGAGAACTGGGAGTTTGTTTGAATCCAGGAAAGTTCCAACTGACTGATTGAATGACTTCCTTGATATCAACAAAATTCTCTAAAACTGCGCGTGGAACCCTGTTAGAAATCACTAACCAAGAGAGTTTCTCTGGTTCCTTATTTGTGAACCCCACTATTTTTTTAGGCCAGAGAGGTTCAGATAAGTTTGTATAAGTGTGAGATAAATATAAAATAATAAGGTGTGAAGCAAGAAACCAATGCAGGGACTCTGAATTTAATAGAACAATCATCCAGCACAGTGATTAGGAAGGGGAAAATCATTGAAACCATCAGTCCAGAGCATAACAGCAGCACAAAAGGCAAACAGGGCAGAGGATTGCTAGGTGACACACAGAATATAAAGCAGCAGAGGTTTTTACAGCATACATTTACTTTGTCATAATTGGAAGCACTATTAAACTGTACTCGTGGCAGATAACTGTGAACAATCTAAAACATTTTGTCAGAGAAAGTGGAAAAGAATAACATTACTTTGGGTAAGACACACCTTTTCCTTGTTTCACAGTACCTAATACAATAAAAGCCTGGAATGCTACGCTCTACTCTCTCACGAATCATTAAGATGATTAAAGTCAAAGAGCTTACTGAAAAATGATTAAAAATTTAAGAACAGAATTACAGAAAATGTTTGAAATTGTTTTTGGGGTTGTTTTTCAAAAATATTTTGTACAAGTATGTGTTCAAAGACTGTAGCATCCCATAAACTACCTAGCAAAATCTCTGTTGTGGGAAAGTCAGTGAGCATTTTGCTATTGAGTCAGATCAAGACCTTGATGCAGTGGGACCAGCACTATACTGGGAGAATCCTCTGAACAACCTACACTGATTGAATTACATTAGAATGGATGTTATTCCACCTATTTCTTGGACCTTCACTGGGGTTGTTTCCAATTCATATCAGTAAGGTCAATTTTTCCTATCCAAAAGCAAGAATGAAGCAGAGATTCAGAAGTAATGCTGGAGTATGAGAAGGTGATTGGTTTGGTATCAATTTGACCAAGAAAAGGAGATAATTAGGCTTCATGGGTCAGAGAGTATGAAACAGCAATTTTTATCTTCACTACTGCTAAAGTAGAGTTGCCAGAAAATCCAAGTTACTGCAGCATTTTCTTTTCCATTTGCAGGGTGCTCCTCGCAGAAGACCAGACACAACTGAGATGGACCTGCCAAGTCTGGCTTGTGCAGCTTTCCAGCAGAGCCTCTAAAATGTCACTTTGCCTCACCTACTTTTAACTTTTCCTCTGAGACTTCTCACACTATCTAGTCACAGTTCATCACTGAACTACTCTGAGTACTTATTCTTGCATATCTGTATAATAGCAATGCTCCATCAGATGTCTTTTTAAGCTTCATGCTAGTATAACCTCCCTTTTGCAAACCAAGTGAATTATTTTTTCTCACAACTGAGGAGCAGAATAGGCTTTTGGAAACAATAAAGTGAATAATGATGGATTAATAAACCAACTATATATGTGGTAATTTAAATTACTTATTTACAATTTCTCATGACCTTACATTAATTGAATGAGCCTCATTCAGAGTGTCATATACCATGACCATTTTTGATAATGCTACTTTATTAGGTTGAAATAAAATCAAAATGTAATGTTGCTTTGGCCGACAAAAGGAACAAAAACACTGCAGGTGCTACAGCCCCAAAATTTTGATCCGTCACATATTTTTTTCTGTAGTCTCTCTTTGAACAGGCCTCCCTAGAAATAAATCTACTATTTAACCTCTGAAATAGAGCAATGTTTCTCATTTACTGTTAACTCCACAAACAAAACAAAATTACAAATAATGTATTTTATAAAAAAATGAACTCTTATAAATATTCAGTAGAATATTAACTTTAAATAGTCTTCATGTTTAATCCTTAAATAGAAGGCTGAACTAATACTAATGTAGTAACGAACCAATCGTTAATTCACACACTTAAAAGAAAATTCCATGCAGTCAACCTCTGAAACTCATGTGTCAGATGCACACAGTTCCAATTAATAAAATTGATAAAAAGAGCCCAAAATTTTCTACCTTTATCACAGGTAATGTAAGACTGTTTGACACCTAAAAATGTTACCTCAATGAACTACCCAAAGAAGAAACTAGGTGAGTTAAATTATCTGCTTTTTAAGGAATAAAAAAAAAAATCAATCATAAAGGTAAACTCTAGTGGAAGGCATTTCTTTGAGTATCTGCCTCATTTATTTGTGGGTTGTTTTTTTTTTTTTTTGAAAGTTTGCATGTATCTACAAAAAAAATTATTACTTTTAAAAAGCATTTTCTTTTTTTTTTAAATCAAAAATTTTTGGTACTTATGGTCTATGAAATCTCCATAAGAGTATAGAATCAGTAAATAAATTTGTTTGAAGTTTGTCTTTTTGGAAAATTTAGAAGAAAGCTCTAAGGTTATCAAATACAACAAGTTTTGTAATTCATATTCTAAGAAATAACACTAGGGATCCAGAGAAGACTCTTTTGGGAAATGGGTTATGCTAGACATATTTTACTCAGATCTTATATCAGAAGGAAAAAATATATTTCCAAAACACTTGTTTAACCTTTCATAAAATCCAGAAACAAACCACTGGCCCTTAAGAGGAAAAAAAAAAAAAAAAAAAAATCCTTTGCAGGAAAATATTTACTGAGCATGTACCAATGCTCAGGGTTTTCTTCTGTGTAAATTTAAATAGGTACAGCCCAGAATTTCATTCAAGCTTTTTTTTTAAAAAAGGAGATGTACATTGAAGGGTGAATAATGTTTCTGACCTAGAAAGGGAAAGTCATCTGCAGTTCACTATGAATAAAGAACACTCTGTGAAAAGTATTATTCAAATGCAAAACAAAGCAAACCATCTGAATATAACCTAAGCAAAATTATCCTCAATTGTAATTGGGTTTTTTTGTTGATGAGGTGTTTTTGTGGGTTTATTTTTTGGTTGGTTTTTGTAGCCCACTATCTGGTTGACGTTCTGTGTAGTTACTGTGAGGGACAGAGAGTGATGTAGCTCAAGCAGAAGGCAAAACATCTTCTCCAAACAACAGATTTGCCTTTTATTACAACTCCAGGATTCCTATGACCTTCAAGATCATAGTGTAGTTGAAATAAGAAAATTGTCAGTAGCTATGTAATCCATACCAGGGAAAGCAGAACTACAGACATTTAGTGGCTGTCAGTTGCTGTATATTATCAAAGGCAGGTGTTTCATTTTCTCTGCTCTGCTGCAACTTTTGATTGCTCTATCAGGTATTCATTTTTCTTTTTTTTCCTGCTTTGTTCCTTTGAGGGGATCTAGAAAGAAAGGTGGGACTCAGAAAGGGAGGAGAACAGATGCTTTCAGCCTCTGCTGCTCTGAGCAAGCAACTTCTGAGCATTCAGTGGACTGGCTGTTCAAGCAGAATGAATAGAGCTCGATTTAATATTCCATATCCTGTGTGGAAGCTGAAAAAAATTTTGACTCCTTCTGCCTATACATCTTGCAAGTTGGTTGATTCACACTTCAATATTTTTCATCTAAAAAGTCCTAAAAATTCCTATCTACAGATTTGAGCATAGCAAGAAATGAGATCCTGCCAGTCAGTGTAGGTGGTTCAGTACAAATAGCTTAGGAGACTGACCAATTAAATTGCACCCATAATTAAATGACACTTAATTTGACTCCTATGGACAAGAGATCCATCTTTAGACATGTATATTTGGAAAGACCTCCCCTCTACCCCCCCATTAAAAGAACCAAACCAAAAAACATCTCCTCACTACTTCATCACTGTCTAGATCTATGACATGCAAATTATTGACCGAAAAACCAGTTTTGTAAACCAATGTATTAATTAATTCTTGCAGAAATTCTGAACCATAAAAATAAAAACATGTAAAGGGGCTTTTAAAGTCATTATCTTGAAAAATATTAATCTGATTGAATTAATATAATTCTTACATGCAATATTAGACTATAAACAGGGAAGTAATGCATTTATGGCAAAGATCAGAAGACATATTTCATCCAAGAAATTGGTGAAATTCATGCAATTCAGAACAGTAAAATTCTTAGTTCTATGGAGTGTGTCTGACAGTAAGATTTTAAAAAGATCTAAGTGTTTGACCTTTTTTAATAAGTAGACTATTTCAATAGAGCACATCTGGTTTATGTTCCTAAACCTCTAGCCTTTAAAAGTTCTGTTCCCAATTCACACAAAATACCATTCAGGATTGCTTGACATGGTGACCTTCCCTGTAGGGTGCTGGCTGAATAAACCGATTAAATAGATTCAGGAATTTAGCATATATACAGCAAGTTAACGCTTATATCCTGGAACCATTAGTAAACACACTGCTTCTCTGTGCCTTCTACTAGAGATATGGAACTGATCTGGGAATTTTAAAAATCCACTTTTATAAATAAAGATAGCATTTCTTAATTTCATGTCGAAGAAGTTTTTATAGTCACATTTTCTTAGATATTAAGCAGCACAAATCAGAAAGAGTCAGTAATTATAACATTAAATGTTATTATGATTTCACATGGATTGAGACACTGAAGGGTGGAGAAGATAGGTACAAAAAATTCAAGTGGTCAGTAAATATTTAACAAGTTCTTTTGTTAGTTAAAAATTAAATAGTGTATGGACAGGGGAGGTTTCATTTTTTCCCCCATAACATTAATAGCAGGTTCATTGTTATTTGTGTAGAGTGTAATTCTTTTTGACTTTTCCTTCCATTTGCCTTGAGGACAAGCCAGTTTAAAACTGTTCAGCACACTGCACCATGCATAACAGGTAATTTGTCTAATTAAGGCCTGTAAGGATGTTCAAAGTAAAATATTGAAGAGCTTCCATAACCTCACTTTCACCCTCCCTGTGTACCACAGCTTCTGAGACTCAGAGATACCCTAGCCATTAACTCAAGTGTTTACACTCTAAACTCAAATTCTTCTTTGCCAGAATGGTTCATTTCACATTTTACAAGTCTGTTTTCTCATTTACAGGCAGAAAGCAATTTATCAAATTTTTATATTACATTTCTCAGCTTGTTTCAATATTGGATGGTATAATATATGCTTGGAAATTCAAAATGCAAAGGCATACTGTGACTTTATCTAGGGACCTAATAAGATTTATATCTACCTTTTTTTTTGTGTGTGTGTTCATTTGATGCATTTCAATGAATTATTAATTATGACCAACAATAAAATATTATTTTGCTCTGATGCACAACAAAAGGAAAGATACCCAAGAGAAAACCATCTGACAGCTCAAAGTAGACATGGCCAAAGAATGCTCACAAGTTTCTCATCAAGTATTGCATGACATGCATCTGCCCATCAAATGAACCAGGCTGACTGAGCCTTTCTGAACATACAGATGTAATCTTTGGGGAGGTAAAGTCAAGATTTATTACATATTGGGAGGCACTGATTTGATTTTTTTTATAAACAGCCAAAGCTATGATAGTGAACATCAAAAGATTTCACTCTGTTTTCCAAACCTATTTTTAAAGGTTGACATATGGGATGGAAATATATGGAAGGCTGCATGTTCTGAAGCTGACAGAAGTCAGATTCAAAGCTGCATGTAATAACTTTTTACTTAGGAGATTTAAATCATACTTAAACATAGCATTATGTAACTGCTATAAATATGTTATTATCTGCTGAGGAATTTGTTTTCATTTTGCTTTTATTACATTTTCCTAACTGATCTTTGCTCTGACACAAGATTTCAGAATATTCTCGGTACATATGCCACACCTTATGGTCATTTAAGCTACACAACTTGGTTTTTAACATAATGAAAAAATACAGTTCTTTCTATATTTGAGCAACATACTATTATCATTCTTTCTGCATTACTTACTAATGAATGTCATATAGCAAAAAACCTTCACAACTTCCTTTACTTTCAAGGTCATTATAAGAAGTGTTTTTGAAACTGCAATGAACAAATGTGAAAAACAAATGGAGTTTCTCCCCCTTACAGCTATCTAGAGAGTCAAAGAACATATAAAATATTCAGAGAAAATGTCAAGTTAAAACACTTTGGGTCTGAAAGCAATAAAGTAGGACTAAAATTATTTCTGTTTTCCTTTTAAATAGAGTATTCAGGTTTGTTTTGGTCTTTGTTCTGCTATAAACAAGAAACTTACACAAGATAACACTGTGCCCTACACATTAAGCTTCACTTTCAAGATGACTATTTTACCTTTGTAGACTCTTCAATTTAACTTTGAGCCTATCAGAAACATATTCAGTGTGCTAAATAGACCTAATTGAAGAGTATAGCATGCATTTCACAAATTCCTGAAAAATCACTCTTAATCGTATAAGAAATGCAATGTTTCATGCTTATAAAGGATTACTAAGAATGATAAGAAATCTACTTTGAAAAATCATACCAAAAGCTGGCTTAATGCTTATTTGAAAGAAAAGTGAGTGCTAATGGATTTTGACAGGCTGATCCTGCCTATAATAGCATCAAGCATACCAAATTCTTTTTCACACCACACTGTCCCCAAGGGATCATCAACCTATAGATTAAAAGCCCTGACCTCTGACCTTTCTGTAGTTAGCTATCTGTCAGCTTATTGTTAGCAAGGCTACCAGCAGGCACCACTTCTCTGTTTATATTAATTGCAAATACCAGTTTTAGGTAAGACCAATTCACAACATATGTCCTCTAAGTTTTGAAGCTTCTCTTGTAATTTCTTTTTCAGCTGCTACTGTCTATTAAAAAACAAGGATCTGATCTAAGATGATATCTGCTCTTTCTCCTGTAATGTCTTTCCACTTTCTTCATTAATGATTAACTTTCTTAACAAAGCTGAGTTTCACAACACTTTTTCCTGTCACACCTTGATCAGTTCAGAGGTATCCCTTATGAAAAACAATTCCATTTTAATTTTTTATTTTACTTTATTTTAAGGGATCATGGCCAAGTTGATACTCTCAAGTGCTAATTGGAGGTGAGTTAAGCGTTCGTCTATATCCTCCTTGTTCTTTGAACAACTTGAATTAGAAAATTAATCAGGAACAGCTCAGCTATATCTCATGCTTGCCTGTTTTATAGGCACTTACAGGTTTAATCTGAAATATTTCTTCTGGAGAGCAGGGAGTAAAGTCTTAGTCTTGTCTGCTGCCTTCAAAGCTCAAGCCCAGGTGGCATTGCAGAGTACAGACACCCTTTTGGGTCAGGGATTTGTTATGGGCTTCCTGTGTGGCAGGAGAGAAAACCTCTGCGCGAGTTTCATTTACCCCTTCCCTTCCTCAGAGCACAAACCCGCAGCGGCTCAGGGGCCCTGTGCTTACAGATGCACTGTGGTGCTTACAGATGCACTGTGGTGCTTACAGATGCACTGTGGTGCCCCTCTGCAGCCTCAGGTAGGGAGGGGAGCTGCTGGCTCCTTCACCAGTGAGTGCAAAAGGTTAGTTGGTGAAATTACAGGAAGAAGCAGACCTGTGCCTCTACTCTGTCCTTCAAGGAAGTGATGGGAAAGGAATAATTACAGCAGCAAGTAGTGGGATGTTGCACAGGTGAAGTTTCTCAGTGTCTCTCCTATGCCTTCATTGAGTCAGGCACAATCTGTTTGATTCTTGGTAAGATTAGATAGATTTTCCATTTCACTAAAACTTGAAAAAAAGAAGACAAATTTATACTAGACACAGTCAATACATGCAGATCCTGCCCCAAAGCAGAAGCGTAAGCTCAAAAAGAAATAAAATCTTTATCCCTATTATCTTCTCAGAAGTCATAATCAAGTTTTCCATATCCAAATTTTCAATATGTTAAGTGTTTCCTATGTTTTCTCTTCCTTTCCAGGGAGAAAATGCTCAAAAGAAATGACCTTCTATTATGGTAAATTGAGATCTAGTGACTAATGGCTAATTGTTATTGCAATTCTTGACCTGATCTGTGGTGTTGGTAACCACATCTTAGTCTCCAGAGTGTAACCAGATATACCAGACAGCCCCAGAGTTTATACTGCCAGTGTAGTAACAACTGAGCAACTTCAAAACTGTTGCCTTAATGATCAACCTCAGATCTAATAAATTCCAGTGCTAAAACTAGGTGAACACTCAGTTGTTTTCATTTGAACTGACAGAATTGAAAATAAGACATTTCTCTTCTATTAGTTTATTCAGGGTGAAGAATAGCATTAGAAAATTAGAGGAAACCTTCTCATTGGTTATTTTTTCAACAGCTTCAAGCTGTTAACAGTTACATTGTCCCCAGGTATGGGGTGGTGCATGTTATGGCTAAATGATTAGTTTAGAGGCTCTTGACATACAGACTTTTTCTGTTCCCCAGTATCAGCTGTGAAAATGTATTTCCAAGCAATTAAACTTCATCTCCTGCTGTCTAGGGAGCCAGGAACCTTCAAATTCCAATTCAAATTCTTCAACACCTACTACTGCTGAAAAAAATGTAACTCGGTTAGTTAGAGTCACAAAGAAATCTATTGATATATGTTTGAGTGTCTTTTTAAGAGGAAAATGAAAGCCCTGGGAAGAAAAGTTGCTAACATTGTAAGTAAAGCAGATGACAAAACATATTCACTTTAATTTGTGCAGCTTTGGACATTGCAGCACACATACACATCAGCATTCACAACCAAAAGAAAGGGTTGCAGTACTAAATGGTAGGAAGGAAGAATTAATCTCTGACTCTCCCCTCCTTACCTCCAGTCTTAAAGACTCTCTGACCATATAATTTTTAAAGGAAGTACCACTGTAAGCAAATTTTGGTTAGTAGCTAGGTGCAAAATGTAGAATTAACCTCAAGGTTATTGTGTGGCACAGGTCACCCAACAGTGACTTACGTGGCAACTTGGTTTGTCTGTGGAGAGGAGAGTGCCAGACAACCCAAAGAGAGGAGGACGCAAAGCGCCACTTTCACTAAAGGTTGCCAGTTCCTCTATGCAGATGCTGGAGAACTGAGCACTGAAGTTCAAGTTAATTTCTAACTACATTTAAAGCATATTCACAGCCCCTTGCAAAGGCCAGATTGTAGGAACACAAATGAGAATAAGGATATGCCAGCAACAGCTCCCTATATTACTGTTTGCTACTGGATCCATAGGATGGTGTTTTGCAATGCGTTTTCATTCCAGCATGTGTTTCTTCTATATTCCAGTGCCTTTTATACTAGAGATACAAACAAATGGAAGAAAGAGGAAAAACCCCCTTGATTATGTTGGCTATATAGGGCGGAAAAATGGCAAGAGCTTTCCATCAGATGTTGTCACAGCAAGGACCAAGTGTTTGCTTTGGGCAGATGCAGCTGCTGCCTCCAATATTCTCTTTATTGTTGCTTGTAACATGTAGTTACAGTTTTCAACTTGCATAAAGCATAATCAATCATGTTGACCAATATTTAGCCCGAGTGTGATATAATTCAAGGCAGTTTGGTGTGGAGAGGTTTAATAATTTATATTGGAAGGTACAAGCTACTTGAATAAATGAATTACAATAAAAAAGAGCTAATGTAGCTCATGTGTGTTTTTTAAGAACTCAGCTAAAGCCAGATGAGTACTGAATTCTGGGGTGAATGTTTTGGTAAGAAAGAAGGTCCTTGTTCTGTCTCTTCCTTTGAGAAGGGAGGAGGCAACTTTGTCGTTCTACCCCAATATTAGCAAAATTTGCTGGATATTTGTTACTTCCCAGAACTCGTACTTTTGGCTGTGATGGAAGTACCAACACCCACTTATGATATAATTAGCTAACATTGCAGTGGTTCATGGATGCAATGAGGAAACAATGAAAAGTAATGTTAAAGAAGTAGCCTTAGTGGTTGGGGTCACCCAGCTGGGTGGTCAGTGCATTTCTGCTGGATCTTTGTGCTCAGGGTCGGGGAGAGGGTTATTGGCTGGCTGTCTTTTTGTCAGCAGTAGTCATCTTACTTGCTAGATTCATCAGCAAGACTTAGCAATATGAAATAAAAGCCTTTTAATTAACATTTCTGCTCTCATTAAAATCACTGAAAACTTGGACTTCCTACATGGAACTGATATCAGGCTTTAATTGCAATTAACATATTAGTACCCCCCTATGTGTTCTTAAACTGCAATAATTTCCATACTTTTATCATACTAATAAGATGGCCAATGACTTCCTGCAATATAATTGAATTGAATATTTGTAGTTAAAGTTTTATATAGTTTCTAAAGGGTGTAACTTGATAGCACATTCATTCCATACTAGTGGAAGAATGATATTTTACTCCTTCAGACTCTATTTTAATACTTTATCTGATTTTCACAGATGTCAAAAGTAAGTAGTAATTAGAATTGGATGAATACAGCAAACATATTTATATGAATATTCTTTTGATTTTAAATGAATTAATTTAAATTGTGTACACACTGCTTTGGTGATTACTTTCACAAATACTATAGTTAACGAATTTGTGGAAAAGAGCATACAGAAAATGAGGTACTTAAATACTCCTATTGTACAAATATTTTTTCATTTAAAATGTAAGTATTTGGCTCGAAAGTTTCATAGATAATGTTATCTAACCAGGGAATAAGAATATACTTTGACCTTCATGACAAATCTCATTGTGGTAGATGTATGCTGGCTGTTCCAAATCAACCTTTTCTGATTTTTGCCTAAAAACTAGGAGCAGAATTTCTCCATTATTTTTCTAGATACAAACATGCAAGGAAGATAGACAAAAAAGAAATCTTTTGTGTGAGGAAAAAAAATAAATAGAGTTCCGAAACCAAATTATCCTCTTCCACAATTTTCTAATTTTTTTCTTCTTCTGCAGTGGTTGACAGGCACTCCTCAGGATCTCCTATGGGTCTTCAGGAGAAGAGTTTTCCTGCCCAGTGTTTCCTGGCTGTCATTCACACTTTCCACGAGCTTCTCCCATTTAAACGAACGGGGCAGCTCTCAGGTGATGTGGAGTTTCTGCCTCCTGCAAGATATCTGGCATGCAACTGCCAGGATGACACAAGCAGATGACCTTTCTCATCAGTGCTTAATTCTTTTTTTTTTTTTAATAAGACTGATGACATGCAGTAATCAGGCAGCAAAGTGAAAGCAAATGATTTAGACGACTCTACCATCCATCATCATAACACATCAACAGGAGTTCAATTCTTCTGGCAAGCAAGTTGATTATTTCCTTCCTATGTTCCTTTACCCTATTTGGAAGGGAAGGGCTTCTCACTTCTTGGTGGCCCATCGTTCACAACCTTTGCCATTTTTTTTGGTTAATTCCATGTTGTTTTGACAACTCTTTAGACAGCCTCTGCTGCTAGTCTTTATAACATCTTATGTTTGTTATGAACCCTATGGCCTTGAGGAGCCTGAAGTCTCTTACATTCCTTGGGATTTTTCTTTCTTTATTTTTATTCCAAACTTTTTATTTTTCTTTTAGTTTTCCTGTCTTTCCTGTTTTTCTCTTTACAGACACTTTAAAATTATTTTTTTCTCTGTCAAAGCTAAGTATTTTCTGCAGATTTGTGTTTGCATAGATTTTATGTTTTAACAGGGGAGTTTTGATGTCATACAGAAAAACTCCAGATAAGTGGTAAACGTAGATAATTTAGCTATGTAGAAAAAGTATTTCTCCAGGTTGAATATTATAAAATCATGCCCAGCTTTCACTTTTCTGGCTTGCAGGTGACTCTTCTTTTGCTAATGATGCTGCCAAAATGCATAAAGTATCAAACATTTTTAACATTTATTCCAAATTCTGTAGCTGGAATGATTGATGATATGCAATCAAGGGGCTAGAATTTTCTAAAATTGACTGTCTCATGTATATCTGAGACAGTCATAGTGACAATTTATCGAAACAAAATTATTCCCCATTATTTCAATAGGGAAATAATGCATTCGGATTTCATTAAAGAAAGCCGAATATTGACTAAGAGTTTATAGCTGGTCTATAATCTGATGTATTCTTTCGTCTGGATGAAAAAGAAACAAGGAAGGAAAGGGATGGGGAATGAGAAACAGTCACAGGGACAATCTTGAGAAATAATTATTTTTATTACATTTAATTACAACTGCAGAAACACATTTAACAATGAAAATTTTTAAATATAGGATGAGACACATTAACCTAATGTTGAAGAAGAATGACAGTCTGGAAATATGGTCTTACTGAGAGAGAATGAAATTTGGTCACAACTTCTCTAACCAATTAGGTACATGACTTTCATTCAAGCTGCTCTGTAGGAAAAAAAATCACAGCTAATTTTTGTGAGTAGTGTTAATGCCTACATCTTGGGTATATATCATGATGTATGCAGTGACCCATGACCTAAAAGATAGCACAGAAGTAGATGTTCAGATTTACACTGTCAGCAGGAGTTGCAGTACCTTGGATTTGCCTATGCACTCGTTTATGTTTCACTCAAAACCTAACTCAAGTACAGCCTATTGTACCTTTTCAACTGGATGAAAATGAAGGATGCACTTGGAATGTAGCTGCTTGAATTCCTGATCTAAATTCCCTCTGCACTCCAGTGATGTAGTCTGCATAAACTAAAATGTGAATTTCCATAATAAGTTCTCAGTACGCTTTCGGTTATGAGGGAGGAAGACAAGTAGATTAACAATTATTTCAAAGCTGCATTATAGTGAATTATAACACTGTAAGCTTGTGGTTTGTGACCCATACTGAATTCTTCCTAATCTTTGAAAAGTCATGTAAAGGAAAAGGTTTTCATCAGCAGATATTACTCACACTGAGCAGTGCATTTCTCTTTGACTTGCCAGAGGATACAGCACTGAGAGCATCTTCATGTGAAGTAACTTATTATAACTCAAAAATAGAACAAGCAACCTTAACTTCAGCTATCCTCTGTGCATTTGTGAGCTACTGCTGATTATCAAGTGTGCTATAAATTCACGTTTCCTCTAACCAGCTGTACTCTAACTATTGCATACAGAGAAGCCTTGAAATGTTACCATGTATGATGTAAGGACCTGGCAAATCTTCATAACTTCTTTAAGGGTTTTTTGCCTTTTTATCATGTAACATTTAACAATAATTGCTTAATCATTCATAACTCCTTGGTATTTATTGCAGGAATATTAATTCTCATAGACTCATTTGATGTTAACATGGCTGCAATAGAACTTCAGTAGAATTTCCTCTGAAATTCAGCATTAATTACCTGCTCCATTACTTTGAAGCTGCTACTCTGTTATATAGAATAAGTTCTCATAGCTTTTATCTGAACAAAATTTAATGAACTTCCATAGAGTAAATAAGTCACATTCATAGTGGCCCCAGTTAGGCTGAAAGTGGCAGAAAGTGACCGAATGAGTGGTGAAAATGTGACTTCTAAGGCAATTATAAATGCTTCCTGCTTCTGAAGTCAGCTCCCCAAAGAATGTGCTACCTTTCAGATGCTGTAGTCATTTGTAGCTATGCTCAAGAGGAAGGAGAGAAGTATAGAGAAAGTGAAGTCATTTATATAATAGAGGAGGGATTATTATTTGAGGTGGTGTCCTTTCTTCACATAAAAAATTCTTGATTGTGCTTTAAATTCAACTGCAGCCAAAAGATGCAAAGTTATTAAATAAAAGGTTACCAATCAGTCCTTCAAATCTCCATGGAACAAACAAAAAATATCTAAAGACCACAGCAAGTGATCTACTTATTCAGACACTGTCTGCTGACCTTCTTAACAGACTAGAAACTCACAGATATTGATTACTGCTTTAAGAAAAGTGCTTTAAAAATTATTTTGTATTTTAAAACATTTGTTGTCTTGAGCTGCATTTAAAATATTATGAATGGACAGTGGCTAGTTTTGGAATATAATTTTTATTTTATTATTCTGACAGAGCTTTTTAGCTTCTTAATAAAGTTATTTAATCTGTATTTATAGTGCCAGAGACTGTCCATTATTTAATAAAATAAGCAGGGGTTATAATTGATTCACTTAATCATATTACCAGGAATGGAACCATATCATAGATCTTTATAAGGTGTGAACTGATACATTACTTGGGGGTCTCTGTATAATGGAGTGTGAATTCTTTTTCCTCCAGTGAACCTTTTGCATGCAGTAAGTCATCCTCTGAATCAGTATGCTGAATGAAGAAAACTTCTATTTTCATAAATGAGGACCTATAATATGGTCCCTATTTTACTGGACACTCAGAAATGTATTTTAGATACAGCTAACAGGGCTGGATTAAAGAGTGGAAAATGAAGAGTGTTAATTGAAGTATATTGTGGAACACCTGACAAGTATTCTTATATCCTGCAAAGCATGGACCGACTCTTCTTGCGATTTCTAACAAGAAAATTTGAGTTTTCTGATGTAAATAAGTCTTCAGAGTAAGAGGAAGGTCTCATCTTGGAGCAGTTTCAGAGAAAAAAATTTTCAGCTTTGAAAAAAATCAATAGGATTCTCAATAAATGAGACTAAAAAATCAGCTGGAAATTGAAGAAGAATAAAATAAAGCTTAGCAAAACCCAGGAAAAGCACCAAGATTCTATAAATTTGGGGTTTAAATATGCCTAGAGCATGAAAGTATTTTAAAACTAAATTACTTACCTAGTCAAAATCTAGTTTTCATTCAAAAAAAGTCTGAATTTAAATATCCTTAGAAGACTTAAAATTTGTACCTATGTATCTATAGAGTGAAAATCTAGACATTAAACTTGGAAGAGCAGGAGGAAGATTATTGTTTTGCCACAAATCACAATGGGCTTTCACACAGCTAAGACTATATCTCTCTTGAAATTAATCTTTATGGATACTGAAAAATTGCCTCATAAACATCAATTTACTCTGTGTTTGCTCATTCTGGTATGACACAGATGTAACTTTATCAGTAACTAATCAAAACTTTAAAGGAAAGCAGCTCTTTGTTACCAAGATGATTGTTGAGATGGTTTGTAAATAAAGAGCGTGACTCAATTGATTCTCTGTAGGATAATCTAGATATCCAGATCAGATCTCTTTAAAAAGCCTGCATTAATCAAAAATCTACCATAACAGTAGTTAATGAACTTCCATAGAGTAAATAGGTCACATTCATATTGGCCCCAGTTAGGCTGAAAGTGGCAGAAAGTGACCCAGTGAGCGGTAGCCATCACGGTACATGACTGTACTTCTCCCACAGTTTGATGAGTATGGGTTACAATAGTGAAAGAATTTTAGAGCTGCTGAATTAGTGAGTACCTCAGAGCTTGTGAAGCCTGTTTGGGCTATTTATCCCCTGTATCTCCCTGACAAGAGATGGTGAAGGACTGTTAAACTCTGATGAACATTATTCAGGCAGGTGCATTCAAAGGAGAGGATGTTCACAGGATATTGGAAAGTGAAATATTCCTAAACAGAACAGTAAAACAAGCAAACAAACAAAAATTATTTGGGAATGTCAGAATTTGAGAATTCTAAGATGCTAAGAAATATGGTCAAAGTGGAACAAAAAAGTTTCAAAGAAACTGGAGGAGGCAATGGATGACATCGAGTAGGGCAGTGCTTCTACTCGGACAGACAGACCCTCCCGGATCACGTGAGTGCCTGGAGAAAGTTTGGATCTGGTGCCAAAAGGGAATGAAGGCCACAAGAAGCAGGTAATTTGTAGAGCACATTTGTCAAGAATACCTAAAAATGCTAAGAAAATTCAGACAGATATTTAGGCAGGATATTTAAATTGCAAAAAAAAATCACTAATGAAGTGTTTGGGGGCAACTTGTTATGGGTTTTAGCAAATTTCTAGTGAAGGTGAAAGAATGCAGGTCTGAGGAAGAGATTATCACTGCTTCACTGAGTAAAAAAAAGTAGGTGTAGCTCACTGGGTGACTCAGTTTCCCTGTCATAAGACAGGTTTTAATAATTTCATCTGTCTTAATGAAATATTTTGAAATATATGACCAAAGATAGCTATCAAAGAGCTAGCTATCATTAAGAATGATGACCTCAGCTAAAAATAATTTTTGGTTTAATAATTTATTCCAAACTTATTGAAATAAATGTTTTTTATTTCATCAATAGACAAAACATGTCATACAGTGTTCATAAATCAAGTACTGTGTTTAGGTTTTCTAAAAGCTCTAGTTAAGTGAGGACAGAGTTTGTGTGCTCTGCAGATGTATGTGGTCATAATATTTACTGGTGATATAAGCTTGGCTTTGATTCTCTGCATTAACTTTATCAATGCAAGATAACAAATGGCTGAAGGTAACTGAAAGCTCAGCTAGGAAGGCAGTGCTGGGTGTGTGCCTTCTGATTGACCTCATAAACAATCAGCATTTCTCCCTGGTCAAAGCATTCTCTGAGGCTGCTAATCATCACAAAAGAATTACTATACTTTCATTCCCAACTCAGACAATCCATAAATTAAGGCAGAACTGATTCTCACACCATCAATGGATATAAAAGCCGTTTAAAGGATCTATGTTCATTACCTGACTGCCACATCGTCTTGTGTGGCAATTTAGTTCACCCACCTGCACCAGTGGGAATGTGCTCGTTAGTTAATATAGATTAGATCTCCTATTTTCTGAGGAAAGATATAAAACTCTTTCCTCTTCCTTTTTAGTTAGTCCCAGAGGCATCTGTGCAGGAGATACTCATCAGCACAGGCACGGCTGGGGCAGTGCTGACAGATAGCTAGGAGCAGCGAGGAGCTTTGGAAGCAGCACAGAGCCTGGAGCTCCTGAGGCCAGAGGGGCCAGAATGCGGCAGCTGGAGAGTGAATTTACTGCAGTCTGGGTGACCACAGTCTCCTCTCTGTGCCGTCAGCAGAGTGACATGGGATAAACTCCATCAAGAATACCCCTTGGGTTTCCCTCTGCTCCTGAGGCATTTTTAGCCTGCGCTAAAGGTCTGTGGGCTTCAGGCAGTCTCCCCAGTCTGCTGACATGTGTTGTATGGCTTGGTCTTTATGAAAGTCATGCAGACAGAGAGTAGCTATCCTTGAGATCTCTCAGATTTTAAACGGACCCATTCCTTTCAATAATCAATTAGGACAAATTTTATCAAGACATAGCAGGAAGGAGTTAAGCAAATTAGAAGTATTCCCAAGATTTTTCTTCTGTTCAACTATAATTAAAATCAAACAATGGTGCAAAACCAGTTTGGAAATATCATACAACGTAGCTCTAAAAAATCCCAGGAGGAAGTTATAAATGCTTCCAACAAACAAAATAAAAAGAAACATTAGTCAGTTGCAAGCCTCATTTCCTCAACGATGGGAAGTAACAATGCCATAAATCATGAGTTACCTGAAGTCATAGGAACTTTTGTGCCATGGGCCTTTTGATAATCTTTACATTTACCATCATGGGAATATTTGTTGAATAAATATTTACTAGACCAAACACACTTTTTACTCTTTCAGTACAACAGACTTTTTTGTAAACAGCACTGAAAAATGATGTACACATGCTAGGGACTCTCAGCAACTATCACTTATTACCAGACTTACTGAATAATTCTTTAATAAAAGATGTGTGAGGAAATATACCTCCTAATAAGACAAGAAGGTCTTTAGAATGACTTAAAATTCTATTCAATGCTTTGAATTGAAAATACACTTCATGTTTGTATAACTTGTGTTCTGTTCTGAAGCCGACAAAAAAAGGAAGGAGGACACTGAACATGAGTCTCAGCCAGGCCAGGCTTCACCTTGCACAGCACTGGAGTACTTTGGTCTGAAAACGTGACAAGGACAGGACTGCAGTCATGGATACATTTTGCAAGTCTTGGGATCAAGTTATTTTGTTCTGACACTAATATAGTTAATACTGTTTCAGTCTAAGCACAAATATCCACAATTATTTGTGCCTTCTTAAATCTCACAGAACTTGCCCAATGTGGGTGAGCTTTTCTAAGTTCTTTTTTGAAGGAAAACCAGCTACAAGAGCAGTGTCAGGTTTATGTGAATAAGGAGTTCTGGACTGGAGTCATGGCAATAATTACAAGAAATTTTTATAGATTTCTTTTATGCCAAATAATGCACTTTATATTTTATGCCTGCTTGCCAATATAGACAGAAGCAGAGTAATTCCTAGGGTGGAAAAACTGCTATTCTATGGAAAACAGCTTTCATTGCTATGTGAAAAACTGAAAGCTAAAGACTAGAATGAGAAAATATTTGGCTCTCTGCAAGGCTGGTGCTTAAAATGTGATTATCCATTACTTCTGAGTAAGGTAATGGGAATTTCTCTGAGTCTGACTTCAGGGTTAGTATATTAACTCTGAGTGTGGGGAAGCAGAAGAGGCAGGTGACACGGGCTCAGGGGGTCCCCTCCACAGAGCCCACAACACCATGCAGCAGCTGCCTGATCCCAGCACATGGGGAGAACCCACTGGGGGCAAAACAGTGGCCTCAACGTGCCTGAGGTGCTCAGGGGCACTGATTTGGGGATCAGTCCTGCCACTCAGACCAACATCTGAGTCTTTGTCCCATTTTAGAAATCAAGAGATATTAATCAGAAGGTATATGCTATATGGCATTGATAAATAAAATTTTCAGAGATACTGCTAAAAAAGAAATAAAATTAATTAGTAGGTTAAAATCAGCTCAGCTAAACTGACAGTCAGAATGCCTTTTGGGAGGTGATTGATTTTATTCCTACATTTTCCACCTGGAGCTGTGTGACTCATAGACCTGAAAAAAGTAGGAGTAAAAAATGAGGTCTTTTTCATTTGGAGGATATTGCAGAGTATGTTTCGGGGCATTCCTCTAGTTTTTCTAAATTCCAATCTTTAAAATGTCATTCTTCAGGATGACATATAGATGGCGAATTCTGTGTATTTTGGGGTTCTGTTGGATCTAAAATTGCATCATATATATATATATATATAAACATATATAAACACTGTTCATCCAGTGCATGTTTTACTGTAATCTGCCCAAGACATCTATCAAGAACCTCAGTTACCCTGCCTTTGGGGTAGGTTGTAACAGAAGGATAATTATTATAGGTGACAAAGTAAGCTGATGTCATGAGAAGAGTCATAATTAGCAAGCAAATATTTCTTTTAAATTGAAACCGTATATGCTGAACTGCAGAACTATCTGAACTGCAACTAAGTCAGATATTTGCAAAATTTCATTAAATAAAGCGAGTGATTTTTTAACTTTTCTAGGTAACAGTGAGGAGAGTGTGATATTTTTAATAAATGGATCCTTTTTAAAGGATTCAGATTAAGAGACACTGCAAAACCAAACAGAACTAAAGCAAAGCATTAATGAACATGAAAAAACACTTCATAATGCCAGTGCTCAGGATTTGACAGAAAGTGGATAAAATCTATCAGAGATTAAAACAGACACAGAGTTGAAATACCAGATTGCCTGTGGCAAACTCTGGCAGCAGGCTTGTTCACATGGAATGGGAATATAACATGAAGGTATGACAGGCCATGTTTTATTGGCCCATTAATACATGCCTCAGGTATGTTTTCAGGCAGGAGGCCACAGGCTATTAATTGATATACTTTGCAGTGTTTAAGACCTGAAACAACAAAAGCTATTCTGTGATCCATCAGAGAAAATCAATCACAAAAATTCCATTTTAGGAAGATGTGACATATTCTAAAATATAAAATAAATAACAAGAAAAAGAGAGAGATGACCATCTGCTTTCTTTTGCCTGAGGAGCTACTAAGGAGTCTGATAAAGCTGGAGCTCCTCAAACACAATAAGCCATTCAGGAAATAAAATAAAGATATATAAATCAGACTTTTCTTGACCTACACTTTATTAAGTTCAAGTAATCTGCAAAGACCCAAACTGAGTTTAAGTAATTTCATTACATTCTTTATTTCTCTTGAAAATGTTACAAATATTACCTGTGAATTGAGTCTAAAATGCAAAATTGAAAAGCTACTACATGCACAAAATTCTGAGGTTTTGTACTTGCAGTGGGAACAGTGCCTCGTAATTTATAGAAGCAGTTCATTCACAATACAGCTGAAAACTAATTATGAAGGCTGAGTCATGTTATGTGGGAAAATCAGCTGCAGTTTTCAAAAAAAGTAATAACCTCCCATGCCCAGCAATCCCGCTTGGCAGAGTCAGGGTTGGCTGAGGAAGTTTTTGCCAGAGTAGCTGCCTGTTGAACCTGCACATCAGTGACTGAATGCCTTCTGTTTCCTGTTTTATTCTTCTGCTGAGAATTTTCATCTTAGAACATTTAATTTTGCATATTTTTCCTTCATTATAGTTCAGAGGTTTTGCTTTCCTTCCACACAAATGAGAAATTGCTTTCTTCTCTTTGCTCTAGTGTCTTTTCTTTATGAAATTCAAATAAAATGACTGTTCTGCTTGCAACATTTGTGTCTTACAGGACCATCCTAAAGTTCAAAGGCTTTACATAAGAACCATCTCTAAAGAGTAAAATCCTTTCAAGGGATTGAAAAATGTTATTCTCAGGATATAAGAATAAGGAGAAAGACTCAGAGGTTCAGAGTGAAAGAACTGGAAAAGGAAAGGATGACAAAACTACTATGGACAGCATTAGATAAGAAACTTTACAAAAGATGTAGCAAATACGAGCAATAAATAGGAAAGATCTGGTTAGCAGGAGCTGCCCAAGGAGAAGCGTGTAAATAGAGCAGATTCTCCAGGGGGAATAAAATGAGGAGAAAGTAATTCTACAGGTTAAAGGGGTAAAAGAACCCTTAATAAAATGCAAAACTTGAAAGATAGTCTCTGATCCTGTGGCCAGCCACACTGCTCTTGGTTAGCTCATAGTCTGTGAAAGTAAAAACTGGAACAAAAAGATCTTTGAAAATCCTCTGGAGACTGTAGACTCTTACGAGTATGTCTGTCCATAGCAGTTGTCACTTGCACTGGAGAGAACCATTGTTCAAGTGCATCCTTTGTTTGCATTTCCATATTGCTGTGTGTGCTTAGCTCTACATGCTTTCTGAGGTTTTTCTTCATCACCTTTAAATCACTATTTCAATCATGTTTTCTTCTTCAAATGTATTGTGGCATGTATTCTTCTCAGGTTAATGATTTTCTATAGACTTCTTTTCTATATATTTAATGTTTCATGATTTACCTTTCTATTTTTCCCTCTGTCCTTAAGGACATTTGTATTTTAGTGTCTTTTAGAATAAAGTGGAAAAGCCATTTGTATACTGCATGTTTCTTTAGTTAAGACTGGAGTCACCACGTAGTTTCACAGTTCCAAACTAAGCATTTCCTTTCAATTCATCATCTTACATTCATTCAATTACAACACTTTGTTTAGTTCTTCAGTCCATTTAAAATTAATGCAAATCTTTCAACCAAGATCGTTTAGATTAATTTTGAATGTAGAAATTTGTAAAACACTGTATTCAATTATTTACATTATGTTTGCAATATTTCCCTCATTCTCTAATCTGGAAATCTTATCTATTCCAGCAATCAGGTTTCTCAGGCGAGTACCTTCTATACTCTTAGTTACCATAAGCTCATTTTCCCTTTTTCCTATCCTTTCCACCAACCCTCATTTTAATTTCATTATCTTCCTTTGGATAAGGTATATAATTTCTGGTGCACGTATTGTCTATGTAATTTAGTATTTATATCTGGAACTACATATTTTTAGTTTTCATTTTCTTGCAGTCCCAAACTGACAATGCTTTTTTTTTGTTATTTCCTTTGGTTCTTAGTTCTTGAAACCTAATATAACACATCATTGAATAGAGGCTCTCTGGCACTGTAAATACTTCTGGTTTGTAAAAACTCAACTACATTACAAATTTATTTATTTATGTATTTATTTCCTGTAGAAAAGGTCATACCATCTTTTCTTTTGTTGTTCAGAGAAATTAAAAGGCAAAATTAGATGGTTCCATTTAGCTTTAAACTATTTTACTTTGGTTAATTTTTTAAAAGACAAAATGTTTAATGAAACTTTTACTCAATATTTTTCATGCTTTTAAATATTTAAACAGTTTCTAATCTTACTGCCCCAAAACTAATCATTTAGCGGTGCACATCCAATTTGTTTCTTAATTTTATATTATAGCATGTAAATTTTCTCATGTATTATATGATGGAGATTGTCAAAGCTTAACTACTGCTAAAGTTTGACACACTATTTCAGTTAAAATAATCTGAAAATATTTGGGGCAAATATTAACTCAATTAATAAATGAAAGCCTTATCAGTACCTTTGCCAATATATAATATATAGGATGAGATGCATGCAATGATTAGATGACAAAAGACCGTGTGAATCTGCATGAAGGGCTATGAGACAAATCAGAGTGAGAAATTTACTATGAAAAAAAGAAACACATCTTTTTCTAACTGATGTCTTTTCACTGTGTGACACAAATAATTTTCTTGTTTGATGTATTGTACCTTTTTTCCCTTGCTTGAACTGATAGTTGATACTACATTCCATTTTAAGTTGTGATATTATTTCCCAGTATAGCCTAGCAATATTTCTTCAGAATATGCCATTCCCTGCATGGTTGCATTGGCAAATAGATTCCTAATCACTTTTAAATAGGAAAAGATCATTTAGGGAACAGATAAAATCAATATATGTCATACAAAGGAGTTATCTTTGAAATATTTACAAGAAAAATAATTATTAGTAATCTGATGGCTTAGTTGCTGCATGTAGTTTATTGTGATCTTAAAATAAGAACAATTAAATCAACAAAAGCCCTCTACTGATTTTTGCCAACCATTTTACTGGGTTCTATATGATGAGTGAAAATTGAATGTCTATTATCTCCTGGAAAGACAGTGTTTAAAACTTCAAAGGATAAATGTAATATGCTCATGGTTATCACAAAACAATAGATTATATACAGCTCAAACAGGCAAAACCTCAACAACTTTGTATTAGTGAGGTGCATCACAAAGGCATTAAACAAGACAGCTTTATGGGTTTGAGAGAAACTTTTCTTCCAAAGTCATTAATTATACTGAAGGGTTATGCAAGTCTCATTTCAACTTGAAATATCTTTGAGCTTTCCAGTATCTTCCATTATCACCTTGATTTTAGGCTAGTTTGTTTATCATTTTAACTTGTATGGGAGTACGTTGGTGGAAAACCTGTCAGCACAGATGTACTTTCTAAAAGTAAGAGCTGCAGCAGATTACTGAAGCACGTTTTAAGCCCTTGATCTAGCCAAAGTGACATTCAACAGCTGCTAGGTTGCAGATGTTCCACACATATTTCCTGGTCAGCAGATAAAAAGATTGTTCTCCATTCCAAGGAAGAAGCACCAGCTTCCTAATACCTGTTACAGTAAAGATTATTATGTCTCAATATCTCCTCAGAGTAGCTCAAGGACACACATTGCAGCAAACTCTGTGATCCAGATAATTAAGGATAACTTGGCAGCAGCTCATCTCCTGGAGGGTGGACTGAGAAATATCTGTTGTGAGAGCTCCTAGCAATTAAGGAGTTTAGGATTTAAAGTCTTGCATAGATAACCTGATTCTTTTCGCTTTATTCCTCCCTGCACAGATACTTCAGATCTTGAGTTCTTCTTTGCCATTGGTCTGGTCATTTAGTCAATGCAGGGCAGAATTTGGTGTCAAATAAAGGCAAATAAGAAAAGCAGCCTTGTACTGCTGGCTGGTGTGCACTGTAGGGCAAGGGAGAAGCTTTTCCTCTATCTTTTATTGTAAGTGGTAGCTCTATTTTTCTGACTGTAGCCTAGCCACCCAGGGAAGCTTTGATGAATAGCATTTCTGTATATAGTTGTATCTGGAAAATTAAATAGACTCCTTTAAAAATCAGCCAAATGTCCAACCAGCTACAGACCATGAACAAAGCAGGTTTTTAAGGAGAGCTGTTTTTCTTTAGTGACAAACTTGAGATCACTCTGCTAACCAGTAAGCCTTAAGGTGTATAATAAAAATGACAGCTCATTTTGTACAAAATCACTCAGGAATCCCAAATGTATTTTCCCTTTGTTGTGACTGTTACTAAATTAAATAGACTACTTAAAGCAATGGTACTATCTTAAGTTCAAGTACTTGTTTGGAAGTGATGCTGTGCGAATAATTAAGTATAAATTAAAAATAAGTTGTATGGAAACTATTTTTCAGAACTAGATTGAAGTGATAGATTAATAAAGAACTCTGGATCATCCCCAAAAAAACCCAGCTGATGCATGAGACAGAGCTCAGGTGAGGCTCTTGTGTACAGAGCTGCAGAGAAGATGTGGCAGCCGATCAGATTATCTGTCCCTGATATTGATGAGAGAATCCTTCAGAGTAGGAGCAGTCTGATATAAAAAGGATTAATTCATGAGTAATCCAGGGGATGATATAGGACTTTTGAATGCAGATACTCTAATTTCTGGTAGATGTTCACCAGTAAGTCTCCCTGAGGTGAAATGTCTTAACACACCAGAAACTTACTAAACTCTATTAACATGTTTATAAAATAGCATTTAAGCTTTCTGCTCTCAGTCCATCTTTTGCTTATAACAGTTATATAGAGCATCTATTTATTTTAATGATCAAAATACAAATACTTGAGAAGCTCAGTGCAGTTGCAGAAACCTTTTATTAAGCTTAAATTTGCAACGCAAGAATTACATTAAACTCCCTAAATCCAATGCCAGATGTCCATACAATCACATCCTAATCCAAATCTATAATTTAATTATATTCTATTAACTATCTCCATCCAACTCTTATTTTGTCCAAGATGTCACATGTACCCTCAGTAATAGCTGTAGTAACTCAAAACAGATATGAAGATATCTGACCATCAGAGAAAAAAGGATGTTGAAATAAAAGCTGCTTCCAGTAAGAAGATGTGAAGGAAATTGATATGATATTTCCACCCCTGGACATCAGGCTTATTTCACTGCTCACAGTTTCCCACTAAAAACTTTTCCAACCAAATGTCATGCTGCTTCAATATGACATAAATCATTCACTGGCTAATAAAAAACTGATTTATTCTCAGTTCTCCAGACCTTGCTATTACTATGAGAGCATCTTTCTGTAGATGCTAATGTTGCAAATACTTGATACACGTGTATAAACATATGTGCTGAGAAGCACATACCTTTTGGAGGATATAATTTCACAGAATCGTGGAATGGGTCAGGTTGGAAGGGACCACAGTGAGTCATCTGGTCCTACCTCCTGCTCCAGCAGGGCCATCCCAGAGCACATGGCACAGGAGTGCATCCAGACGGTCCTGGAATATGTCCAGTGAGGGAGATTCCACAGCCTCTCTGGGCAGCCTGTTCCTGTGCTCCATCCAGCACTGTGTTTTGCTTTGCCAATAGTGGAGGGATGTGGTGCAACACAAATGAATAGTGTATGCAGGTAATTAGTCAGTGGATTAACACAGCAGCTCAGTTATCCTGGACTTAAACCATTCTCCCCTTAAAAAAAAACAAACCAAAAAAACCCCCAAAAACTCAAAACAAACCAGAAAAGCAAACCCTGCCCAACCATCCAGCACTGTGTTTTGCTTTGCCAATAGTGGAGGGATGTGGTGCAACACAAATGAATAGTGTATGCAGGTAATTAGTCAGTGGATTAACACAGCAGCTCAGTTATCCTGGACTTAAACCATTCTCCCCTTAAAAAAAAACAAACCAAAAAAACCCCCAAAACCTCAAAACAAACCAGAAAAGCAAACCCTGCCCAGGAGTCAAACCACTTTTTTTCCATCAGTTCAGTCTGCTGGTTTTAGCTTTTCTGGTTGCAGTGTGTCACTTCAATTACGTTCAACATTAGAGTTATCTAAACAACAGGCTGCAACATAGGAAAGTATCAATAATTTCAGCAATATCAATTATTTTGAATAAAAGATTAAATATTTCTCTAGAATCCTGATGATTTCAAAGAAACTGTGACTATGCAAGTGACACAAACTTTGCTAATAATCCCTGTGGGATGGAGACCAATGAATATTTGCATACAAACATAGTCATTCAGAAAGCACTATATAACCACATTAAACAACTCATCCAATTTGGATGGGCAAAGTTAATTTAAGCTAAGGAACATAAAGCACTTGTAAGTATCTAAAAGAGAGAATTGATCAGCAGACCTGAACACATTTCACATTTATCAATAGCACATTGCTTTCTGAGGTTGAATGTTTGGGAAATGGAGTAGGCATTTTATTAATTAGATCCAGTTCCTCTTCATGGCCATTGATTATCCTTTACTTAGAAAGAGAAAACACGAGGTTGCTACAAAAGAAATTCAGCAAGCAAATATCTCAATTTTATATATATATTATCAATTACTCTGCATGCTTTTTCCCTTGGACCTTCCACTTAATCTTATTTATAGTCTTGTGGTGTTGTGCCTTGCTCTCAGATATCACACAATCAGATTTCAGCATGTATTTACCAACAAACCTTTCTTTATTCAGATTTGTCATGCGCACAAGTCCTCAGAAGGTATTACCAGTAATAAATGCTCTGCTTCCAGTTAGATTAGTTTTGTATGGTATGTAATAAACTGGGTTTATTGTGACTAGAAAAGTAGCTTCACCAGAATTTTCAGTTTCAATGTCTTATCTCATTCATCAGACTCTTACTGACAAAAGAAGAGGAGAAAAAGTAATCAGGAAATCTTGAGGCACTTTCATTGTCACATGTTTCTGTCAATCAAGGTAATCCTGTAGATAAGCAGGACAATAAGAATAGACACAATTTCTTTGTTCACTACTAAAATCCACATTTTAGACAGACCTCAGCACAGGTTGTACCATGTCAGTTCTGGATTCCAGTCCCCACAAGAACAACATAATTGTGCTAGCTTTTCTACTTCCATTTTTTTCATAGTTTTATCTATCATTCTAACATGGGCAGTCCACATAAATAAATTGGGCCATGGGTGTGGGAACCAAGTACGATTTCTCTTGTTATGAGCTTATTTTTCCTTGTAATTTCCCTGTGGAGGCACTATTAAAAATATTTATGTGTCTTCATGTACTCACCCATGCTGGAAAATATGCAATATCTCTGTTTTTAAAATGGTTGTCTCCATTTCATTAATTGCACTCTCTACAATTAACACCAATATAGATTCAGCCCTTGCAGAAACCTCTTTTCCACAAAGAGAAAGGTCTTTTCTACCATTTGCTAACACTAGCCTTTTGTAAGGAGTGGGAATATTTTTTGACATCCCAGTTCAAGTGGTGAATTTGATTTCTACTTTGAAAATCACTAGCAGTTTCAAGCATGTTAAAATTTTAATGGATAGAGAGAACTAAAGAAGCTATGAGGATAGAAGGAAAGCAATTAGAAAATATGTCTCGCTTAGCTGCTTTTCTTCTGCTACACAACTTATAGATTTGCTCAAGTTGAAAACCTGATACAAGCTTCCCAGAATGGAGAGATGTCTATATCAAATCACTTCTTGTAACATCTATTCAAAAGTTTTGAATAGGGGATTTTCATTTTTTAACAGGGGTTTTTACTGGAAATGTATTACATCTATTATATTTACAGAAAACCAAATATTTTAAAATCAATATTTATAACACTTTTAATATTTATGGTACTGAGACTTTGTGAGCTGAAAGTCAAACAATTTAAAGTATATTCAGTCTTGAAATATTAAATATATAAGAAGATTTGAAGTGAGGTTTCAGTTCTTTATGCATAGTTCAAGTATGAAATTGATGTAAAATCAGTGTGATGATTGACACTTGCTGTAGATTTGTTCCACAGCATTTAAGTATCTTTCATCTTATTTGTGTGTTAAACCTAAACATAAGGCTGAAAAGCATGCAGAGGATATTAAAGGGTGACTACCACTTCTGTCAGTGGAGAAATATTAAATGAAAAAAAAAGGTAGAAAAAGAAAGTAAATAAAATAATTTTGCAATCCATTAAAATTAAATAATTATAATTTTTTCTCCTTGGTGCTTTCTGAATGCAATATAAATCAAGAATTATAAGTCATGAAATTTCATAAAATGGTTTGATTTTATTCCATGTGGTTGTTGGTTAGAATCCATAAACCCAAATCAAGAAGCACCATCCTCTTTGCTTCCAGTTTCAGCAATTTCTAAGTAATCTCTAAAATCAGATTGACACATTGCGAAGTATTTTTCTTCTCCCTGTCCTGCAGTTCTTTTGTAGACAAACAAAGATCTTCTTTCTCTTCAGATATTGTCTTTCAGGGTGATTACATTTTATTAAAAAGTAATTAAAATAAAAAACAGAAAACTGCGCGTTTAATGAAGTAGGGAATAAATGGTTTAATGATGATGTACATTTCTCATGTACATTTTAGCTAAAAATAATCCCAAAGTAGTTTAAACTATGCTTTTTAACATACTGGGATTTGCACACTAATGCATTGATTATGATTCCATAACTGAAGGCTAGAATTTATCCTCTTCCTTATGTATTAATTATATTGTGTGTCATCTCTAATCTTGCAGAATTTATTCTTAGACTAGAGAATGAGACAATATATTTGAAATGGATTTTTCTGAATATTTTTGTGAACCTCAGCCTTTTCTATTACTGTCAGTAATAGATTTAAAAAATAAAAAATTAAACTAAGCTATTAAAGTGATGATTGGTTTGTTTGCTATGCTTGTGTTTAAGACAGGGCAGTTCTTCAAGGCATTTTTAGGAAGCTGACCTTGTGATATCAGAAGGTGTTTTTGCACTCTCATTTCTTGCTGCAGTATTAGAGTAGAACTGAGTCAATGTTGGGAAGATTTCTTACTGTTTGAATACAACAATTAAAAGAACATTTACCATTAGGAAGTTTTTCCTAACATCTAACTTAAATGTACATTCCTGCAGTCCAAGTCCATTCCTTTCCATCTGATTCTCTAAGAAGTGGAATTGTTCAATTTTTTTTTTCAATGCCTTTTTTCTATGCCTGAGGGCCAGTGTGTACATCCTTTAACAAAGTTATTTCAGCTATTCATAAAGACTTGGCTTTTTTGTTTCTTTCTTCTTCAGTTCCTTGAACTGGCCACACGGTACTCCAGCTGTGATGATCCTGTTTCAGAGTACAGTATAGCTGGTGGATTACCTTGAGCACTCTACAGGTAAAGTCCCAGTTAACAACTCTGCTGAAAACTTCATGGATTGCTTTGGTTTGGTTTGGTTTGGTTTGGTTTGGTTTGGTTTGGTTTGGTGTGGTTTGGTTCAGCAGAACCGTCTCTTAAAATCCCTGCCTGGTTCCACCAGGCTGTAAGGATTAGCGGCATGAGGCATAGAAAATGGACAATGGGAAGAGCAGTGAAAAATAAAAAGTCAAACTTGATTAAAATAAGGCATGCAGCCTGCACACCTCTTCGGAAAAAAACCCCAGCAACTTATATTGATTTGGCATCTTCTGCTATTTTTAAGTCCCAGGTATATAATTTTTGATAAAGCATGATATTTTGTCTGATGTGTAAACAGTGATAAATTATAAACCTCAGTGGTTTATTCTGCATATTTTTTTCATAACTGATTATCTTCCATTCTTCCCCAAGTTTACAGAGCTGCACCTGTCCCCTTTGCTCTTCTGTTTCATTTCTTTCAGACCATTTTTTCAACTTGACCTCACATATTTTAAACCCCACATATTTTAATTTCCTTCAATGCCACTAGGTACCTGTAATCTCCTGATTCCTAAATGAAAATATCGAACAAAACTACACAACCACTTTGCAAGTGATCCATTGATAATTGGCCCTTTAGTACATTTTTTCAGTCTTACAACAGAAGATGAAAACATATGAGAAAATGGGTCATTGAGGTGCACTCCGCCTATTTGGTTGAAATGTTTACATATGGCAAGACCTGGTTACCAATTTCCAAGCTCTTTAGCCATATCTGTGGTGCACAGCTAAACCTGGCAGTTACACAATGTAATATGGTTTTAGTTCAGAATACAGGAATAGGTTTCAATTTTAACATAACAGTAAAACAGCTTCTCTTGCAAGACAAGGTGGCTTTCTCCAATGGTGAATCAGCACTATCTAGACATTTAGGAATGGGAGAAGAAACAAAGAAAAGAAAGAAAATCTTTATTTTGCTTCTATCTGTAGGAGACTCTACTGTGTGTACATGTGTGGGAGAGCGTGTGTGCAAGTATGTGTATGTGCGAGTGTGTGTGTGTGTGTGGTGAAATTGTCATCTAAAACATTTAAAATTAAATGACAATTCTTGATACATTATTAAAAAAGTGGGTGTAAGAACATTCTCTATACTGTTGTGAATGGTACACTTATTCAGTGTTTCAATCCCTCAGCTTGCTGTTTTCTGTCTCCTGTTCTTTTTTCTGCCTCAGTTTCTCTCACACACATTCACACACTCTTACACACACTTTTACACACACCAACATACATGCACACAGTAGTTACACGTGTGTGTGTGCATGTGTGTGCTTGCTTTTCATTACTGACATTCCTTTTGACTCTCCTTTTTGTTGAATAATTCATTGTATATGACATTCCAATTAGTAAACAACAGATTCAGTCCAAGAGAGAAAAGTAAATTACATTTCATGTACCATTCACATCTCTTTGCAAACCAGCCATAAGTCATCACTTAAGATACTGCTTTGGAAAAGATGCCATAGGATGATGGATCACATTGTTAATTTGAGTGAGTAAATTGCAGTCACTTTTTTAATATGTGGAACCCAACTTTGTACAAAACCCACACTTTTGAATTAGTGACTGACAGAATGAATGCAAATGCATAGAATGCCTTACAAAGAGGTGTTTTTCTAAATTCGATTGAATTATGCAGAAAGTTACAGCTGAGAAGCTGGCTGGGTAAACAATCACAAATCCAAGTCAGTATTTTCAATTATTAAATCGGTTCGCAACTTTCCTAGATTGTTCTAGACCTTTTAAAAACCTTTCCAGATAAAAGAAAAAGTTATTTCACCTCCTAAGACAGACTTGGTTCTGTCATTGGTTTAATTTGAAAATATATTTTTTTTCAAAGTATTCCATTTTAGACTATCTCTGTGTACTAAAATAAGGCATTCATCTAAGCTGCCTCTTAGCTATTGCAGTTGCAAATAGCATAATTTTCTGCCACATTTCAGTGTGTTTGTAATGATAAGACTGATCCAAATGGGAACAAATGCACTACCTGGATGTCTTTCCAAAGAAGGAACAATGGAAAAATAGAATGGACCACGCATAAGGAAGAGATACCACTACCCTCACACGAGTGACATTTCTGCCTTCAAGTTCTTTTTCCTACTGCTCCTTTTTCCTCCAGACTGACCAATCTATAGTTTCATTTTATTTCATTTCCCTGCCAGGTAAGCCTTAGGGGAAAGAATCGCTGCCTTTTTTCCTGTGCTCTCTTTGCATTGAGCTCACTGCCTTTGAATACAAGGGGGGACAGCGCTGAAAACATAGGATAAGACAAACTCCCTTCATTTACCTTGAAAAAAGCTTGTCTTCAGCCATCAGATAGAGACTGTTGTCGATGATATTGTTCTGACAACTTGAAACATTGACCTGTGTTTCTATAGTCAAAACAATTTGGAAAACCAAAATCACATTTTCCCTAGTTCAGTGCAATAAAGATATCTCCTAATTTCAGGCTGGTTACTAAAAATTTAACATTTCAAAAAAACAGCTGTTTGTTTCTTCTTATAGGCCCAGCTACATATCTTTGGACCTTTGCAAGTAAATGAATTTATTTTAATTTTGGCTGACAAACTGTACATCTGGATATGGACTGTACCCAAAATCACCACAAAGTCTTATCATACCATGGCTCAGCATGGCTCTGCTGGTCCTCAGTCACACCAGGCTCTGCAGCTTGAATTACCTCCTTGATAGCATGCTTTTAAGGGGCTGGAAACACAGGATTTTAAGACCACTGATATTTGGTTTTCCTCATTCATTTCTCCTTTATCTAACATAAGATGGATTTATCCCAATCTTTTTTACAGCAAATGCATAGAAAATGTCTGGAAAATGGCAATTCCAGACCTGCACTGCACTGGAGTCAGAGTACTAGACATTAAAAAATAGCCTATGTGGAAGGCAATTCTTTCTTCAATCATGCCACTGTTTCTGACCAGGCTGGCACCTACTGAAGAGATGATTTCTTAACATTACCAAGACACTAGGAAGCACCATTTTCTATTAAGCAATTCCTTTCATTTAGCCTGAACAGAAACATCAGTTTTTCAGTAAGTTCTGGGTTGTTAGAGGCATTGAAAGATTTAATTTTACCAAGCAGAAACAAAAGAGACTCAAGTGAACTGTTTTCAATGCTAATTTGGAATTAAAAGGTAGAAGTTGTCCCCTATACAGTCACAGCTCTGCCCTGAGTGTATTCCCTGCTCTTTCTCTTGTTATTTCCTACTGAATTGGATAGAACAATGCAGCTGAGAAGTTGGTAAAATAAAAGATAAAGAATGTGTAAAAATCAATAGTTAGTTTAACTTTATATGAACTAATTTTATTTAAAAGTTGCCTTTTCATTTGCTTTTTCACATCATTTAATTTGGTATTATGGAAAATTTATTTTCAATGCAAATGAGGTGAAAAATGCTTTCTGCTTTAAATCCCTTGACTCTGCTCATCTTCATCATGACTTTATCCTGTTAAAAAAGCTCTGCACATTACATTATTGCTTAATTATCCCACGTTGCATTTTCATTGACAATCAAAAACTCAAAACTGCTGACATTAACTTACTAATAAGTACAAAACCTCTTCTGTCCATTATGTGTGGAACATAAATCATATGGACAGTATTGCTTGGATATTGTGGTCATATTTTAGTACTTGAAAAACAGCCCAAACTATGAAAACCCAAACTTTAAAATTTAGTCATAACTTGTTCTTGCACATTCCAGAAAAAAATAAAAAGAATAGGATGCCATCAAATATTGGACTCAAAAGTAACTGTGGTTCCAGCTGAAGCCATGGAACTACTATCAAGAATAGAACACCTAAAAGTCAATCCTCTCAACAAACACACTAATCACAAACGCAGAGTATTCTTAAAGGATTAGAGGACTGACCTGCAATATAAAAATTTGTACTTCCTCACAAATTATATGTGCATGTATATTTATATACAGGTGTTTCTGAATAGGAAAAAAATTAATATTTCAAGTGTCTCAATTTATTTAACAGTGCCTATAAACACTTGTGTTGTAATTTTAAAAAATAATTATTTATTCTATGATCAAGCATAAATCTGAGCTACGCTACTGGCTTACCTAAAGTAAGTTAGATTGGTCATGATTTTTCAATTTTGACACTAATTAAAAAGCATAACTTTCAAAACTAATCTTGGTTAAAATGTGATGTCCTAAACCAGTCCATTTACAAGTCTAAAGTAAGCATTATATTTCTTATGGGTAATAAAGATTTTCTTATGAATCATTAGGCTGTAAATATGGCTCACAACAGCTTAAAATGGTTTCAAATAAATTTGATTGTTGCTGTATCTTACTGTTTGTCCCTTTCATAACTTAAATGCAACAATAACAAAAAAAGTTTGCCATGATTAAAAGTGTTACTAAAATAATTATAATAAAAAAGAGCATCTATGATTTCCCCCCCCTTCAAATTAATACTAATAATAATTTGCTTCATGGGAAAATCTGTTGAATCTGTGGCAGTCTAATAAAATTGCGGCAGGATGACCACAAGCATTAATCACATGATTTACTCAGCTAAATGTTAGAGATGTTGTTTAGAGATCAGAAATGAACACATACTGTGTAGAGTGTTGTACAGCCTGTAAGAATTAATCCTCTTCTCTTTTTTTTTCTTTTTTTAGCTGAGCACTTGCAAATAGTTTTCTATTTTTTTCTTTAACTGAGCACTTGCAAGTGCTGCTGATGCACAGCCACAGTAAAACAGGAATTTTGAAATTATAGATTTTGTCATTGAGATATTTTTGCTATTTGCACCTGATTAATTAGTAATAGATGTGGAAGCAGCATTCTGACCTAGTTATAAATCTCCATAGGTACATGTATATTTATAGAATTCCTCGTTGGACTTTAGATCTTTAGACAGTGAGCAATAAATGAACTTTAAATGATTTAGTGGTGTTAGTTTCTTGTCAACTTTCACAAATACCTCTGCTGAGCAGAAATATTTATAACACAAGAACAAAAAGTTAAGTAGAACTATCCTACAACATGTCCTGGTTTTAAATTTTGCACACCTTATTGACATTTTGAACTTGCAGCTCAACATGCTATCTAGTGAACTTTTACCTGTGATGAGGCTACTATTGATCCACACAACATCTAAAGCTGTTCTGATCTTTAAAAAGTCTTTTTTTTTTTTGTATTTACTTTTCCTTCTTTAACACATATTAAATCCTTCTGTATTGTCTGACGCACTGAACTCACTAACTAATACCAGTCTTAGGATGGAGAATGCTTTCCAGATATACTAACTCTTTAAATTTATGAGCACGGCTGGTGTTCCTTCCTTATTGCTTTACAGTGCTTTCTTGTGGATTTTTCCCTCATAATATCTCATCCTTACATATCAGAACGAAACCTGAACGTTAATCACAAGACTACAGAGAAAGAGGCCTCCGTGTTAGAAGCCTATGACTTTTTACAGAGGTAAATCTTTTCAGCTGAATTGTATATGTACATGCATATCTACACAACTTTCTCTTGCAAACACCTGCAAACAGTTGAGCTTAATTAAACTGCAGCTGTTGCTGTCTGAGAACAGAGATTTACCAACAAGTATGCTAACCTTACATTGTCTTTCTCTGTGCATTTTTTTAACTCCCAATTATCTGTTAACATTTTTCTTTAATGGTAGAAACATTTTGAAATATATGCTGTGTAATTAAAGACTAAAAATCAAAGTGCTGTCTAAAGTGGTGGGCATGCGATGCAAGTATTGGTGCTCCCTAGATGAGGAGCTTAGAGACTAATGTATATGCAAATAATATCAGTTTACTGAGCACCTTGAAAGCTAAATTGCTCATCAGTAGACATTTGGGAAAATGAAGAATATTCATAGATAATGTAATGCATGCCCCTGAGTTATATGCCATCTTGGAATAGGATAAACTAGTAATTAGGCCATTTCCTAATAAGAGGAAGGATAAAAAATGAAGAAATAGAACCAAGAACAGAATTAGACAATACTGACGCTGGAGACAAAATGTGGCAGAAATTTATTCACTTCTATATTGTGCAAACAAAAAGCTAAAGCCAGCTTGTCTGTATTGACAGCTAAGGACCATAAATAACCAGGGAAATGTAAAGCTGCTTCCAACCATCCATAATCTATAGGTCTCTCTCTGGGAAGCCTTATTGCTGGTAAACTAAGGGAAAGAAAATTCTCCGTCAGCTGTTACATTTAATTGACAGTAATCAAAAACTATTTGATAACCTATATTCCCAAATTATCTCACTTGGAAATCACCATATTTTTGCACTTGTAGCCCAGATTCATTCTTTCATCAATTTTGATTAATCATGATTCTTCAAACATTGAAGAATGTTAACATATATAATGGAGATGTATAATGTCCAAAACAATCAGGAACTTCTAATACATGAAATGGGAAGATATACAGAACCTGAGAAGTAGTGCAACTTAGAATCTCAAAATTAATCTTGATTTTTTTGATAGGAAACTCCATTTAAGTTTCTGATACCTTTCAATAGATACAGATACATAACAAATTGACACATGACAATATATTACTACCTTAAGAGATTAATAAAAAACCACAGTTTTTTTAAAAAAAGTATGATTTATTGCAAGACCAAAGAACTACTTTTCTCACTATATTTTAGATATCAGACTTTTCAGTAGATCGTATGGGAAAAAAAGTAAATACTTTATGTTCAGTTATTTCTGTGGCAGGCTCTCTCTTTTATAAAGATGTAGTACTGCTTCACTGACATATCTATA
This sequence comes from Corvus brachyrhynchos, assembly GCF_000691975.1. NCBI lineage: Eukaryota > Metazoa > Chordata > Aves > Passeriformes > Corvidae > Corvus > Corvus brachyrhynchos. Next base: position 7,090,138 of record NW_008240027.1, on the reverse strand, counting down.
AAAGGAGACTGTATAATTAGTACTTCCAATGAGCCCTCCATATCAATTCATACCATCTACCATGGGGTGCATTTTCATCAAACTGTGTATGTATCTCTCTGGTACTGAGAGAAAAGAACACGTATGTAATTTGCATCAGATAAAAGGAGCCTATTCTAGAAAGCAATGGCAGATCAGCATAATCTGTTATATCTAAAACAATATTTATGACTGCTGCAAGAGCTCCTGGTTAACATAAATTAATGCTTTCTGTTTCTTCCGGCAATCTGTCAGATGCAGAAGTCAGATCCACAGGCTGCCTGAGGAAGAGCATGGGAACTCAAATCCCACAGTGCAGTTCCCTAATTCCCGTAACACCACCATCACTCCCTTCACTGAAATGTAGCAGGAGAAGAACTGATTTCAGCCAGTGTGTTGCAGCAAAAGATCATTTCCAGGAAGCTTTCCTAAACTTGTAAAATTGCTTAAGCCCAAATGCAGATTCTGCAAAAATATTCTACTTCTGGGCTAGAGGTTAAGCTCCCTGTGGATGTCCAGAGGTGGCTGGTATTCCAGGAGGAGAAGGAATCTTGCAAAGTGCCTATGAAGCTCTCCTCCACTAAAACATTAGTCTGAGCTAGTGTTCTTCATATACAAAACACCCTATTTCTATACTTGCCTTTCCTGAAGTCTTCCAAAATCACGGGGTTTTTCTGTCTCTCTGTCAGTGTGTCAGTGTCATAACCACTGGACTACAGTCAGGTGGACAGACGTATTTAGTTGGCATCTGCCTAAACCACTCTGCAAAAGGGATTTTGAGATTTACTACTTCACAGTCAGAGCAAGATGCTCTAATTTAGAAGCTGCATCACTCCCTGGGGGGGTTCTGGTCCCAGAGCTGTAATGTGAAATATATAATCAGCCCAATTAAGGCACAGTCCCCAAGAAAGGGCAGAGGAAAATTTAACCTTCAGAGTGAGAAAGGAACTAAACAAGATTCTTCTCCATAGTCAGACCCAGTCTGCAGGACAAGGCTACTGCATGCTAGAGGAGTGTTCAGAACCAGGTATGAGCTGCAGGATGAACAGTGCATGTGAATATATGAAGAAATCACTAAAAAACCTTCAAAAGGAGAAAATTTTTATCTTTGAACATTGGATAAATAGTTCAAATAAGACAAAAAAAAGCATATGGAGGACGCAAACATTTATAGGATAAACATGAAATAGCTACAACTTCCCACTGACTTCCTCTTCATTCTGGATGTCTATAATGGACTGAAATCCCATTTTAATGCCTCAAAGTCTCTCTTTGGTGGTGGTCCTAATCATACTTTAAAATAACCAACTGTACTGTACTAGTTTCTACAGTTACACTCCTTTTCATGTAATAATTTACAATTAACTAAAGCATTAATATTATAATTAATTCAGTATAGAAATTTAAAAATATCTATAAATGTCAACATTTACACACACAGCTACATGTCTGTAACTTTGTTTCCTGAATTAGAATCATAGAATCTCCTGAGTTGGAAGGAACCCATAAGGATCACTAAAGTCCAATTCCTGGCCCTGCAAAGGACAGCCCCAAGAGTCATACCATATGCCTGAAAACATTGTCCAAATTCTCCTTGAATTCTGGCAGGCTGGTGCTGTAACCACTGCCCTGGGGAGCTGTTCCAGTGCCCAACCTCCCCCTGGGTGAAGAAGCTTTTCCTGATGTGCGGTCTAAACCTCCCCTGACTCTTCAGGCCATTCCCTCGGGTCCTGTCACTGTCAGCACAGGGCAGAGATCAGTACCTGCCTCCCGTTTTCCCCTCCTCAGGAAGCTGGAACTGCAGTGAGGTCTCCCCTCAGTCTCCTCCAGGCTGAACAGACCCAGTGCCCTCAGCTGCTCCTTGTATGTGTTCCTCTCCAGACCCTTCATCATCTTCATAGCCCTCCTTTGCACACTTTCTGATAGCTTTATAATCTTTATTATATTGTGGTGTCCAAAACTGCCCTCAGGACTCAAGGTGAGGCCACACCAAACCCTTTAAGCACCTGACTGTCTTTAAGCACCAGCTTTCCTTCAAGGCCATACAGCCACCTGCTTAATTCTCACTGAAGGAAGTAGGAGCTCTGAACATGCCCCAGTACTTTGCAGAACAGTTCTGACATTATATAATTCCTTTAGTGCTTTGAAAAATTAAGGACTCAAAATAATTATTACCTTAGTGTTCAGAGTAGCAGTGCTTACTATGCTCAAGAGGGTAAGACATCGCTGTTCCTACAAGCAGCTTGTCCTTTGAGGTTTTCTCTTGCACTTGTCAGTGATTTAGCTCTCTAGTACAGTGTGCTGGAGCACGTTCTGTGGTTCTTATTAGAATCCCGTTTCCCCTTATCTCAGGGATGAACTCTCAAAGGAAAGATTTTTTTTTTTTAGCCTAAATACTCCAAATCAGGACTCTTCACATAGCTTATGCTTGATTTGGAAAAAAAAAAAAAAAAAAAAAAAAAGATTTGGAAAAAAAAAAAAAAAAAAAAAAAAGAAAAATTGGTTCCTACATAATGAGTCTGTTCTTCGGCACATTGAGGCATCATACTGAGGTTTTTGTGTATGTGAATTCAACACACATTTTAGATGAAGTAATCTTTAATTTACAAATTGTATTAACTAAATACTTTAATAAGAGCAGACCATGAAATAACATTAGAAAACAGATTGCCTGGTCATTCTCAGCTTTTGACACCTGGTTTTACCTTTTCCTTCTTTGATCTATTTTAATTTACCTAATAAGCCAAGCTCATGGAGTATTTTTTTTCAGACACACTAGACGTTTCAAGTTTTACATATTTTACATCTAGCTTTTGCTAGCTAGGGAGCTCATTAGCAGTTACTTCTTGTGGTGAATAAAATGCCACCTGAGAGTATAAGACCTCCCTAATTCACAAGTTCACATTCTTTTAAGAGGTCGCTTAACCTTTAAGTCAACTGCAGCATATTAAAATTAAGCTGTTTTCAGCAGATAACAGATTATTCAGTTGTATTGGAATTTCCAGGTTATGCAGTTTCATTGGAATGCAACTGTTTAAAATCTTGCCAGGCATGAAATTCCAATAGTTAAAAGTCTGTGCAAATGCTTCAAATCATAAGAGGTAAATGTGTTTTGAATGAGATGCAATCTTTGAAGGGAAATACCTCATCATTGTTTTGACTACTGTAATGCAAATAATCAGCATAATATCTGGAATTAATAATACTATTCCAGACAGCAAAAGAAATGAGCAGGAATTGCTTTTGTTTTTAATTCACAAATATAATTTGTGAAAGGTGGGAGACTGACAAGTCTGGGAACCTAAGAGCAGAAAAGCTAATGGAAATGCAAGTTCTCTAAATCACTGAATAAATCTTTGTGAAAACTTTCTTTGGCAGGGCAAAAATCCCAAGGTTTGAAGTTTTCCTGCAAGTTAGAAAGGATTGATAATACTGGGTTTGAGTTGTTCACAGAAATATTTGGAAAACTTTTTCTTTTAATGTGTAAATTTCTGTCTATGAAAAAGTTTTGTATATTAGGCCCTTGAGTTATTTTGTTTTCTGGGAAGCTCTATATGATAGAAAAACTTCTATTTCCTTGACTGGTCTTCTGACACCCAAAAGAAGTATTTTCTATTTTATTTGTTAAAAGTATTGCCACTAGAGTTAAACCAAGCTTTCACTCTTGCTAAGTATTTTGTCTCATCTTTATGCCAGTGGAAAGAGTCCTACTATCCTCATATATTTGAAGATTAGTTACATGATTGTATGAATTTTTGTGTAGTTGATTTTTTAAAAATTATATTACTTGTGGTTACTTAGATATTTTCCAAAATGAACCTGTATGGTCACACTGTTTGTTTTACGAGTGAAGTGAAACTCCAGTGCTTTAAAAGAGAAATCAATAGCTCTGTTGTAAAATCACGCAAAGAGATTTAAACCATCACATACACATTTTTCTTTTCATTTCAAAATTTTACTACCGGTAAGTATTAAATTTGAAACTAGTGCTCTTCAAAACATTGTATGATGGCCATTCCCACAGTGGTTTCCAAACCTGTTTAGTTTGCACTTTGATCACATTCATGCCAACTACAGTGGTGAGTTGTAATGTCAAAAATCTGTCTAATGAGAAGCTGTGTAGGTAACATTTAGAGCAGATATCACAAGATTTTCAGACAAAAGGGAATAAATATATCTATCCTTTGTGAACACCATATTTCTAGTGTGAAAATTTGTGATGGAATCCAGAAATAGCTGGAATTCATAAATTTGGACAGTGATGTAGTTTTAAATGAAGTATGAAATAATCTCAATACTTTTTTCCTTTCAATACTTTAACTGCATCAGACAGTTAAAGCAGCAATTAATGATGGTGACCCTTTTGTGCTGCATTTCTTTTTAAAAAATTGATATAGCATAGCAACAGAAGTGAGCATTTTTCCTAAGCCTAATGAGAAGGTTTTTGCTCATGTTTTCTGAAAGTTTCTGATTTTCAACTGAAATAAAAACTAAGCTATTGACAATAGCACTAAAAGCCTTATTTCTGAATCACTTTTCATTCAGTGTACTTCAGCAACAAATGTAAATATCTGTCACTGTGTAAGTCTTGTGAGAGAAATTTGACCTTAGATTTAGAACCCATAAATTTGGTGTCATTGCTCCCTTCAGACCAAAGTCAATTTTGTGATAATGAAAAACATTACACTAATAGAACATTATTTAGTGCACCTCTTAACCTTTTTTTTAAAAAACCATATGAATTTATTTTAAAAAGAAAGTAAGGATTTCTTCACTTAAATATTTTTAATACTTAAATACAGCTTTACATTATTTTGCACCTGAAAACTGAACAAAGTGGAAGTCTTGGTGTTATTTCAGGGGAAGTAATTAAATTCAGTAAAGTTACTGATTAATGACAGCATAGCTATAAATAAAATTTTTGCTCGCTAGTGAATACGCACATTTAGGACAAACTAGCAGAGATTATGAGATACTTCTGTGTTAAGAGACTCTCTTTGTTCAGTTGAGGAAAGAACAGCTCTGATGACTTGGTGAGAACTGAAATAGAATGTGTGGAGAGCCAAGTAAGTGGTGGGCCTCCTGGATACAAATATCTCTGCCTCATCATTTGATGATTTTGCAAAGCAACTGGGGAACTAGAAATCAACAAATTGGCAGCCTTAGTTGTATGTTTCCTTAAGCATACTGCTTCCCAATGGTCTATTTAAAAGAAAACAACTAATGTAGCGATTATTCACTAGAAAAAGTACTTAACCCAAGACTCTAACTGCAGTCTTAGACAGAAGGCAAGTGAGGAGGCTGCTTCCTCATAGGTGTAAAAAGGGAGTGAGGAAGGAGGGAAATTTGGAGTTCCCCATCAAGTTGGTCCTTACTGGACTGCGCAGAGGGAATGCAGTTAAGATCTCTCAGACCTCATGCCTAAATTAACATTTTATTTCAGAATCTCAAAACAAATTTACCAGCTGTCTCGACTTTATCAAATTAAATAATCTGGAGGCAAACACTAGGCAATTTTTTTGCTCTGAAAATGTATCCAGTGTCATGTGTCCCTGCCTTGAAAGAGATTTTTTTCCAGGTGCATAACATGCATAATTTTTCTTATCTGCTCTGAAAACACACCCGTGGATAAGATGTGTGTAGTATTTTCTGCTCCTGCGGTTCTCTCATCAGTTGCAGACACAGCAGAGGGGGACCAAAAGAGGTGATGTTTCTATCCTATAGAAAAATATGCGTATAGAGAAGTCAGGACTTTGTTGTCTGCCTTAGCATAAAACCCAGCTGAAAGGATTGAAAGGTTTGTCAAGGAGCAGTAGTTGTTCAAAATTAAGAAAAAAACCCAAACATTTTCCTTTTTGGAACTGAGTACCTTAGTTCAGCATAAGTTTTGCACACCAGACTATATTTCACTAGATAGAACCATAAGCAGAGCACTATATAATGTTAAAATGTATTATTAACAATAGTTAGATTGCTTACATATATCTTAATAACCTTGAAAAAAAATCTTTACTTCTAAAACAACTTAATTGATTTTTCACTTTTCTGGAGATGAATGTTTCTCCAGTCTCAATACATCTCCTATTACAATTCACTTCATATACATCATATATTTTTGTTGCTCTCCTTTAGTTCAAAATATATTAATTACTACCAACACATTAACAGAGTTGCTTGCAAAAAGCGCATTTGGCTGTCATTATCACACATTACAATTATGTGGATCTAGAAAGATTGCAGAATACCAAATCACTTCCAGTTGTACAAAGTGTAATCCTGCAAAACTGCAGCTATGATCTTTGGGAAAGGCTCATGTTTTCCTCAACAGAAAAGACCATCAGATGTGAAACAGTGAATCTTGCTATGAAGCTTAGCTGGACTTGCAGGCACAGCTAGGAATGCAGACATCTGGAAATCTGAGGATGCTTTAGATGAGTCTGACACTCCCTGGCTCATGCAATGCCAGACTGTAATTACACTTGACCATAATGCTCTTAAACCTGTTTACCTTTCAGAGCATCAGTGGGGATGTACAGCATGGACAGTATCTGACAATTACCATTCCATGTGTTGACAGGAAATTGCCATTCAAAATTCTCTGTTTGTTGGTTTCTCTGCCACTTATTTTTTAGTGGATCTTGGGAAAACTGATAAATTGAACACGACTGATTTCAGTTTACACATTCCTGTCTTTTTTTCAACCATTAAAGCTTACAAAACATTCTCTAATCCTGGATAGGAAAATGCTGTAGAAGTACAAGGTATGTTTAGCTCAGGTGGGATTTGTGAGCTTGTGCACTTATAGTCCTAATGTCAGCAGTTCATTTCTTCCCTGTGAAGACAATGTTCTAAGGACTTTTGATATGCAGGCGTTTGACATGCAATATACATTTCTGCTTTGGTCAAAGAAGAATGTTTCTTCAGTTCCCTTGTTTAGCCTTTACTTTTAAAAGCTTAGGTTAATACAGTATCTCCAGTATCCTTCTAAAGAAAATAAATTATCTGTCTCCAGGGTAGCCTAATGATCATCTAAAAACCTCAATTCACTTTTCTTTTTGTTTAACTTTCCCTTGGAAAAGAAACTTGTATCCAGTGAGTTTTCAATTCAAACATACAATATACCTTACAGTGTCAGTAAATCCAGAAGAATAATAAAATATCTAAGTATTTTTGATATACTCTAATTTGAGGATTAGTTTATGTTCATTCTAATGAGGCAGAAGCTACTAGAAGCCACTGCAAGCACTGGTTTCCAGGATTTTTTGATTTTCAAGGAAGCAGAGATAACATGTCCCTTTGTTTCTATTCTTAGAAATTCCTGTTCTACGACAGGGACTCCCAACAACCTTTCCTGAATCTATTGCAGTTGGACTATATCTTCCCAGGATATCACATCTGCCATTGTGTTCTCCTTTAAACCACAGCATTCCCTAGCCCAAGTCTGTCTGCCCCATACAAAAACCTTCACAAAGGAAGAGTCTGTAGTCTTTTCTCTTCAATCTTACAGCAAAACATCTTCATTTACTTCTTTATAACACAATTTTACACAATTGCCTTGAGTTTGGCTGTTTCCTTATTTTGGTTATGGGTTTTTGTGGGGTTTTTGAGGGTTTTGGTTTGGTTTGGTATTTTTAGCAGGAAATTAACCCATTAAAATCTAAATCTCATAAACTAAGATTGGCCTATTCTGCTGTGCTTTATTTCCAAGAATTTCTACCATGGTATACAACCAGGATACATTTGTTTTGCTATAAACAAGTGGGAAGTCCAAGTATGGTAGCTGAGATGCCACAGAAAATGATGATCTTAAAATACCAGCAAAGTGGATTTATGCTGTGATATTTAGTTATGTTGTACTAATACAGGCTATGGCAGTAGTTCTCCTTATGACTTTAATCTTTAGAATGAGACACCAGAGTTAAAGCTGAAAATTGTTTACAGTGGGGGCCCAAGAAACACCATCAATTTTGAGCACATGGAGTAGGGTTAACAGCCTTCCTCCTTTTTTTTTTGTTTTTAAGTCTAACTGTCCATTGATTACCTTAAAGATTATGGGGATTGCATATGCGTGAAATATTGTGAGTGAAATTATGGATAGTGAAGATGTTTGGGGAAGTCAGAAGAGTAGCTGGCCATCTCAAGGACACCCATTTTCTGAAAGATATGAGTACCAGCATAGCTTACAGTTATTTTTCTCAGAATACTTGACACATAAAAATTCTCATGTCGGTTTTCAATAGATAAATGGGGCTATTGTTGTATGAGTAACAGTACCAAATACTTGGGGTTGTGCATTACTGTAACAATGCCAGGTGACCCAATGACACAGTCTTGCATGCTGAGAAATGAAATGAAGTAGTGATCACTAAAAATGAGTGAACTGGGGTTTTTTAGGAGGAGGAGAAAGTACTTTGGAAGTCAAAAGTCAGCAAAACTTAAGTTCATATAGCATTTTTCTCTTAGACAAATTAAAATGAAGACTATTTCCCAAGGACCATTTATAGTTTTCTCAGTAGGATCTAAAATGCAGTAACTTTCTTAGCATAAAACATAATGTTAGAAATGATTCAGTGAAAGAAAATTTTTATACCCAAATATTACCAAAAGGACCTCAGCCAGCATTACTTTCAGTTGATACTTTTTCATATCTTCCTGGTACTGCACATTTCAGACTTGTGGCACAGCTACCTACGATGCTTTTTAGCACAAGAAGGAAGTTAAAACCTTTTCAGATTCTATATTCACAAAGGGTATAATGTATTACTGTAATGTTAGTGACCAAGCCCAAAATAGATCTTTATAGGCCTTTTTTGTTTCCTCCTCATCTGGAAGCATTTAACTTCCCCAAGTGCAAAAATTTCTAAGTCACATTTGTTAGAGTTCACACTTCTGCTATAACATATAAAATCAACAATGGGTGGAAATCATTGCTCTGCAAACTTCCTGCTGGCCAGATTGTCATTAGCTAACCTCAAACATGTTTACTCTTTTCTCTGCACTTAGATGGTTCCTGAATTAAAATATACTGGTCAAACTACCACATAATCAGTAAACTCCTGATGTTGAGGGGCCCTCCTAGACCACTAAAAGCAAACAAACATCACATACATGAAAGTCAAAGCATTCCTCTGGTTATCTTAGCTTTAAGAACATCTGCCAAAGTAAACCAATAACAACCTGAAAACATCAGGCACTACTAACACAAAAAAAGTAGAAGAGCTCCCACTCCAGCCCTGCCAACAGCTTAATAGTTGGAAGTTAGAGTAGGTGGCTTCTGTGGACCCAAGTTCATTACCCCGCCTGTTTCAGTCTGACAAAGGGATTTAAGTCCAGTTTGTCACCCTCCTGAGAGCCTGCTGTAACCATTAGGCAATAGCACAGTCCAAGGTAAATCTTTCACTCCCTCCAGCTGACATTATTCCATTTGGTATAAATAATTAAATGAAGGAGGACTCGAATTTGACTTTCCCACATGATTGCTCTAACCACCAGGCTATGGAGTCAATCTCTCTTCCTTTTTTTTTTCACCCAGCTTAATTAAAATTTAATTGTTTACACAAAGTGAAACAGTTTTTATAGGAGAGAAATTCTGAGACAGAATTCCCAGTAAGGCAATACCTTGGAGACTTTACTGAGAAATGGGAGGTCTAACACCACCTCCTAGTTTCAAATCAAGGAATAAAAACTTCCTTGTGGGGTATGCAAGAGCCCCTTCTTTAAAAAATGAAGCATTATCCCTTAATATTCATTGTGTTTTTGTGAGAAATGAATAGCATGGCTCAGACACCAAACTGTAGGAAATGGCCTTCAATTTCAGTCCTAACTGAAGTAAAGGGGAGTGCAGACTCATGGTGGGGCATCATATCTATTTTCAGAACTTCCTATTGCTTATTTTTGCTGGTTTGTTGTTCAGCTCTTTGCCTTCTGCATACCTTATCTTCAGGCACATAATGCAGGACATGCTCATAAAGCATGCAAACACCTAAGCCAGAGTGCCTGACTCTGTGAGGTGGGGCGATGCTTGTCAGGCACAGAACCAGGGCAGACACAATCATTTCTGATTTCTAAATACATCTTCAATAAATTTACACTGAAAAATCATTTCAATTTTCTTTCCTCAAAGTGTTCCTCAAATTAGGTTTGAATCCTGGGGCAGAGGGCAGTGCCAGTGGGAGTAAAACTGTTTGATGTGATATTTTCCAATTTAGATTGATTGTTCTGTGGGACACTTTAGTAAAGCTGCTTCTGTCAGCTGTTCAAGAGTGGATGTTTTTGAGATATGGAAAACAAACCCCTGAAAGCTTGCAAACACCTTGTTGTTTGCCCCTTAGGCACATCTGGCAGAGAGACTGCTGCTGCTGACACGAACTCTCAGGTCTGATCTCACTGCTCCCAGGATGAAACAGTTAGGTAAATCTGATGTGAGGGATCAGGAGTCAGCTTGAAGCACAAGGAGAAATTGTCTTCTTTTTTGTGAAATATTTCTATGAAGTGAGACCAGAAAAGCAACCTCACAGGGATTGGATGGTATTTTTTACAGTAAGGATCGGTGAGCTGTCTTTCCCCCTCCCACCACTTTTATCCTTTCTTTTTTCTCTCTGACAAGGTCTGTAAATATGTCAACTAATCTCAGAAAGTAGCGCACAGAAGACTCATTCAAATAGGTCAGAAGGTGCATACAACACTTTTCTGTTAATATCATTCACATGCTTCATTTTCTTCAAGCTATTTCCTAAATCCTCCTTTGAATGTTCTCTTTTTTCATTCCTTCTCTAAGCCAAAAGGTACACAATAACTCGGGTATTTAAAATACAACAAAAAAGTGCATGGTATCATTTACAGGATTTGGAAAGGCTGTTGGCCTGTGAAGTATAGTGGAGTGAGTGCTGGAAAAAAACAAACAAACAAACAAACAAACAAGCAAACCAAAAACAAACAAACAAACAAACAAAAAAAACCCCTCCCAACCCCAAAAGGACATATATTGTGACATTTTATCGAACTGATTCTTTTTCTTTAGTTCAAGTCTGGCCATCAATTAGTTCACAGGAGGGCATGCTCTGTACAAAATCCTAATTGAGCCATTTTAGGAAGCTTTAGCTTCATCCCTGCATGTGACCTTGGTCCAGGTGCACAAGTTCTTCCTCAAATTTTCTTCTATTTTTGAGCCTACCAAAGTAAAACCTCAAACTACATCATGAACCCAACCTAAGAGAATATAATTTCTGTATGAAGCCTTCTTACTCAATCCTTTCAGGCTTACTGTACTGAAAGAGACCAATCTACTTTTCACATAATTCCAGCAGACTTTATGGCAATTGACTGCTATTATATTCTTGTGAAAGCTTCCTCTAAACTCGGATCACTCTAGTCTTGTCCAATAAATCATTCCTCATTTCAGGTGTTTTGAGGTCATAACCTCAAAACTGGCCTCAATCTATTCTGTCATTTTACCCAAAAATCCTGACCAGAACTGCCTTGCTCGAGTTTTTGACTCTTACAGACAAGATATTCAAGAATAATTTTGAGCTATTCCAAGTCTATGGAAGCTGTATATGAATAATTTGCTGACAGGTCATCTTTTTGCAGAGCCCCCCACCCGATAAAAATCAGTCCAATCATTCCAGTTCCAAAGAAGCTTTCTGGAAATTTAGGGAGCAGAGGGCCCACATTTTCTTCCCTACCAAGATCCCAATGTCTCATTATACTTTGCTTTTGCTGTCTAAAATCTCATTCTTAAGAAGAGAATTGGGCCTCCAGTGAAGCAGAAAGATGCATTGCTTGACATGTCTATTGACCCAAAAACTGGAGGAAGGTGCCTGCATATCTTGCAGATTTTCCAGATTTAGCTGTAGGTTTTCTGTACAAGTCTGTTTCACCTCACCTACTTTGTTTTCCCT
>NW_008240027.1:7076313-7078207 GCF_000691975.1 Corvus brachyrhynchos | reverse complement strand
AAAAACAACAGATCAAAATCTATAAGATATATTTCTTGTATCTCTTGTCCTAAACACTATCTTATTTTTGTCTCCCTTTTTAAACTGTGGGTTAGATGGCAAACCTCAGAGATGCCCCAGCACATTTTCAGCACTTTCCCTGAATATCTCTGTGCTTCTGGCACAACAATACCAGGCCTCTGGTGGTAAGCCTGAAATATAGCCATTGCTAGAGTTGATGCTTAGAATGCTTTGAGAAAGACTCTCCTGTCCCTTTTCAAGCTCCGCCTCTCCACAGGAATGAATGATAGAGATCCCAACTCCTTGGTTTAATTGCTGACCTAATCTTTTGAAAGAATGCAATATCTGTCTTGCCCTCCTTAGCAGTACTAGTTAGCTGGACAATACTTTCTACATTGACCTCAATGGTATGAACTGTTTCAACCATCACAGGTAAGGCTAATTTTTCCTGCACAGCTTATCTTACATTGCCTATCAGATCTTTCCTGATAGGTTGCATACAGTAATTACATACATACAATTACAGAAACATTCTATGGAAACATTTATTAAATCTAAGAAACCTTATCAAATTTAGAAAAAGGAAAGCATAAACCATAGGGTTCCTGAACCAAAATAAATATGAAAATTTGATTGGTAGAAAGAGGAACAACACTGAGTTGGTATGAAAAAAAAATGTCAATAACTCTGGCAATCCTCCACCAGCAGAGAGGAAACAAAAAGTAATTCACTTCACAGCACTTTTTCCCTCTCACACTTTCCTGTATCTTCCTCTTCTCACCTCAGCCCCCAAATCAATCTCTTGCCTTTCAGCACTCTACACACACACACATACACTATACATTCCTTCAGGGCAGTGCACAATTCCCTTACCTGTTTTGACAAGAAATGCACATTGAGTCACATGCCAGAGGCCATGGTTACAAAAAAGTCACAGGTCAATAAAGATCACTTACGTTTAGTATGAACTTTTTCATCCTCTTTTTTTTCCCTCTGGGAGCCAGGGCCTCAGAAAAGAAAGAAAGAAATGTCAAGGGCCCCTTTGCCAAGTGCTTTAAAAAAAAGTCCCCCAAACCCACCACTGGATGCCCCCCCCCATACCTCCTGTTACCTTGCCTTAAGGAAAGTGACCTTTTTCTCTTGGCCTCCTTCACCTTGAAGGAGTTCTGCATCCCTTCAAGAAGTTGGTCACTGACTTATGTCTCTCCCTTTGTAATGTACAAGAAAGAAGAGATTAGTCAGTATTCTTTTAAAACTGTCTTTTACAAGGAAGCCAATAAAATGATCTACATTGTATCACAGTTCAACATATCTGACATCTGTTCTGTAATAAAATTCACTTCATACATATGCTTCTTCAAGCTCATACATATGCTCCCCACAAGCATCCCCCAGCTGCTCTTCTGAGACATTTTGGTAACACATCTATAGCATTATGCTAGAAGTATTTAAGTGGGTATTCTATCTTTTCTCTGTAATATAGCAACTACTTTCAGCAATTCCACTTGGTAAAGGTGGCACCACAAACTACTCTAGGGCTGCTTGGATATTGCCATAAGTTGCTCATTTTCTCCAGGAAAATTCATTGTTCTGTTCATTGTTCTGTTTTAGACTTGGTTTCCACAAACCTGGAAGTAATCATGTTCCATTCACAAAAATTCTTGTGATAAATGGAATTATTGCTCAACAAAATGAGTATATGATTCACTGAATCTTTAATACAATAAAACACTAAAAACAGAGACGGGTCAAAAACTATAATTTTGCTGAGCCATTAACCATAAGGGTTATACAGTCTGAATACCAGATATCAGTAATTCAAGTCATCAGCAAATGCAGGCAACACAGTATCTAACCTAATATTCATTCTGTGAACAAAAAGGTTCGTCTTCAT
>NW_008240027.1:7065002-7076260 GCF_000691975.1 Corvus brachyrhynchos | reverse complement strand
TTTCCAGCTAACTGTGGTGTAATTTCCTCTTCATAAGGCATTTCAGAGCACATGACCTTGATTTATTCAAGTGATACCTTAGGATTTAGCTTTTGTATTTTTCAGATCCTATACTGCTTTAGTGCATAACTTTAAAAGTCCATATAGCCTATTAGCTACTGTTCCCCATTCTGGTTAGACATAACAAATCCTCTCTGGGCCTGGGCTCAAGGACACCTTGGAAATATATAAACTAAGCCTCTGAAAGGGGGGAACAAACTGGGGTAAATGACTTCGTTACCTGAAATCGTAATTGGAGAATTAACCCTGATATGCAAATGGACCAAACTTATAGAAGCATGAGAAATTTGTGAGCCAGTGTCCATCTTGGGTGTAGCCCCTCAGAGGCTTTTGGCTGCCCAGGGTGTACCTTTGAAGACCCTTCAATAAATACCCGCTTTATTCTCTTAATCTTGTCTAGCTTCTGTTTTCACGTAGCCATTCCAAGGCATCACTTGAAGAGGAAACTGCACCAGAAGATACACTGCAGGGATATCCCCAACTCACTCCAGCTGCAAATGAACATAGAGGTAGCCAGATGTAAAGATACTCAAGTACATACAGTGTAACGTGCCATCTATTATATGGTAGTTCTAGATCATTCTGGAAGGCATATAAGGTGTCCAACATAAAAAATACCACAGAAGTACCTAATTATCACACATAAAATTTTTGGTGAATAAAGATAGCTAGGACCAGCAAGACTGCTTATTTCTCCTCACTGAACTCTCAATGTGACATAAGCTAACCAGAAGTTAGCTTGAATACTTCACAACCTACCGCAACATAAAACACTTAACATGGCTGCTATATAAAAGGATTTTCTGGGAGTTCTACAGTGATGTCTTAGATCAGACTTTCCATCTCCCTGAGAGCAGGAGTATGTGGTACAATCATGCCACACCTGTTAGCAGGCATCTCTTTATTAGCTGCAAAGTTTTCGAGGCAACTCACAAGAATTTAATTTTTGTAGTATAGAAATGGAGACATGTTTGATGTCAAACAATTGTCTGAGCCTAGAATAGGAGTCTTCTCCTGTTGGGGATCTGAACAAGGTGAAGACAAAGAAATCTGTGATACTCCCCAATAGCTCCTGACAGGTTCAGTAGTGCTGGCAGGTGATAGGAGCCTGAGGAGACACTGCTGGGAAGCCTGCTGAAGCATTCATCCAGAGAAAAATAATTTCTTCCAGGAGAAAAAATTCTCTTATTTTGAGAATGTGTATTTTTTTGTCATTCCAGTATGTGATCTGATAACGCAACTAAATTTATGGACAATATAGAAGATTCTTACAAAGAAGTATACAAAATTAAAGAGGACATGAAACTGATATCCAGCAACCTTGTATACCAAGTCAGAATTAAACAAGTTCCAGCAAGTCAGAACATGTGTCTTGAGCACACTGGTTAATTTTTCATATTGACCCAGGATAATTTCTTAAGAGGAAAAGACTATTTTTAGCTAAAACAGTCATAATTAGATTTTGGAATGATGTCTTGGCTTATGGGTCCAATGATGGTATTGTATTTGGTAAACTATCTCCTAAATACTAAAATGCTTTGTTATCCTATGTCTATTAACTGCATTTCAAATTTCCTGAGATAACTGAAGTCTTGACTATACAGAAGGCAGACTATCTCAGCCTTATTACTGACACCAAGATTTGAGAAAAAAAAATTTAAAATAATAATAATAAAATAAAGTATTAGGTTGCTGCTACCCAAGTACAGGACCTGACATTTCATCTTGTTGAACCACCTGCCATTGTCCTCAGCCCACTGATGGAGTCTCCCTGCAGAGCCTTTCCAGCCTCAAGCAGAACAATATTCTATCCAACTTGGTGCTGTCTGCAAATTTACCCATGTTCAGATTATCAATATAAACAGGACTGGCCCCAAAACAGCCACAAGCAGCCAGCTGCCAACTGGATTTAATTCCATTCACCACAACTCTCTGGGCCCAGCCATCCAGAAAGTTTTTGCTTACCAAAAACTTCACCCATCCAAGCTGAGAGCAGACAGTTTTTCTAGGAGGAAAGGTTCAAGTCAAATTTTCTCTTGATCAGTAGTCTTTGTTAAGACCAAGTTTATTGAAGAAGCACATCCAAAACTGCATCACATCCAGCTCTGCAAACCAGTGTCTTGGATTTCACTCTCAGATGCAGCATAAGATAAGAACTTGAGTGTTTCTAAAAAATTACAGGGCCAAAAAGTTATGGAAAGAATTAATGCAGTTTACTTTCAGTAGCCTTGTAGCTGGATTAAATAAAGTTTTATTACTCACCCATTTGAGATATTTATTTACTTATTTTGAAGAAAAAGGAAAGAAAAATGGAAAATAAAAGGTCTTGAGACAGCAAAGATGTTTTCTTCAGGGCTGCAGGAACAGGCAGGTAAAAAGCTGGGATCTGCCTTCCAGAACCTAGGCAACCCTGCCTATTACTGTTAGATATACTCCCTGTTGTACTCCCATAAATCCGGAGTAACTCAATCGATCGCAGTTGTAAGCTAATGCAAGTGAGGTCACATGTGTGACCAATAGGTCTCTAAACTATCCTGTACTTGAAAGGTATGAAAATAATTCCTTAAATTGTTCCCATTCGGTTCTGGATCAATTGAACAAAGCCACTTAGTATTGTTTGTACATTTTTTGACCAGGGAAAAGAAAACTGAAATAAGGTAATGTATTTGGGAGTTGTTATTCCTAAAAAACCTTAAAATAATAATTATTGTAGGCACCATCACTGGTAACCTCTATAAAATAAAAATCTCTAGAGAAGCGCTTCACGCAAACTCAATTTTGATTTATAGTACCATAATAGTTACACTTTTTTAGAAGGACTTTTACAAGAAAAATAATTTACTTTCAAGGCCTCCCTTCATTAGCCCATAAGTCATACTACCTCAAAAATTTGTGATTAGTCTTTTTCAAGAGATGTGTGAGAAGTGGTCAGACAGAGTTGCAAGTGACACTGCCTATAAAGGACAGTTCTATTTTCGTTATTTAAGAGGTGCCATTGATGCACTAGAATATTGAATATAATTGTTAAATTTACATAGTTAATTATATAAGCACTAGTTGCTAAATCTGTAATTCACATAACATAATCTTTAATAGAAATATTTAATCCCAATATATGCTTTGCCAGGATCCAGATACAGAACTGAACTACTGAGGTCAAACTGATCAATCAATTGCTCTCTGAGAGGTACACCTGAGAAGTTGTCTTTACTTACCATTCTTAACTTCGTCTTCAAGGGTTTTTGATTTTAGACCAATTGGAATAGACAAAAGTGTATTTAAGAACCCAAAGGGTTATACGTTGTTTTAAATGAGAAATGTGTCAAACACTTCCAATCCCTTGATCCTATCATTTTATATTTCATAAGGAAGGGATCCCTTTTGAGAAGGATTTATGTGTCCCAACATATTTGAAAATGTTCCTTGACAGAACAAATTCTTTGAGGACATAAATCAAAACTACAGCTACTCCCCTAAAAGCTGTCAGTGATAATAGCATCAGGAATTGGATTAAATAATTCCTGTCAAGAGACAGTATGTCCATTTCCACATTCAAAACACATACAAATTGTCAGAGAAACCTTTATTCCAAGAGTGGGAATGAAACAAGGAGGAAGTATAGCAATGATTTTCAACATATAGAAGCCCAACTGTGTAGTTTTCCAAAAGCAAAACTCCTCTTGCTTTGTGTAAACCTGACTGAGCTTCTTCGAATAACATAACCATACAACCTTAACATATTCTAGAGTGCTAAGAATAAAACCTAACTGTGATTTCATCCTAGAACAGATAGGACAAACCCAATCATTTGCTCCAAAACCAGTAATCTGTGGAATGGGAAAGGAGAAAGGATTTTACACAAAAGTGATAAATATGTAACTTGGGATTTCCAGGTGACATTCTGGTTTGGCTCCCTCCTGCTGCACTTTTTCTTTCACCTTTCAGGAAAGGATTGCAAGAATCTAGCAGTGATCTGTACTTATTTACATTGAAAGGGAAAAATGTTGAAGCCTAAACAGACAATGTAAGATTAAGGCTAATTTTATTCTCTTTAGTTTCAGGGTAGAGCTCACTGATACATCAGTTGCACTGTGAATCAACTTTACAGATATTGCTCAGTACTGTTGAAAACTGCAACAGCACTCTCATGGCTGACACAAATGTGGCCATTACCAATCAGTTTTATATTTCTTCTTATCTTGAGCCATCCTATTTGCACAAGAAGGAAAAATTTTGGGGAAAAATTGTGCTCTGTTTTATAGAAATGTGAGACATAGAGAGGCTTTTTTATATGATGTATTGCCACATTTCCTTATATTTCTTCTTCTTTCACTTCCTTATATTTTCTTTGTCAAAATATTATAGACATAATGAATAATAAAACAGATTAATATTATAAATATTTGAAACACCAAAATCCAAACATCAACCACAGCTAAGGAATCCAGGTCCCGTGGTGTCTATTCTGGGTTGGGCCCAGGTCAAATAAGTTTATAGGACATGCTTGGCTCTCTGCTCACCCAGCTGCCCAGGCAGGGTTGGACACGCTGCCCCTGGAGCTGATTTCATTGTACTGTGAGGACTGGGCTCCACACTGCTGGTGTTACTGAGCTCCAGTGTGAAACACCAGCTTTGGTCCCCTCTCAGTTAGCAAAATACCCACGCCCATACCATGCACCAAAGTGGCTGCTCCAATCCCTTCTCCCATCCTCTCCTCTCTCAGAAGACAGCTGTTTACATCTGGGAAGTATTCTTGCCTAGCACTGATTGCCTCTGCACTAGAAGTAATCTTGTGTTAAGGAACCTGCTCTTCTCTTCCAAGATGAAAGAAACAAGCACCAAACATACACTTGCAAAAAGTGTTTGTGATCTAACATTTATAGCACAGACAACTTAGCTCTAAGTTTTGGGATTAAAAAAAAATAAAAAAAGAGAGAGAATTTTACACCTTTATTTGTTTAGTGTTTACCAGAATATATAAAGTTAGGAGGATGAAATAGATTGTTATCCTTAGCTATGATGGATGCTTCAGGCTCAGAATCAGCCAGTTGATAAAACAGTTATTTCTGAATACATGGACTATCCAAATTCTACCTTATATCTTCAGGGTCACAAACCAAATGCACATTTGTTACACAAATAGAGATTCATTATTCTGACTGAAACAAACAGGATTACTTGTTTACCAATTCAAAAGTAATCTGTTTTTTTATTTACCAATATATTACATTGCTGAGCAAAGAATTATCTTTCCATTGTTTATATGCCTCACTATTTAAGAGGATTATTATTGTAGAATAATCATCTTGCTTTAATTACCAAGAGGAGTGCCACATTATTTTATTAATTTTAGGATTTATGCCAAGTTGGAAACAGAATGTAAAACACAGACTACTTCAGTAGCTGACAGCAGCTTTGTTAACACTTCCGCAGAATCTTTACTGGGAGAGGAAAATCTCCCCGCACACCTACCAAAAAAAAAAAAACAAAAAAACCAAAAAAACCCAAAAAACAACAACAAAAAAACCCAAAAACACACACAAAAAAAAACCAAAACAAAAAAAAACAAAAAAAACCCCTAAAAACCCAAACCAAAAAACCCTACCAACCCAAAACTAGAGGCAGAAAATTAATATATATACTTTTAAGTAACTCAAGCACTCTCAGCAAACAAAGTGAACACATTCTTATACAGTACATACCTGAGGCATGCAAATGCATATACCTCTCTCCTTGATTACTAAGGAGACAAAGTACATCCCTGGATTAGTGGCAGGGATAGTGTGCAGCCTGCATTGCCCAGAGCAGGAAGCAGGAGCACAGCCAGCCCACACGCAGCAGCTCAGTCAATCTTCACCAGCTTCAGACTCCAGAAGGAGCAGACCAACTTCAGCAGCCCTCAGGAAACAGCCATGATTAAGTTAAAGCTGATTGCCAGTGCCTGCCAAAGCAGTTAAGCAAACACACTTATTTTACTAATCCTTCAACTTATCTTTTTCAGGTGGTGGCTTCTTTATCTAGGAAAAGGGGGTCTCATTCTGTGTCTGGTTTACCTCAGGATGCTGCCTTCTCCTCTGGTGCACTTCCTCCAGCTGCTGCTGTGCCCTGTTTGATACATTTATATCACCAGTTATAGGATCAACAGGGACCAAAAGCAAACTAAATAGGGACTACGGTTAATGTGCATATTTATTCAACTGCTAACCAAGTATGTGTCTGCTACTATTGCTTTTAATAATACTAAATATTACCATCTATCAGCAGAAATCAAGCTACTAAGTCAAATAACAGCATCCTGTTATATTCATTAAACTATATAAAAATAATGGGCATAAAGACTTGGAACCTTGAAAAAAAATATTTTTTTCTGTGTTGTTCTTTCTTTCACAGGTTGATTTATCTAAGTCTGTGTCAACCATTAGATGTTTAGAAGGGTCTGTATAATTCAGAATTGATGACTTGTTTCCTTTCTCTTTCATAAGATATTGTGGGCCTGCAACAGACAGCATTTCTGTGGCTTACTAAATACTAGAAGCTCCATTTCTGCAGGCTGACTCTGAGGAATTGATGTAAATGCATTAATCTTCAAAAAGAAAAGCATTAAAAAAGCAGTATTTTTTGATCCCTATTGAGAGTCACTGTCTAACATTGTCTTCTCCTGTTGTATTATATAGACACAGGAAGGCTATTTTAGGACAAACACCAAACACTTAACTTCTATTTTTTTTAATGTTTGGCTGAACTCAAACCCTGTCAGCCTAGAGAAGTCCACCAATAAAGTCTGGACTATCTCAGCCTTAGAAGGTAACAATCTAAGTGAAATTAGATGCTGCAAGCTCTCTTTTTATACCCTCCCCAAATTTCCAGTTCTGTTTTAAAATTCACAGGAAGTTTCTAAATTGGAAGCAACAAGATTTTTTCTAGATGAAGAAATTATCCTTTAAAAAAAGAGAAATAGTGATGTTGCAAAGTCAAATCCCGTAAAAACCTTGAAAACAATCTTATACCTCTTTTTCCAGAGTCAACTAATATGTAATTTTAGCTAAACATGAAAAGCTGATTATATTTAGAATTTGAAAATGTTAAGAGAAATCTTTACCTTACATTCAGAAAGTTAAGAATTAAAAAGGATTTTTGTATCATAACATTAGGAAATTTTTCACTTTAACTGAAAGCTAAAACTGAAGTTTCTTTTTTAAGAGATACTTTCCTCAACTATTGCTTGTGCTCATTGATCTGATATTTTATGGATTCTTACGATTTCTGACTGCTGGCATTTGTGTATATGATATATTAACAAAGAAAAAAGAACTGAAGAATTTTTTTTCTGATTAAATAAAAGTAGCATGTGATCTTTGCAAAGAGATAGAGGATTTAGAATTGATAATTCAAAGCATCCTAATTTTGATGGTGTAAGATAAGGTCACCTTCATACTCCTGATTCGGTCCCTGAAAATATCTTATTCTGGCAAAGGCTGTTTAGCAGTAATCAAGCAAACCAAAGGTATAATGAAGAGAGCTGAACAAATAATTCACACTGAATAATTTACTCAAACTTTGTCTCAAGTTCTGGAGTGTAAATGAAGAGTTTCCTTGAATTTTATTTATTCAGAAAGAAGGTATATTATTTTTATCTGTATACTCTTACTGAACTTTTGATCTATCTGATATAACAAAGCTAAGTCATGGACCTAAATTACAGTTCATTTCATAATTTTTCTGATTCTCCAATAAATCAAAAAGTAAGGTACCTGAATTTAAAAAAATAATCCAGGATATTGATTATTTTTTATCAAGTAAGGTACATTGGAAAAAAATGTTCTTCAGAGAATGATGCCCTAGTCAAGAACATAATCCTTGAAGAAACAGAAAACAGTAAAATTCACTGGTGCAAGGTTTTTGTCGCCTGCAACATCTTGCGTCTTGCAGGTGTCTGCTTTCTTCAAAAAGTGTGTTTAAGTGTTAAATTAGAAAAAAAACCAGAATAGAATATTTCAGTTGGAAGGGACCTAGTCCAAGTATATTTAAATATCTTTGTGCCAGTGTGCTGCGAGGTGGAACAGGGAGCACAGCCATCCTGCCCTGTACAAAACTAGTGAGTATTCCAGCTCTTTAAAGGAAACACATAACTTTATTAATTTCACTGGTAAGCTTTGATGAGCAGTTTTGTTGTGATGCAGTTGTGACCAGTGTAATGACAAGTTTCTGATTTGACTGTGTAGCATCTCTAATATGAGAGAGTTTAAAAAAAAAGTCTTATAACCAAATCCAGGAATGTCTTCATAGATGACAGGCATCTCTATTCTTTGATGTGGTTAAATTTATCTCAGGTTTGGTTTACATTTAGGTACATCTAGGCAGTTGTCAGTAGCATTGCTTCACTTTGCATGAATATCTGCAAGCTACATTTAAAATATTGGAGCAAAAAGACTCACCTGTATTCCCAACTTCACTTTGAACCTCTACTCAGCCCTCTGCCTCAATGATAATATTGCTGTTGGTAAACAGCCTAAAGATGTATCAGGTTATACAATTAAGTGACTTCTACTCACCCATTTATCTGCTGCACAGATTTGGCTTTCTTGCACCAAGAGGTACAAAACTAAGAATTGTAACATTTAAATATTGTTCTAAAATAGTAATTATTGAACATCATTACCTCTTTCTGCTACAGAGAATTGTATGGGTTGTTTAACTCAAGGGAGAGGCAAGACTTTATTAAAATTGATGGATCTTTTCCATATGTGTCAAACTGATATCCTGTGACAAGACATTGAGCTACAAATCAACATTTAATGTTCATTGTCTGAAATTCTAGAGATAAGGACCAAGTTTGCTTATGGTTAAAGGCAAACCCCCTCCTTCCCACCCCCAATTCTACCTCTTATATTATATAGAAATGGTTTTTCTAGAAAAATATGCAATGAAAATTCCAGCAAATCAGACAGCATGAGAATGGATACTTAAACACATAAAAGTAGAGAACATTTTCAAACGACTACAATGTCACCTTTCCCTAGTGATAACAAAATGGATGCTGACATTCAGCTGTGCAAAATACTGAGCTCTATTCAATAAAGACCCCCAAAAGATAAGGTTTCTGATGTCCTCACTAAGGCTTTAGAATCCTAACGAGATGCTCCAAATGATATAGAAATAAAATCTGCCAACAACCTGGAGTAGAATTCAGGCTGCGAAAACTTTACAGACACATTGGATTGTACTTAAATTATTGTCATTAGCTTTTTTTATCCTTGGAAATACTGTGGTTCTGATTCTTCAAACAAAACACATAACAAAAATTAAATAGTCAAAAAAAATTCCATACAGAACATTTTACTCATTAGGGCTTTATATAGTAACCTTTTCTTTTTCCTTTTTTTCTTTTTTCTACCATATGCTTTTTTAAAAATTACATATATTTTATTTGGCTTAACACCACTAGGCTCATTATCCAAGCAAAAAAGCAGATTAATTCCTAAAACTCAGTTTTAAATTTCTCTTTGGAGGTTTTATTGAATTCTATTCTGAAAATTCACCTTATGATATTTTATCTTAGTGGTATTATTCAACTTCAGAATAAATCCCGTAGCACTTTCAGTTTGGGGCCTCTGTTGGGAGACTAGTTTTATTTAACAGTACAGGAGTAATAATTGTGTAATCTGGGACCCGTTTCCTGTTCTGTTGCAGATTTTCTGGGCAATCACTTATATCCTTTCAGGCCCAATCTGATGAAATGAGCTATGGAACACTTCCTGCGGGACTCAATCAGCATATCATTATACTGCACATAGAAATAGGCAAAATAAACACCACCTCTCAGATAAGATGTAAGCATTCATTAAATGTTTTAAATTGCTGCAAGATTCTTAACATATAAAACATTAGAGGAGTGATTTTAATATTTAATGTTCAATACAGTTTGGGTGGTTTTTTTCCTCTTTCCCAATCACTTTACATAAGAATTCCCCTAATCTATTCATAAAGGGATTGCAAATCCACATGACAAACATGTAGATGAATTTGTCGTAAAAGTTGAAAACGTTGTGGATGCTGCCTTCTCTATAATCCTGTTCTCTAATACAAGGAAAATACATAAACCTTGTTAAGCCTGCAGGGACTGTATATTCCTTGTCCTTGCTAGAGAAATAAGAAGCTGAAGAATAATTGCTCATGGAATGGTTTCTAAGCAAAGTTTTTTTGGGTTTTTGGCTCTGGGTTTTGGTGTTTGTTTTTTGTTTTTTAATAATCCAGAGAAAATTATTTCAATTCTATAAAAGTGAAAATCATTCTATTTTTTACTAAAATGTATTTTCCTCATGCTATATGTTTAGCATATGTATCCTGAATAGGCAAAATTGCTTTCTCTAAAGTCATCATGGGCCTAATAGAACTATCTTTTCCCCAGGAAAGTTGTTCTCATTTACTTTTCTACTAAGGTACATCATAACCTTTCCTTGGATAAATAGCAACAGTGAAACATAGGAAACTGTATTAAAAAGCTACAGATTTCTTCTTCTTTCATGTTCAATTTTTAAAGCCCTACTAGCCAGAAATGTAGTTGATGATCATAAAATTTATGAGATAAATCATCCACGATCAAAAAATTGGACTATCAATAAAGTGACACAGAAAGGTATTGTAATGAGATTTTAAAATGTTTTTAATATTCAAACTACAAAGTTGCTTTAAAATAGGTGACAGTATTATGACAAACTTTCTCAGTTCTTCTTTTTTTTTTTTTTTTTTAGGTTCATATACATTCAGAGCAAATCTGTTCAATTCTGCATGCTTTTGAAAGATATTTCCACTGACCTAACATTGGGTTGGGAGGAAAGGCAGTAACTGTGGAGCTAGACACCCCTAACAACACATATATTTTTGTTTTAATTTTAAATAAAACTGACAGGTCTTCAGGCAAAGCTGTTCAAGGCTGATTTCTGCAATACAGTACTGTAACTCCTCAGCAAGGGTTCCTAAGGTTTACGGTAAATTTGTGCATCCATGGAAAGTCTGGTTAAAATAAAATATTGCTTTAAGCTATGTAACACCAAAAAATGCTTCCTGAAATTTTATCACTGGAATGTGCTCCATGGAAGAATATTTGAAAAATGCCACAGTGCTTTGCCAAATTTCCCTTAGCTATTGCTCAGCAACTGAGGTGTGGGCCACAGTGATTATGCTGCGTATAGGGAAAG
>NW_008240027.1:6974280-7064985 GCF_000691975.1 Corvus brachyrhynchos | reverse complement strand
GTGAAATAATTGAAAATTAGTTCTGTGATATTCAGAGAACCACCCTCTTCTCTGATGTACCACTTTCAAGGCCATGTAAGTACAGGGCAATCAAAGGACCCACGTAAAATGGATAGTGCAGAAAACACGGTGTTTTCAAAGACCTTTGCAACTGGATGTCAACTGCAGTTTCATCATCGCCTGGACCTGCAGCCATCAGAGCCAGTTCAGACGTGTTTGCAGCTCCCAGAAGTGATGGGAACTAAAAACAGTGTCTGACCCAGTACCTAAGAGCTGCTTTTGTTATTTGGCGCTATTCACGATGGACACGGTAATGAGGCAAAAGAATAAAGCTTCCCACTGCAAGCAAAACATTTGGGATGTTTTTCTAATCAATGACTCAACTGCATCCATTAAAAGGGCCAGAGCCTCTGAGAACACTCAGATGCGGTGTGATATTATCATGTTCAGAAATCAAGGAGGTGTTTTCTATTTTCTCTGTGGAGCAAAAGGAGAGGAATTTGTAGGAGTTCACTAACAATAGTGTGTTGCTTTCTCCATCATAAACACTTGTTTTTAGCATTTTGTTTTCAGATAGCAGAGGCAAGCCCAGCTGGGAGATAGGCAGGGAGTCAAAGAGAGGAAAAGATATCCCTGGAGGGTTAGTGATGTTCAAGCAGATGGGGGAGGAGGGAGGAGAGAGTGGGAGCAGATGGGAGGGGGGAAGAGACCAGAAGCAGAACAGATGTGGGGGTGGGAGGGGACTAATTTTGGTTAAAGACAAAGGAGGATAAATATGAATTAAATTTGTAATCTACATTAAGAATCTTCTTTTTCCCATAAGCAAACATTTTGTGTCTTACACTAGAGGAAAGTTTGAACAGCCTGCAAAACATAAAAGACAGAACAAACATCAATGTCACTTGAGCAAGCACTAGAAAGTGAAGGGGGTCTGAAAGAGTTTCTCAACCATGAGGTTTTGTCTCTAAAAATCTGGAAACTGAAGGTTCCCATTTGTACTGCATTCCACTGCAAAAAGCACACATTCAGAAATATATGCAGCAGTAAAACAATAAAGAGGAGACTTATGTATGTGGATGAAGAACAGCTCTTTGAACTTCCTGAATTAAAGAGGAATAATAATAAAATTTGAGTTATTGCGCCATGAGTGAATTACATGCAAGTCTACTACCCTAAATAAATAATAAAAAAGTATAACCTATGTTTGCATGCAGAACATTTTCATTTCCTGTGAAGCCACTCTCTCTATTCTGTCCAGTTCTATATTTTGAAGTTGAATTTTGTTGTTGTGCTTCCTGGCAGGGTGTGTAGGTTGTGAGCAAAGGCTGACTGGGAATGCTGCAGCTGAAAGTTAATTAGCGTGTTGGCAAGCTGTCAGCCAGACTTTTGTCTGTTTGCTTTTCGTATAGAAATGAATGAGAGTGGATTCCAGAGGTGTCTGAGTACAATTAAGCATCTCACTCTCTAAAATAAATATTTTATACTACCACGTGCTTTTAGGAGTCAGCCAGAATGTATCCACTGATGGTATTTTCTGCTGATATTCTTAAATGTAAATATATGGTAGCAGGTAGAGAAGATGTAGCTTAATTGCATCAGTTTGGTAGAGCATGAAGGGCCAGATTCTGTGTTTCATTTAAACACAGAATACAATTTTGTGTAATCCAAAAACCTGCTCCAGCCTTGTAGAGGAATACTGGAGATTAGACTCTGGACTAGATTAATTTGGTCTAATTTAGTTGCTGATTACACAGCAGACAATTCTATGTAAAATGTTAAAAAATTATTTTCCAATTCTATGTTGAAAAACTGTTAGAAATCTCGGAATATGAAACAGTGTGCACCCAGTAATAAACCTTCACCCACAATAATTACCAGGCATGTGGCAAAAGGGTGGCTAGATTTCAAAGCCCAGAATTAAAGTGAGAAGCCTGCAGTGGGTGCAGGAGGGGAAAAAGGAGGGCTAAAATGGTACTAGAGAATGGCAACCTTGATTCAGACTGGATACCGCTCTCATGGGGACCTTGCCTATAAATGAGTTTCACATGACCAGGGAACAAAGAACAATTTCTCCATTTGCAGAAAAGGAAGTGCATCAGCTCCAGAAATCACAAAATTATTTCTGTCTTTCCTTGGCTCTGAGAGAGTATATTCACCCTGGGCGTTCGGGTGTGCTTCAGCCATGCCACAAGAGTGCACATAGAACCCCCCTGGAACAGGAAATTACTGAAAAGCAGGTTGTGCTGCAGCCAACAATCTAGGCCTAGTGCTGTTTGTCTTGCAACCAAGATCCCCAAAAATCTGATGAGTCCAGCCACAAGTGAGGCTCTAGAAACACCCGTTCCTACCACTGCCCCCGGAGGAGATGGGGGCCCCCAGAGGGCAGGCTGAGTATCTCTGACTGAAATTAGATTGTTCCAAACTAGTTTTATGGCCCCCTGAAGGAGCAAGCACAGATGATATAGGCAAGAAAAATATGCTGCAGACTGGAATATTATCTGGAGACACCATAGAATACACTTCCCAACAAATATGACCATCTGTTAAACAGATTTCTAGGGCCTGGGTTCATGGTGCTGCAGGGCAGACAATATATCGGACCCCAAAAAAGGAGCTTCCGATTCCTCAAAATGACCAGTAGTATGTAATAATTTTTTTAAACCTTTTTAATATTATAAACTTATATTCTATAATAAATTTGCCAAACTTTATGAAACCTCACAACAAAGTCACAGAAACATCTAGGCACAAAGAACTTGCATTCTCTTGGGTGCAGTTGTCCTCTCTTACTGTTTGCTTAGCTGGTTTGTGACTTAGCACAGAGACTTAGCTCGGTGCTGGTCGCTTTCTGAATCCCATTTCTGCTTTGTTTTGAAGTTCAGCGTGAAAATACTGGCTCAGAACCTTCTTAGGTTGTCACTAGCTTTTACCTGAAGAAGGAAGGCTCCCTTGTGCCCTCATCAGTGTACACATGTGTGAAGTTTAGAGTATTAGTTTATATATTTTTAGAAGGGATGTAAACTATTTGGAATAGAAATTTATCCCAAGAGTTCATATATAACCCACAAGGATTCATATTAATCCCCAACCCACTAATCCTGCAGTTTTGATGGCTTAAAAGCCTACTACTTTAGAATTCTTTGTGTCTGTATCCCCAGCTGATCCTTAATTGTTTCTCTCCTATATTTATGTGTACTCCAGATCATGTGTTGGTATACAATGTCATTATCACAAATTGATTTAAATCTGTCCGGCTCCAACTCTCAGAATCCATCAGCATAAAGCAAAGCATTTATTTCCTGTTCATCACATGATAGTGCTGAAGCAGTCATGACTTCCAAGCTACAAAACACATCAGCACATAAATTAGTGAGTGCAATTTATGAGAACAGGTTCATAACAAGTATATTTCTAGCAGCTTTGTATTAAAGAGGAATGTTTAAGTCAGGGCAGCTTGTCCCTCCAGATTGTCAGTCATTTTCAATCACAATAAGAAAAATCTAAAGCAATTTAAGTAAATATAGGAGTTTCTTTGTTTGAGCCCTTTATTTTAACAAATGTTACCAAGGTAGAAATTATGCCAACTGAGAACTGGTTAGGCTCTGCCAATTTGCCTCAGCTGACCCCAAACCATAAGCTTCTAAGAGCACTGAAATAAAGAGAGACTATTGTTAATGTTGCCAAGCTGTCCATAGGGTCCTAAGGAGACCTCTGTTATCTTTTATAAACACCAAGAAGATCTAATCCAAGTGCCAAAAGAGGCAGGTTATCTTCATTACAGGGATGAAGGAGCGAGCACGTAACAGCCTGTAGGATTAATACTGCTCAAAATAAAAGTTACAGGGTACTTTTTGACATAAGCACCCTGTTAGAACGTGTTTCACCTCAATTTTAAAGCCCATTAATCTTGTGAAGAGCCAGAAATCTACAGTCTGTGTCAGTTAGCTGGCATGAAGCACAAAATGCTCAGCAAAACTGCTGAAATTCTGATCTACAATAAGCTAGTGAATGAGATATGGACAGCCTTAGCAGATTGCTGCATTTGGTAGCTGCCATTACCAAAGGCTTTCCCCTTTTTTTCTCTCCCAGTTATTGATTTGGCAGTGTGTATTTTTCTCTAGTCACCTGCAAAGGTAGAGGTGCCATATGAAATAGAACAGCAAAGGTTAAAGACAGTAGGTTTGCCCTTTAGGGGAGATATCTTCATTAGGGATTTCTCTGATCTTTTCCCTGCCTGTGCACCCCAGTTTGCTAACACCTGGAAGCTACAGCCAGAGATTTCTTGTGGACAGCTCTGCTGCCTTTCCAAGTCTTCCTGACACCTCCCTGCGACTCTGCTCTTAAATATTTTAAGCACCATGGCCTGGACACCCCTGTGCAAAAATAAGGAGGATCAGAAAGCATCCAACCATGATTCCTCTTGGGGACCTACTGTCCATTTCGCCTCCCAGACTAATTTTTACCCTTTCCAAACTGCCCTTAATATGTCAGTGGTCTGTGTCCTGCCTGAAGACATCCCCTAACACCCTCACCCACAACCTCAAGACAGGCCAGCAAAAGTGACAGATGACAGATGACAATCTGATCAGGCTCTTGCCTAAAATCCAGAATATTCAGCAGCTAGTTGTACCCAGATTCAAACAAGAGCACTGGTGACTTGCCAGGAAGGGCTAAAAATGACCAAATATCAACCTGTTCGGGACTGACTATTGAATAACCCCTCTAAACAGGAGCACTTCTTCCAGAGATCCCTGTGCTTGACAAGGACAAGACTGAGCACAGAGTGCCTTCCCCTTTCTACTCCCTACCTCACCCCATTTCTACCTCAAGCACTTCTCTGCTCTGAGTTTTCCAGGGAGATCAGCTACACATGAGAAGGACACTGAGAACGGGATGCTCTGAAAAGTTATATTTTTATTATATTATTTTTGCACACAAAACCTAAGAACAATTTATATGGCAGATAGCTAACTATGCCTAGGAAATGCTGCAGCAGTACCAGTTTTCCCATATTCTCTTGTAAGTCCATTCCTGTCAGAACCTGTTTGCAGGTTGCTGTGGGCGGCAGGGGCTGCCTGGCGCTCGGCTCTGCAGAATGAAACACCTCGGAGTGCGACCTCCCGGGTGCCCTCAGAGAAGCCAACAAAACAATTCAGGTCAAGACAAATCAGGGAAGGGAATCAAGGGAAAAGGAAATAGAAATAGAAAACAGTCATTGATACTAAAGCTTGCACCATAAAACTTGTAATAACTTGACCCAGGTAACCAGACAGACTGTTTTAACGACTTTGTTTTCCGTTCACCAACATGTTTACATGGATGATGCAAGAAAAGAAAGGACTGTGAGTAGATGATGTGAAATTAATTTATTTCTTAATGCTGGTGAACTCTCTGAATTTTATGAACAGAGTGCATTTGGTTTTGTAATATTTCCCTCATTTTGCTATTTTAATACCAAGAGCCTTATTTTTCATATTTAGCTCTGTCCTTTCTATCATTTAGTGTATGTGGACACAAGAATTTTACCAGGATAGATCTTGAAACTTGAATATTTGGATGGAAAAATATATCCAAATCATAAATTAAGCAGGAATCTTTTTGATCATTTGCTTGAGAGAAATACACCTATGTGTTCAAATGCTATTATTCATTGAAGTAGCATGTGCTGAGACATTGCCAAGGAGTTGACTGCTAGCTCAAGTTCATATTTCAGCTTGTGAACACTCATGAATCAACCTTAGAATTTTGTTTTCATTGCTGCTCAGTACTGTCGATGTTTTAATTCTTCACAAAGTTCTAATTACTGGAAACACTTTTTAATGAATATCCCCAAGGCTTATAGTAAGTGAAAATCAGTATTTGGAAATGCTAGTGAATGCAATCATCCCATTAAGGCATGATGGAAAAGCAGTGTTTTGCCTGCTTGTCCTTTGCTATCAGTTTGCTTATTGTAATAGCTCTTTTATCTCTGTCTGTATTTTATACTCACTGTACTCTGTAGTGCTTTTGTGCTCAGTGGCATCACATAAATCAATACTTTTTATGTTTGTTCTTGCCTTGATATGTATTTGTAAATCCTATTACCATGCAGACTGGAGAGGAAAATACACACCAGAATTAGTCAAATTAATATTTTATTTGTTATATTTGCTTCTCATAGTGACTGATTCCATATTTGGTCTTTAGACTTTATGATTGGTTAAATCAACTGGCTTAAAAGCATCCAGGACTTTGAAAGCTCTGTTTGCCGTAAATTTAAATATATAATATATATGTTTTCCTAGTATCTGGCCAGCTCTATTACAGGGAAGATGCTAATGTGACACACTGAAACATGAACTTCCCCATGAGCACCAGAAAAGTGACACATTTTCAATGAAAATTCATTGTATCTACAGGAAGGCAGAATAATCAAGATCTCTGCACAGCCTTCTGTAGAGACACACAGGGAGGCAGTGAGGCCTCTTTTCCTTTCCAGAAGACTCAGCTGGATCCTGTACACAGGAACCACAGGATACTGCAGGCTGGATCCATCCAAATTCTTATTCTAAATCCTCTCATATGGAACTAGTGGAGAATAAAGAGAATGCAATGAAGATTAAAAACATCAAACACCACTCTGTTATGGCAAGGGAAGGTTGCTGATAGGAATTTATCATTATTGAATGAAATTTAGGTCCAAGAAAAGAAAAAATAATCGTAAAATGGGTGATTGCTCAGGGTCTTTTTCCATACAAATACTTTTCAAGTGTATACTTTCAGTCACCACAGCTTTAGATTGTGTTTGTAAAAATGACAGTACCTGACTTACCCTGGAGACTTCTGCAAGTTGAAAGCTTTAGCCTTGCAATTTATGTTTAATAATTTAACACATTAGTAATATTTTAGATTTGGATTATTGAACATAAGCATGGAGATTATTTAAATGAATATTTAATTTTTATTCACCTTGCAAGAAGACAGGAAGTGTTTTTAATTGCCAACAATAAAACGTAGAAAAAATTATCAGTAAAGAAAGCAGTGAAGAAAGTGTTTTTACAGAGTTCATGACAGAGGGGGGTATTTTCATTTTTTAAGACGATGAAACAACCTTGTCAAAGGAATCAGATTTAAGGATGTGATGAGTTTTATTCGCACAACTTCCTGCTAATTTATCTGCACTAGCACAAAATAAAGTACACTGTTTTTCATAGTTTCCATCTCTACATTCTGAAATTATCTCTTGGGCTTTACATACTGTGGTTCTGCCCAAAAGCTTGAGTTTCTTGAAGACCAGCTGAGCCCAACTTCTAGCTATTTGCAGTGTGGTAAATGTAATCTTGAATCTGATGCTTGCAGTAAAACTTTGAAAAGTCTCTGAAATCCTTTTGTATCTGTCGTACTTTAGGGTTTGTACTATGCATTTGTTCTTCTGCTATTGGAGAAGCTATTGGTTTGTGAGTATTTTTCTGAAATTTTTATTATTTATTATTGTCCTTAGGAAGCAATAAAATCAACCTTTGCAGAACAGAATTTTATTTTTAGTACAGTTTCTCTGAAGCTATTATTTGACTGAATTTCAACTCAGTGACCTTCCTTTCTTTAGAATTTATGGACACTTTAATTTCCACCTTTTGCCTCAAGCTCATACATTTTTAGCTTTACTTGTTTTTGGTTTCTATAATTCTTAGAAATTGAGGAACATTTTTCTTCCTAGTCGTCTAAACATTGAAACATTCCAAAAGAATCTCCAGGACAAACCTCATCCTTTAAAGTTTTGCACGAGTGTTTACAGCTAATTACTGCTAAACTAAATAGCTTGTGATGGAGTATGCCAGAAATCATGCATATCTTTTGTGGGTATTCAATATGAGGCACATATGTGCAATTTTTATTCAAGTTCCCTTCTGTCTAGCCAAATTATCAGATCATTATGGCTCGCTTGCCTGTTTGGGCTCCCTTCCAATGCATTCCATATTTTTTATCCACTTTTCCCCTACTGGTCACTTACTGTGCTGGAGGCTATTTTTAGTATTCTTGACTCCTCCTCTAGTTTAACACTTTTCAAACAGGCAAAAGTCTGCTGCACAAATCTAGGGAATTATCTCTGCCTCATATCCATGGTGGACAGGACAGAAAATAATAAGCTTAAATTATAGCAATGGAGATTTAAATTAGATAATATAGAAACAAAGCAAAGGCAAAGAACAAAACAAAATACAGTTTCCTACTAAGAGAAGTGTAAAGCATTAGGATAGACTGGGGAGTATATGAGATCTCTGTCACAGAACATTTTAAAAAACAGGTTAGACAAACATCTGTCAGGAATGTTTTAGGTATAACTCATTCTGCCTTGGGGCAGAGGGAATGGATGTGGTGACCTCTCAAGGTTCTTTCCAGCTCTATTTTCTGTTTATTTCTAATTTTTTTTTTTTTTTCAGCCTGGTTTTGGACAGGCTCTTCAATGTACTTTCTATTTGCAATGGGTGGTCATATTTCTGTTTATAAAATACAGATGTTGCTGTTAAGAAAGATTCAGTCAAAATAATCTGTAGTTAGGAAAATTGTGGTTAAAAATGTCATTTAAATGCAAAACACAGAAAACATTTTTAGCAAAGTTCATAAAAACTAACTAGAAAAAACACAGAAAGCTGTACTTGAAATCATTAATTAAATGAGGGGCTTCAAACATTGATTAGGCTGTACCACTTGTCCTTGTTCTAAGTGGTATTGACCCTGTAGAAATGAAGTTGATCCAATACTTTCTACCATAACTCCTCTTTGGGATTAGGAGATTTCAAGTATTTTCTCTTGTGATATTCAGTTCTTGATAGCTTAGAGCTACAGTGAATTAATTCTTCCCATACAAAGAAACTAACAAAATTCTGAGGAACATAGTTAGGTATAAATAGTACATATGTAACAATAACAGAGTCAAAAAAATATTTTGTGTGCTTAGTTGGAATCAGCTGGAGTCGTGTAACCTTTTCATTCCTGAAGCATAATTTCAAAGGATTTATTTTTGTTCCTCAACTACTGCTGTTAGAAAGAGAAAGCCAAGTTTCTACTGGGGGTGATGGGAACCTGTTGCACTCTAGTTCCTGGCGCAGTCTGTGGCGGATGCTCGCCAAAGGTCCACTGAGAGCCTTGTTACATGGTTGTGCAAAACAGTTCTTCAAGCAAAATGTTTGCTGGGGGCTCCCTACCTGTCTAAGGAGGGTTGTTGTTTTACCTCAGAAACCCAGAAGGCATTCCCCATGGCCAGGAATAACAAAATTCAGTTGCAGTGGGATCTGTTAACTTTATTCCATTTTCTTTTCATATACTGTAAGTATACCTCATTGAATTCAGATATATTTTAAAGATATTTTAAATATAAATTAGATCGTGTGGAAAGCGGTTTGAGTGTTTTATTAATATTTATCATTGTAACGTGTTATACTTCGAAATTCAGATTAAAAATTCACAAAGCTCAACATATTTTTCATCTCAATCAGCTAGTGAGTTGTCAGATTGACTTGTTATTTATTTATAAGGGCTTGTAATTGAGGCACATTGTCACACAGGTGATTGGTGAGCCAGGCAGCGACACTGCGATCCTGCGGCGGACAAATGTGCTGGTACCACAGGAAGTTTGCTGGGATATGCTGTCAGCTCTATTAGCAAGCATAGACCTCTCGTGTACATCGATATGTTTCTGCTGACAACACAGTGACTCTGTCTTTTAATCTAGTACAGTCTCAGTGATGAGAAGAACCTACATTTTCCCTGAATGCTTTGGCTCAGCCCAGATGCTGGGCTTTTGTTTTTGTGTCTAGTTCAGACAGACAATGAAATATTTTGGGGCTTCAAGTTTCTTTGAATTTTTACATTGATCTGAGAGCCCGAAGTAGCATTTACCAGACCCTGAAGGTTGAGTGTTATCAGTCAGTATGAATCTATGAAAAAGGTTGAAATAACTATAAGGAATGGTCTGATTTGTTTTTTCATACAGTTTGAGAAATGTTTTCTATTTCTTTTATTCTATCTCCTTTGAAAGGTAATGTAAAGTTTTACTGCAAGACTTTAAGGTCCTGGGAGATGCTATTGATTTGTGTTACGCTGAGGTAACAGGTGTGCTTAGTAAGTTTTGTGTTGAGCATGGTACAGACAATTACAGTAAAAACAATTTTATCAGGTTTTAACAGAGATTAGAAATCTGCTGTTAAGGCTGACAATGTTTTTGTTTCACATAATTTCCCCTGCCTAATTATGACTACACTCTCATATATTCCAGAATGGCCTGAGAACCAAGATTCCAGATATTTACTGTTAATTTATTATTTTGTATTTATTCCGGATTTCAAATATATGTATTACAATGCCCTCCATCCCTCTGTATGCAAGCCCTGGGCTCAGTGGTTCATGAACTGTTGTTGACTGTTATTAAGAAGGGCAACCCAGGCCATGGGCAAACTGGATATACATAAAAATTCAAAACTAATAACCCTCAGATACAAATGATAAAGTTTTAAAACAATTATTTAATTTCTTGGGCTGTAGTAGAACAGCATACTCCTGAGCTTACCTGTGTCTTTTGACCGCATTATTCAATATCTGAGTAGATGGTTGTACTATTCTTACTTTTTTACCATTTTTCTTCTTAGTGAGACACATATCCTTTGCACCTCTGTGGTGAGGGATCAGACAGTGAGCCAGCTGTGTTGTGAGAGCACCAACCAGCATTTAATTAAGTTAAATACCTATAAAAATGTTTATTTTACTGCACAACTAAGCAGCCAACTTCGAAAAATAATTATATTGTTTACAATGATTTTAACTTCAGAATTTTTTTCAGACAAACTAGAAAGTAGTTTCTTTGAAGAGGTATTAAAAAGTATATTTATGATTGT
The DNA here is from genome assembly GCF_000691975.1 of Corvus brachyrhynchos. Lineage (NCBI taxonomy): Eukaryota > Metazoa > Chordata > Aves > Passeriformes > Corvidae > Corvus > Corvus brachyrhynchos. Next base: position 7,054,114 of record NW_008240027.1, on the reverse strand, counting down.
TTTTGCCTCTTTTCATTATTTGAGCAAGGAAAGAAATGCGATTTTCCTCTGAAGGTCAAGAGTCCATGTGTATATTTTTTGCTTAATATCAGATCTACATGTATTCCTTCCTCCATAAGTAGGTTATATTTCTCTACCACATCTCCCAGATTTGCTCTGTTTAACTACAATGGCTATAAGGGAGCATCTAGGTCAGAGTCATAAGGAGAGACATTACCACTGCAGCTGTTGAGAAATTCCTTTGGTGGTCTTTGCTAAATTTACACTAGAGATGTAAATACCTCACTTAAATACATCTTTCGGTCTGGATTTATTGTCCACTGTATCTCTTCCTCTTTTGAAGTTTTAAAGACTGCAAGAAAATGATAGGCCCTTGGTGTGGAAAATCGTGCTGAAGCAGAAACTAACTCAACACAGCAAATGTTATCTGGCAAACACAGCCCACGGGCTCTTGTTTATAACCCTTCTTCCAGCCCAGGCTTTGTAGGGCACTTTGCCATGCATTTGTGGAGACAAGAAAAAGAAAAGATCAATAGCTTAAAACTACAGAAATTTTACCCTAAAGCCCAAAAACACATAACCAAAGACTCCCAAACCTGCTAAGAGTAGTTAACACTATTTTGTGATTCTGTCAGTCATAATTAAAAAACAAACAAACAAACAAAAAAAACCATCAAAAACCCATGCTAAAGTTTAGAGGGGGGGAAATCAGTGTAGTCATAGTCCCCAGCATTACCTCCTGTATACAAGCCATTGGTCTAATCCATTCCTTCCTTTTTATGCCCTGAGACAAATACACTTCCTGAGATTGCATTGGCTCTCTAGTAAGTTTACTTAAAAAAAATTTGAAAACCCAACCAAACAAAAAATTTGTTCAGAAAAGCAGCTCATATTTTGTAAATCACATAGAAAGTAAAACAGAAGCCCTTTTACAAGTAATGGCACAAGATTTTTTATTTATTATTTATTTACTTATTTCTGTTAGAAACATTGCAATTAAGGGAGTAAGTTAGCATTTTGTAACAGTTTGACTGTTTGCCAAGTTAAAGTGATAGAGATGTTCTCTCCCTCTTTTACCTCTGTATGTGTCTCTTCCAATGAAGCTGTAAGATTTCTGGCTTTTTAATCTATATATATTTAGTAATGTTTCTACCACTATGCACTGCGTTTACATGACACCATAACGTAAATAGCAAGTCACAGAGAATTCTGAGATTTCCCCCAGAAATGTCTGTGGTTTTTCCTACTTCTGCTAGCCCAGAAGTGCTTACCCACAGATCTTTAATAAAATGTAAAGTTAGTGAGATATTGTGCCCCAAAACGCTTACATTCATCAAATGTAATTTGAAATTCTGTAATGTTTATTTCTATACTTCAGAGGGAAATATTGGAAATGCTGTATGCATTTGAAACAGGATTCAAGTAATTCTCACCTATTATCTGCCAACAAGACACCCATGAAAAGCAGGGGGCAAACTGGCAGAAGCTTGTGTGTGAGTTCCTAGAATCGTTGAAGGTTTCAAGGCCATAAAAAAGCCGAGGGTGAGTAGCTCCCAAGCTGTTAATTTCTTTGTGAAATTCGCTCCGCTGCTGAATTTTGAAGAGATTATGCAAAGCATCTTAGTATTTAGCTATCAGAATGCATATCAGAAATAGTCATTATGACTAAACTCCATAAGGTATATTTGATCATTTCCTGTGTTGCCAAGATTTCCATTTGTGCTGTAGCTTGACTGCAGACAACTTACCATGGTATTACATTAACAGTATTATAGCACCTAAATGTCCCATTAGTGATGGCAGGTGAGAAAAGAATATTTTTTGAGAATAATTATTTTAGCTCCAAAGACTCAGATTAGGCATAAGAAAATATTGCAGAAGTGAAGGCCATTTGAACAATGAAAGGTTTTTCTAACACACCATGTTTGAAGAACTGACTTTGTCCCTCATTAATAAAAATATATTTCTTCATTCTTAGCAAGAGGAAATAGGTAAACTTTGTTCTGCCTAATAAGATACTGTATTCAGTGCCCATGTAAAACAGGAAGGATTATCATGCACAAGTAAAATCACTGATATGCAGAAATTTCTTGAAAGCCGTCATTTCTTGTCCATTACCACATCGTTAGTTCAGGTAGGGTCAAGGCTTACACAGAAAAGATTATATAATTACTTAGGCAGGGTTTGATACATCCATTATAATCCACCCTTAATTGGTATTTACCCACTTTTCTACGCTACTGAACAAGTTTTTAAGATGGGCTTGAATTAATAGATGATGGTGGCTTGACAAATAGGTGCTGTGGAGGTGTTAATATTCTTCTCAAGAGTGAGTATTAACAATAGCAGCCATTTTAAGAGTGCTGTATCTTAAAAGGAGGATATCTCTTGAAAGGTCGGAGAATAGCACCACCACCAATTACAACAGAGATTCCTCTCCAGCAAAATTGGAAAATAAATTACTTTTGGGAAGTGAAAAATTATATTAGAATTTGAGTTATTTCTTTTAATTTATTATTAAAAATATATAAAATACATAAAAAAGACAATTATTCTTTATATTGTAAGAAAACAAGCTTTTTCTTTTTGGAAGGTAACAGAAAATCTTATTAAGTTGTACTTGGCTAGCTCTTATAATAATACTTTAATATCTGTTTAAGGCATCTAAGTAAAAACTAGGCAAGAAAGGAAATGCATAGGACTTCAGAATCTCCAGCCCACTTATTTCAGCTTATCACTTGTGTATAATGAATGCCAATTAACCTGTTTCTGAGTTAACTATGAAACAATAAGGAACTGAATTATTTTTATATCACCTACACATTTCATTTTTCCAGTTGAGGTGAAAGATGGACAGACAGATACAGTGAAATGGAGAAATGCCAGAATCACAAATAATTTTGAAGGCCTAAGGGTTTTAGAAAGATGTTTCTTTCTCAGAAGCCCATCTAAATCTGAAATGCTAATGACCATAGAAGTATATAGAAAAAAACTGTCAGCACTCTTTTGTTTTTTTTATCTTTTCTTCAGAAAAAAGCTCAAAGCATTGCTAAGGATTTTCTAATTCTGCTGATTTTGTTTTTCTAAAAATGTATATAGATTTCTTCTACCTCAGAGATTCATAAATGTTATTAAAAATGAATGGCAAGGCTCATTTAAATTGAAATGTCAGATGGTTGGTTTCCTAGTAGTTAAAAAATGACAACTGCATAAGAAGGAAGCTAAATTAAGAAAAAAAAAAAGTTCTGGGGTTAATTATAATATGAGTAACAAGCTATAAGAATTGAAATATTATGCCTATAAAACATGTATTTACACACATGTATGAATTTAATGAGGTATCCTTATGAATGGACAGGTTGCCTAATTCTGCAGTCCATTTTGCTCATTAATCACACCATACCTGTTGCTTTGTCACTCCTGTTCCAGCCCCACACCTCTGAGGGGAGGCATGTTATTCATCCCAGCTCTGCTTCAGCTGCTGCAGTCGCTGCTCTCACCGGGGGTAGTGAGCACCAACTAGAACTCTCTTAAGACTTTAGTTTGCTTTCCCACTGCTCCTGATAAGGGCAGGAATCAGACATCACCACATCAGATCTCTGGCAGGAAGGGTCACTCTGCAGAGACCCCGAAGGCAGAACAGACTTTGTCCATATCCATTCACACTGTGAATATTTGTGCTAAGGGGAACTGAGTTACCTGTGTCCCTCTGTATCTGACTTTTGCATTTTAATAAACTGATATGACCTTCTGTACTAATATGTTCTAAGGCCAAGGTTATAACAGCTTGAATCCTTAAAATCTTGGGTACAATATTATTACTTTTGCAACTAAATTAGAGCTGTCACTGCTGTAGAGCCTTATTTTAGAAGCAAAACCACCGCTACATACTATAATTTAAAACCAAGACCCTCAGTATATCTCCCCGTCATCACCCCCCATTAACCCAAGGGATCCTGTATATGTTTCTTAAGGTCAGCTCTCATGTACATATTCTAAGAAAGGGGAAATCTGAACCCAGACTATTCATAGAAAAAACACCTCCAGTATTTGCAGAGGAGTAACAGAGAATAAGAGTGTGGGATTCTGCAGAAAGTCATACCATCAGTGTTCACCAGGCTTCCGAGTTTAAGAAGGTATGAGACACCATATGCTCCAGGACCTGATTTTTCCCTTGTGCAAGAGAAATGATGCTGGGTACTCCAAAGACCTTGAATTCATGGTGGAAAAAATGTCTTCTAATTATTTCTATTATTCCATGGATAAGCAGTTAATAATTTGCCCTAACCTGATTTCTTCAGTCATTTCACATATATCTCACCAGTAATATGTCATTTAGGTACATTTTTAAAGCATTTACAAACTGAAAATGAGTATTCTATTAGAAATATTTATGCAAGTATAAAGAATATATCCTAACACTTCATAAAGCATACAGCAAGAACAGCCTTTAACAGCAAATTTGCACTCTAGAAAGTTGTTTTATACACGTGAAGAGAAAGAAAAAGTCTAAGAGATACTAGCAAATACCTTTATAAACTTACACTTCTATTTCAATTTTGTTCTAGAATAGAATAAATCAGGATTAAAAGACCTAAATTATAGGTGACAGCTGCTGAGTACTGAGTATTAATACAAACTACATAATTTCTACTAGAATCTGAGCTACAATTTCTGGTTAAATATCATGTAACACTATCTTATAAAAATAACCCCATAAATGAGAAATTTCAATAGAGAAAGACACAAAAATATTCCTTTCTATTTAAAATGTAGCATTAAGGCTGAAAGAGCAAAACCCTGAATGACCTCCTAACCCCTTTTAAACCAAAAGAACTGTGCTTTACTGAGCTCAGTTTTATAAAGTATTCTGTTGAGACTAATTGAGGATGGAATAATGAAATGGATCAGGTCAGCTGTGAGTTGTATGTGAGGCTAGAAAAAAAATTAATCCTTTTATTTTGAAGGATTTTTTCTTTCTTCATAATTTATGAAAATAATTACAATGTCTCTACAATTTTAAGGAATTCTAGGGTCTATTCCTCTATGGCAAGTCTATATGCTTCTTGGTGAAGGTGAAGGCTTGTATTGCAGACACAGGTAGAGACTGTGTAAATTGCTGTCTGCTCATATTCTTTCTGTTCTTCTCTACCGTGTTATAAATGACTAATTCTTCCATTTTCCTCATGAGGTCCATGAGGTGAAAGTTCTCCTCTCTAGCTGATCATGTTAGACTTTGATGTTTCCTTATGAGAAATAGAACTACTTTAAACAGGCTCAGGTGTCCAGGTCTTTCTCTGATCTTTTCTAGGTATAAATAAACATTTTTTTATTCTTAAGGTCTGACTTTAGTTTTTTTGTCATAGAGTGAGTAATTTAGAACCAGATTAAATAATATCTTCTATAAAAAAAGAAATAAATACTGTAAGATCTGTTAAAATTACTTCAAAGAATTTTTTTTTATAATTTTCTTAAAAACTTCACTATTATGAAAACCAAGATTTTACGAGTACCTGTTTGTCTTTTCCTCCAGGAAGAAGTTTAGCTGACAATGAGTCTGTCTTTTTGAAGCCTCAATATTTTAGCGCATTTCTCGGTGGGAAACCAATTGATACCAAACATGAGATACCTTTGTGGTAAATATAATGGTAAATAATGCTTAAAAATCTCCCTCCTCTGAATACAGGTCTTGCCTGCTTTATGAAGACTGCGTAAATTAATATCGCACTGTAGACCACATGAGAACAGTAATTTGCCTCTGCAGGCTGGTATAAAAAATGGAAGGGTAACCTGACACCAGCAAAATATTTTAAAATTAACCAGAGCTTAAAATGTGAACTGATAGAGATGGACTTAGTCATTTGGACTATGGGAACAGAAGAATGGAGTTATTCCTATATTTCCCAAACCAGAGACAGAAGGGAAAACATTATGCATGCTATAGCTTCCTACAGCTAAACTGTTCAATATACTGTATTGTACCAAAATATTCTGGAAAACTAAGCAAATAGAGTTGAAATTGCTTATGAATATAATGCAGATTTGTGGTATTTCAGGCCTGTTATTTACTGTGCATTTGCCGATGTGTTTTTTTCATAGAACTGCATATTCAGGTGTATAATAGTTGTGACACTCAGACTGCATTCAGGTTATATCAGCATATCCACTGAAAAAGTCTTTTAAGGGAAGAACTACATTATTTCACAGTAAAGAATATAAATCTGCCTCTTGATACATAAGTATTAATTTAGGATTGTGAACTTGCACTCTCTTCAAGGCCCACGGTGGATAGCAGACTCTGTGTAGCGGAACAAATTGTGTAATACCTTTACAAGGCTCCTATCCCTGAGGAGCATTGATAATAGGGATATACACACCTTGCTTTTCAATTAGTGAAACTGAAACAGGGTCTTCAGAAAGTAGAGAACAATAAAACCTAGGAAGGAGGAGTGAACAGAGAAATCATAACTAACTCAGCTGTGCATCAAACTCAACTCTTAATTGCCTGGCTTTTTTGCTCCAAACAATTGGAAGTTAAGTTGAATATATATCTTTATTCAACAGAGCATTACATTCATAAAATCAATACTCAGAGAACTATGGTGTGCACATTACTGACGTCACTGAAGAGACATGAATATCCTTCTATCTGATCAATTCAGACTAACTTTTATGTACTGTATTTGGGTGATTTTGTAGGTGACAAAGGGAGGCAGGCAAACACAGCTAGAAATTTTCTAGCTGTCTGTATTACAAAACATCTCCAGCATTGGCAGTTCCAATTTTCCTTTGCAACTGTTAAAAACTGGTTTATCTAATTAACCCCTTCAGTGTTAGCATGAATTGCTATCATAACGTATTGCTTCTTTTTCAACTAAGCAATTTTCTAGAAATGTAACAATCTGCTTTCTTTCATTAAAATCTTGGGGTTATTTCTTGTAGTTGAGAGTGTATTTGTTAAGGAAAGGTGATCAAATTTTTCTTGAAGTAGTTCAAGAAAATATGGATTGTTGGGGAAGATGAAACAGGAAAGCCTTATAAATATGATTGCCTGACAAAAGATTTTGGGAATATGAAAACTACAGGCGACATTGAAATGAAAGCCACTTTTGAAATACCAAATCTTAGTTACTGAACAACTGGAAAACAATGGTATGGCCGACTGAAGGTAATCCCCTCTTGATTGAACAATACCCTCTGCTTGCAGGCAGGTCCAAGGGTCAGAGCAGACCCTACTAGCTCAGCAGAAGGGGTCCAAAGAGTAGTTTTTAGAAGTTAAGATGTAACACTCTATGGTAATATAAGAACTCTTACAGGCTGTATGTAAATGCTATAGGATTTGTATCTTGTATTAGATTGGTTAGTGACAATTAGAATATTCAGTACAGAAGATGATTTATTGTATTGTAACCAGAACTTCAGACATTCTTACACACTCTCTTACTCCACTCTTCGCACACTCTTACACTCTCTCTCTTACTCTTACACACTCTTACTACTTCTTCTTCTTCACTCTCATTCCTCTCGCTCTCTCTCTCTCTTTACTTACCCGCTTACTCTCTTGCTCTCTTGGGCCTGCTCAGAGCTGCCAGCTGCAGCTCTAAGCAGTGCCCCTATACCCACGCCCTTTGCAATAAACCGCATGTTCCAAGATCTGACAATAGAGATCTCTCGTCACCGACCATCTACGCCCTGTCCAGACCGAACCCCAAGCTCTCGCAATGGATAAATAAGGCAGAATCTTGTGAAAGGTGGTCACCTTGGCAATTGTTCTGTTCCTGGTAGTGGTTTACTTTTCCCTTTATGTAGGTGGTCTTAGCCATCCCTCAAACCATAGTTACCCTGGACAGTCTCGACCAAGAAGCCCCACATTTCTCTCTCTGGATTTTTCTCTGTGAACAAAAGAATTGGTTTAACATGACCATCTGCAGAGATAACAGCACTGAATAAGATATCTAATTTTTTTGTGACTCGCTAGCTATCATTAGTTTCCTTTATGGAGAAGTAAGAGGAACTTAATCCATTAGAATAACATTAGACTAATATAACCATGTAAAAGTTTTCTACGGTGTGCTATTAGAACAATTTCCTTTGAATGCTGTATTGATTCTCCTTGCTACCAGGGAAAAAATGTGTGTTGGAGGTAGAGTGCTTGGCTGTATAAGCACCTTATCTTATTCTCAGATAGTGATGTAGTGATGGTACACAAAAAAAGTAGATGTTTGACTGATTTCAAGGAGTTACCAGAAAATCCATAATTTCTTGTTTTTACACCATGAATATTAGAAACTGTACAGCCATGAGGTAAGAAAATGTGAAAAATCTTAGAATGTGAACAAAAAGAAAGAAAAGTTGTGAGAGGCCATCCTTATGCCTATTGCACAGGTAGAAAACAGGAAAATACAGCTTTTATGACTTGAACACCTGACCCAAAAGATTAAACTCTTCCTTGGCTTTCTCCCTCACTGTCCTCATTTATTTGCTGTGGAAATTGGACAGAACACTTCCCGCCTCTGAGTGTCTGTTTTCTGCCAGCTTCACCACCTCTGTTAGCTAGCTGGTGTTCAGCAAGAGAATTTTGATCTCCAGGGCCCTTTGAAGAACAAAACAAACTGAAACCATGACTGACATCCTGTCACCCACTGGTAATTCTCCTTGATTTGCAAAATAACTTCCTAAAAATTGCCTGTCTCTAGATGTGGGGTTTTTTCACATAGTGGTGACTTAGTATATGAGTTCTACCTCATTACTCCAACACCATGTCTTGAAGGGGTAGTTCTGACCTTTCTTACTAAATGACCACCAAGTTCGAGTGGAACTTTTTTGGTCTATTTGTCTCCTGACTGTTTTAGAGAGAATCCTTCTTTTACTACAGTGTGGCTTATTTTCTCCATAGATAACTTTTTCTATCACAAATTTTTATTTACTGTCCCTTAGTATGTATACTGACTAGTAGTTTTTTCTCTTCTTAATATTACCTCAATGATTTTCAAAGATTTCTTCAGCTATTTTATAATTGTTTCTGGCACGACTGTTATCCATGTATAAAACTTAAAAACCCAAAATCTTAAAGCTAAGGTACTATGGATAAAAATTAAGAGATTGTTTCATAATGCATATGTAAATTTTAATTCTATTTTGATAATTTTTAATGTGGTCTTGGTCAATATTTATAACTTTACTCAGCAGTGTGCTATTGAATCCTTTTAAAAGAAACTGCATCTGTACTTAAAAAAGGGCTCAGAACAGCATTGTCTTCAGATTTCCTGCCTTCGTCATTCCCTAGCAATAAAGGGAGTTTTACCACCCTTGCTGTTTAAACCTAGTTACTTTGTAAGTGTTTCAGGGCTATAACCTACAGCTTGTCATAATTAATCTACTTCAGTTTGGAATTCTCATTCCCTGATTTTTTTTTTTTTTTCCAGGAGGGAACACATAATCTGTTTTTGCTTTTGTTTGTGTTTGGAACATACATCAAGAATCCTACTTAAACACTTCTTTTCCTCTTGAAAGGAAGCAGTCTCAACCTCAACAATATTCCTAACTGCTCCTTTATGCATCACAGCAGCCTTCGCATCTCCATGTTCTCAGATAGGAAATTGACCTGAGCACTGATTTCCCTTGTTTTGTGTTCAGGAGGCAGACTTGAGCTTTTAGCTCAATTATTTGAAACCTCGTGACTATAGAATGTCCCTATCAACTATGAATATGATGAAAATGTCAAATCAGAAGCACTAGTTGATGTTGGTTTCCCAAACATAAAAATGGCCTAAAAATATTACTAAGATTTTACTTCTTCCAGTTAACTCAGGCAGGTTAGGTGAGAAGCCGGAAGACAGCAAAACTATTCACATTATCAAGATTACTGCAAACTAATCTGTCTTGGTATATATCTGAATAAATGAGAAACATGTTCTTTATCCCAGAAGCCCAAGCTGACAGCATCAGTCTTAAAGCTGGGTTAGAGGATGCTCTAGTGTAGATTTCTGTGTCACCACAGACACCCTGTCAATATTCATGCTGTTGGGTGAAAACTTGCTAAAATGTACAATGGGAAGAATGTGTCTAATTAAATGTTTTCTTGCTGAGGTAACAATTGCTTTTCACCTCCCCTTCTCACCACCTCATGCCCTCCCTGCACTGGCTGGCTCAACCAGTAGTCTTATAACTATCTAGAGTTACAGCATTATATGATTACGACTTGGCTACTTACAGACAATTTTTTTTTTCTTGTGGACATTTTATTCCAACTTCACACAGATCAGGTTGGGCATGTGAAGCCTGAAAGCCTGACTCATTCACAGCAGTTTCATGCTGCCACGACTTGTGGAGCTTCAGATCATTTGTTCAACACTGTAGAATGCTAGGATTGTCATTTCAATTTTTCTGCATTCCATTTTAAATTATTTTTAATGGTGTGTCTGCGCTGGCCACAGAATAAATAAGAAAACAGGATTTGCATTTAGAATGCTATAAAATACTGTATTCCTTTGGGTATACTCACAAATACACCCGTTCATATTAATCAAGATAAGAAGATGGAAAGCAATTTGATTAGGTACTAAATTCAAAATGTTGCAAGAATGTGGTCTAACAGTCACCAGGAACTTAAGTCAGGCTATATACGGCACAGTCTAGAGTGGAAAATTAAAATGACAGGTTTAAGAGATAAAGACAATCTTGTTCTTATTCAGCTTCAGGGTTCCTGCCAGTTTCTCTTATGAGGTGTAATGTAATATTACATACACATCTACTGTAAATAGTGAGACTTTTACAGATATGTGCAAAGGATACCATTTGATGGGAAATAAAATAAATTACAACCTTGTAAAAGTTCTTTAATTTATTCTTATAGGCATTTCCCTCTGAGAGACACGGAGCAAAAAGTAAAGCCTGTATATTTTACTTAGTGTCTAATCAAGGTAATAAACTATAGTTTTCAATTATGGGAGATAAAAATTCTGCCCTTAGCTAAACTAATAAACAGTGTCATTAAGGCTTATGCAATTTTAATTAATGAATATCTAGAGTTTTTAGAGCGTTTCATTTCTAGTTAATAGGTCTCTGTGACATGTGTGAGAGTGGGACTCTCTTCTTCCTCTGTTCTTTAGGTTACTTTCACCTTCTTTTGATCTCAAAGTTCTTGTAAAGTTTTTCTTCTTTTTTTCCATTTCTTTGTCATCTGGCTCTATCATTACTTGATTTTCTTAGAACTATGTAAAAATAGCACTTGAGGCTACAATAGATGCTTGAAGTCTTCCTCTAAAACAACAGAGCCTCCTCCCATCTCCTTCTGATAATGACATCAAGAAAACATTTACGGTTTAGAGATACTTGGCAAGCTACTGCATTCCTTTCCGATCAAGTTTTACGGCTTTTATACAGCTAGCATAACCCATTTAATCTCATACTCATTCTATACATACTTTTTTTACTGATATTTTCCTGCATACCCTCTTATAATTAGGAACTAGGCCCCTGAGGGCCCAATTAGCCAACATGTGAATGTAATTATAACCCTTGAAATGTTCTTTTCCATGTGTGTCTGTGATATGACTTTGACCATGCATAATGTGAACCTACTCACAAGGAAAGTTAATCCCCTAATCATTTGTAGAGAGAGCTTTTCTCAGATTTATAGGAGGAATACAAATAGTTATAGAATATCATACTCCAGGTAGTGTAGTAAATATGTAATGCTCCTGTGGCAGTATTCAAGAAATAATCCAAGTTTCAGAGTGTTTTAGTACCTCTCTATTTCTATTGAATTGTAAATTCTGTGACCTTGCTAATGTGTCAATAATATCTGGATTTACTTTACTTCTGGGATTTTAAAACTTTATTTAAATATTTGAGACATTACCTACACATTATTCCAATGCTTTGTCAAGGCATTCTCCCATTTTCAGTCTCTAGAATGTGAGGAAAATAAACCACAAATTTTTGAAACAGTGTTTTCTGAAGTCTGTTTTCTTAACATTATTTTTATAACACTCTCTGAATTAATGTTAACAAATCTCTCAAGAATCTGGATATTTTTATTTCCTGTTACTGGGTAAAACCTTTATTGGAAAAAACTTCCCCGTCTTTTTTTAAGAACTGTTACTGAAATGAATAGCAAACATTAACTTGCATGGACAAGTATGTATGATACAAAATTAGATGTCTTCTGGGCTAATACCTAGTTATTTTATTCTGGTTTCCTTACTACATATCTGCAAGATATAAAACACCACAAGAAAATAAATCCATTCGACATTAATGTCTAACACTATGTTGGTCATATCCTTATTGGGTTTGACCTGGTTTAGGAAAAAAATCCATGCTCCAACTGAAAAGAGAAATAACAAATTTTCTTTGGAAAGAGGTTTATTTCTGAATACAAATCTTGTACAAAATACATGTGGAAAACAAAATAAGCAAAACTCCTGAGACTATATTGAAGCTAACAATCTTACACTGACAACTTAACTGTCAGAATGGCCTATTATTTGGTCTTTTTGAGGTTTTTTTCTTCATCTCTAAAGACAGTTAATCATAAACTTACAAACAAGTCCTAGAAATATGTGTGTGTTTAAATTGACTCCTCTGAGATGTAGCAGGCTGGCATTATGGGAGAGACTTGGCGTATCAAAAGTACTTATGGTTGGCACCTTGCATTTTCATTAAAAATGAAGCACTACAGCAGATGGGCTTTGAAGATATTTTTAAGATTTACATGCCAGCCCATGGGAGGGCTCCAGTGCAAACAGGGAGTCAGAGCATCCTAGGTCAGGGGAGGGGACCAGGCAGCCTGTTTGTCACACATTAGGATCCTTTCATGCATTTGGTGTTGTTAAATTTCACTCTGCCTGTACAAACAAGTCATTTTAATAGGGGAAGCTTAACGTCTCTCAAGTGCTTGTCCTGCACCAAATGTAGAGTTTAAAGATATAATAAAAATAAAATGAACTGAAATAACACTCTACAAAAAAGGCTTTTAGTCATGTGACATCCTGGCTGCAAATGGCATGTTTGGTCTCAGGATTAATTTCTCAGTTTGGCTCTGTGCTGAAGCCACTGAAGATGATGGGAATATTGCCACTGACTTCAGTTGGTGTTAGAAAAATTATTCTCCTCAGTAATGAGAACTTCTTTTCAAGCCAGTCTACCAGTACATGTCATAATATATAAACAACGGAAGAATGGAGCCATTTAAGGATAAATTTTGACTAAAACTACACTGAAAAGGCACAGTCCTTTATAATTCTCTCTTTATGTTGCTATTTAAAGAAGTAGTTTCTTTCCCTGCTTTAATTTACACCAACTGATTTATACCAGCTGCAATACTTCAGTATTCAAATACTGAAGCTGTTGGGAATCCTCAAAGAGTTCAAAAATATCAGCAATTTTGACTGTTAATTCTATGAGTTCTGTTAAGCTTTCACATGAAATACTTACCAGACTGCTGCAACAGGCTGAATCTGCTTGCTATCTTCAAGGTCTGACAAAAACATCCCCACGTCATGCCAGTGTGCCTCCAAATGTCCTCTTTGCTTATCTCTTGTGGTATGAGCCTTCTGCTTTACCACTTAAAATTTCAAGTTCAATTGGTAATTTGCATAGTGTTTCTGAAAAAAAAAAAAAAAAAAAAAAAAAAAAAACCACATTGGTTTTCACTGTGTATCTGGATGTAAATCCCAAAGAGAAAACAAATCAGTCATTTTATGATCATTCAGGAATATTCTTCAGGACCTCATGGACATAAGACATTTTTGTGCACCTTAGGCTGCACTTTTGAACCTTGCAGTACATGATTTCTGGCCCTCATTCCGCATGTAAACAATGTCCCTCTATCCTGCTGTGAAATCAAAATTATAATTTCCCCTCTACTGTCTTAAAATTTTAAATCCACCCATGAGGCTTTTTCTCACAGTTTTCAGAGTTGTTTTTCTTTTTCCTCACTAAAACTTCAAAAGTCTTTTTTTTTCTGTTTTTAGAAAGTGGAGTGTGGAAAGATACCAACCTCTTGCAGACAGGCATGAGAAAATTAGCTCTCCTGAGGAGAATACCTTTTGACGAAAGATGTTTCCATGCCTTTACTTCTATTAAGTTTTAGTAGCAGATCTGTGCTCAGATCTATGAGGGTTTAGGAGCCTTACCTGTAGGACCAAATACCTGGTTGCACATACTTACAGAAATACGGTAATGTTCTAACTCTGTGTCATTAGTTCATTAATTCTATATAAGTTCCCTAAATTATGAAAATATCAACTGCACTAATGACAGGAGCTTTTTGTGCTGCAGGACAAGACTATTAAGAAATTAATAGAAGACAGTATCATGTAGTATCTTGCTAGTCATTAGATCTTTATGATATTAGGCTGCCTGTAAATGAGATACTTTATGTCCTAGATTAAACAGCTGATATCGTTTTAGGCTCCCAAGCTGATCAGAAAGACCATTTGTAGCTTTTTGTAGCACTTCAAGATTTTTAGCTACTGGCTGTAGATCAAAAATGTTTGTTTATGTTTGCCTTTCTTTTAAAAATATTCTTGTTTATCTTAGATTTACTTTGTTCTCAGGGTGTTTGAGGGTAGCCCTGTTCATTAAACAGAGCTATACATGTTAAGTGCAATAAAGCATGTAAGGAAAAAAGCTGACTATTTACAAAAGGGTTGTAATCTAAATATGTCTGGGAATCACTTACCTGAAGATAATACCAGCAGTCTTGTCCCCAGTTGGCTCTGACAGTGACCATTTGTGCTACCAATGTCTGTTACATCTGAGCCAGTGACATCAATAAAGCACAGATCCTGCCTCGACTGCTTTGTTGTTAGGTTTTGGGGGGGTTTTCATACATGGCTATTTCTGTTAATTAAAAAAAAAAAAATCCCCCAAAACCTAAGGCCCCAAGTTTCTTTAAAGCATCATGAGCCAGAACCACTTCCATTTCTTGTTTGGGATTTTCTCTATGGCACACCTCCTGTGCTGTTTGGTGATCACTAGCAATTTTGCTTCTTTCTGTTTGTAAAATCACAGGTTTCTTCACTTGGCTGCTAAAGAGCTTGTTTGTATCTCCGTGGATTCTGTTCACATTATGCAGTTGGACCAGCAGCAATAACTGTAGCAACAATACTTCTATCAAGAACCGAGGAATCAGCAGAAAAAGCAACAGCAAATGCCAGTTATTCATCATAATCATCATCATTAGCAGAAACATGAGATCCACAGTGAATTCCTACAGGACCCATTTGTTCTAAATAGCCAGTGCTTTGGATGGGCAGTGTGTTGTTTTTGTAAGGCTTCCTCATGTGCTCAGAGGGAGCAAAACTAGTCTGTTTTGGGGAGGAAGGTTGTTGAGATTTTTATATCAGTGGTGCGGATGTGTGTTGGGTTGGATGGGTGGGTGGTGGGGATGGGTGTTGTTGCTGTTGTTTTAAGTTAGAATAGTAATTTTTATCCTTTTTATTCAAAAGGTCCATGGAAAATTTATTCAACTCTCCATGGAAAAAAGACTAAGTATAAACTGGTACTTGTATAATAACAGTTTTGTGTAAGAAAACTCTAATTTTAGGGAATTGAACATTAATTGGTTGACACTGAGCTTTAAGTTACTTACGTAATGCGTGGTAAAAAGTAGGATCCTGAGTGCCTTCAATCACTGCCTAGGGAAGTTATTCTGTCTCCTTTGGCTGTGAAGAGATCTTCACTCTGTCAGATGTTACTAACAATAGCAGAAGTAAGTGTCCCCCTATGCTTTAATGAAGTTCTAGCTATGAATGCAAGGAAAAACTTTATGGGTGGAACAGTATCAACAATGTACACAGACTGTAATGCAAGAATAAAGCTCAGCATACTAAAATCTAGGGTATACTAAGACAAAACAAAAGAAAGGAAGTGTCAATAGAGCTGAAAAACCTACAGCATTGACATTAGATGGGGAAAATGACATCTTAATTGAGGTTTCAGTTGCTCAAAAGGCAGAATAGTAAGGAAGGAAAATCTCTGAAGACTTCCTTCTAATCAAAAACACCTATGTTACTAAGGTTATAGTATAATGAATGAGCAAATAGGCTATTCTATATGAACTAAGTGAAGGATTCCTCCCTAGACTGCTGGATTGCAACAGCCCTTAAAACACAGATGAAATAAACAGCAGTTAGCAGGGAAGAACCTGACTGGAAAACAGAAACCCATGCTGAGATTCACACTCCTGTTCCTGGCTCAGCTCCCTGTGCATGACACTGCAAGTGCTAAAACGAAGCTCTCTGTTCATTGGAGTTTGGCTTTGTCTGACACGCTTTGTTCTTATTTTGAGTAGGGTGTGGTTTTATGTTGCAAGCTGACATGAACTTAGAGCAGTGTCAATTCTCATTTCTTTTGATGAACTGCATTTTTGCCTAGAGGATTTATTTCCAATCTGAAAATTCATAGGTATAGAAAATCTACAAACATTTGCTGTTACAAATACACCGTGTTGTCTCAAAAAGTTTTCTTTGGAATTTATTGTGGACCTCTTAATGGTTAAAATAAAAAATTGCTGAACTTAACAGGAGACAAAGAGTCTGGTCAACTTCCTTTCTACTGCTGAGAAAGGGTTTGTAGTGCCAGGATGTGCAGGCACAACATTAGACGTTGTTAAAGCATTAGCATTAACATTTTAATTACTAATGAATACTTAGGACCTAAGAATATTTATTAAACTAGGTTTACACGTCTTCAGTATTCTGTGTTCTCACTGGGCCACAGCTTGACCAAAGGCACCTAGTGAACTAGTCTCCCAGGTGTGAATACTATTCTTTGCTCAAAAAGGGCAGAATTTTAAGTGCTAGATGTCACGTCTATGGAGTCATGCCATCACACTCTTCTAGATAAGTGCACTGAAATAAAAGACAAATTACCTCAAAAATAATGTTTTAGAAGAGTATTTTAAAATTCTAAGGAAAAAATCATATCTGATAACTCCTATCAGCTTCCTTAATATTAGCTACTCTTAGAATTTAAAATGAAACAATTTATCAGCCTTCTAACACTGCGAATCACTAAGTATCTTGTGTGATCTTATTTACACAGTTTTCAAAGGATGACAGTTGAAAAAAATTTAATCTATTCTAACATATTATATAAAGTTAAATATTTGGAAAAAAATCCAACAAACACAAGCAATTGATTGTTCTGAAGCCCTAATATCTTAATACTAGAGAGAATTCAGTTGTTGAAAATGGAGAGAATAAGGGACATGATAAAAGTGTGTTCAGAAATGATGAAAGGCATAGGTAACACTGATGGGTTGAGCTTTATTCTCTGGTCAAGTATTTACTAGAGTAAGGGGATCTTTCTTCACATAAGTTCACAGCACAGTTAAAACTGATATTTTTTACATGAGGCATAGCCCCTGTCAAAAGTAGCCTCTCTGCTTTAGTTAGTTTTATAGAATTTAAAAGTGGTTTAATGGCTTCATGAATTCACATAGCATAGACAGCTGTACTGAAACAGGAAAGTAATATAAACGAATGTCAGTAAAAATGAACCACTTGTTATATGTTATTTAACTGCTAGGTTATACAGACTTGGATATCGTTTAAAGCAACTGTTTCTTAGTTATCTAACATGGAGAAAACTGTTCTTTTACATTGTTATAATTTGGCCTAGTCATGGTTTCACACAGTACAGCTCTAGAAATAGTTTTTATTATGTTTTTAATGTATTCTCTTTCAAATCACGTGTCTGAACACTCCATCAGCGTTCTCTGTCTTTAAAATGTACAGGTAAAAATTGAGGTGCAAAAAATCACTGTCTTTCTAATGTGTATTTCATAGTCAAATGTTCTTTTATACTCTTCCTTAAATATGTTAAAATAATACTGAAACTTCAAAGTTTGCAGTGAAATTCATCCTTAGTAAATACAAACTTAAGTAGTGCTTGAGAACTGTATTTCTAGTGAGATCCTAATTATGAGCATAAACAAATGGTGATAAGGGGCATCAATCACTTTTAGCATCATAGCAATTTCTCTTCTACTTGCTTTCTTTTCATTTAACTGGCTCAGAAAATAACACCAAATGTTGAAATCAACACACTGTTGAGATCAAATACCCCTTTTTCACAGTTCTATGACAAAAAAAATCTGAAACATGCCCCTTAAAACACAGAGATTATATACATTAAAAGCTCCTGTTTGCCTTAAATAGTTCTTGAATTATACCACAGAGATGTAAGTGGGTTGAGGGAAATGAAATGAGTTATTATGCTCAATCTTGTTTCATATGCTAGTGGCCAAGTAACAACAATTGTGGTAGATGAGGTACAGAGGCAGAGGAACAAATGCTTTTCCTAAGCTGCTTGTAATCTAAATGGATAAGATGGAAAATATGGGTGAGGGAAAAGATTTAGCACAAATGAATGTACACAGAGATGGTAAGAAGCGGATACAATTTGCTAAATGTTTTTATATGAAAGGAAATGAAGGATTTGTCAGAAGGGGATCAACTGAAAGGAGCATGCAAGAGGAGTGATTGAGCTCTGTAAGGGTGAAGTAGGAGAGGAGAAAATGGAAGATGGAGGCAACATGGCAGGGATGTAAACATGAGGACAGAAAGGAGACTTCTTGCCATTATTTGTATTCACATGAGTCCATCCAGCTACGTTTTCTCACTTGGGCCTTTATAGGGAGAAAGCAGTAAAAGATGCAGCAAATGAGGGAGGCATCACCTGGACTCCAGTCAAAAAATGGTCTTTGGCATGCTGACAGGCATGGGCTGTGGGGGAAAAAGTAGGTCTTACAGAAACATTGATATATCTCCAATTTATATATTTTCTAAGAACACGTGCTCATTAAGTGGTCTGCATACACAATTGGTAAGTGTGGCTCAGCTGTCTCTCCAGAATAATATGGGCACTTTTCATTGGAGAAGCTTAAGTGCTTGCAAAATATATTCCACAGAAATTGTGGAATTTTTTTTAGCTAAAGCCCAGTAATGTCTTACTTTCAGAAGCTGAAGAAGAAACATAAATAATGAATAAAATAGTGATCTATCCAGGGGTATTTGACTAGAAAGTAGATTAAAATCTTAAAATACTGCTGAAGTTATCAGGGCAAAAAAGAGTCAAATGTAAGGGCTGAAACCAATCAAAGCTTTCAGTGTCAGGTAGCAGTATTTTCTCCGGAGCTAATCTATGCACATTGCATTTATCATCTAAACAGCTCTAGCACTACAACGGGTGATGATATTATATAGCCACAAGAAAGGGGGGGGGGGGGAAATCTTACAGCTGATCATTTATCTGCCTTCTTCCTTCTCCTTTTCTTGGAATTCTATTTACATTTAGCTCACATTTTAAAAGAAAGGGAAGGTAAAAAGGGGACAAGGATTCAAATCTGGCTTCAGTCTTTCTATCCCCTCCTTTTTTCTCTTTGTTTTCTGCAACACTGTTTTAATTTTAGAAAGAAATTCTAAATTGACATTTAAATGGTGGCAGGGCAATTCTCATTCTCTGCCTTATGAAACGGTCTCTGAAATGTACAATTATGCTGTCATCTTTAGCACTCCACATTGGACAGAGTTTAATTATTAATGTGTTTCCCTCAGAGAATGACTCGATCATGTCACAACTCTAGACAAATACAGCTAATGCAAAATCATAAAATATTCACTTGAATACTGCTGAACTGACAGGAAATTAATTCTATGAACACTTTTGATATTACCAGAAAATTAGTTTCAAACGCATAAGACTGAAATAAATGTGTTCATAATTTGCTCAAGGGTAACGCTCATCTTGCAATCAGTTGGTGTCTTTTTATAAATGTTACAAGTATTCAACATGGCTTTATGATAAAGAGGACAGTTAATGTAATGTATTATTTGTAGACAGTATTTCCCTTGTAAACAGCAGGGAGTGAAGAATTGCTCTCTCAAAAATATTTAAACTCTAGAAATATTCTGCAATTTATCATTTCGTGGTACCAAAAATACACCTATTTTGAATAGTCCCAGGAGGGGGCAGGAGTTCAGGAATTTTGTAATAATCACATGATAGTCTCTCACATCTAAATTATTGGGTTGAGTTTTATTAGCCAGATTGGAAGTGACTGAAAATCGTTATCAGTCTGAAAGTTGCAACCAACATAGTCAGTGAAGAAGGATCAGGCTCTCTTTACAGGGAAATGTCTTTGTAGCAAATGTCATTATCATAGTGTGCTCTCCAGCTGCAGGAATAAAAATGCAGATGAAGTGTGACAGTTTGAATGAACAGAAACAGCAAGTTCAGTTGTTGTTATGTGTGGCATATTATTTACCAGAATTTAGAAAGCCTGGAACATAAAGAAAACCACTTCCAACAAAAGTAATTATGGTGTAAACCTTTGACATGTGTGTGATTTCAATGCTTTAACCAATTCCTATGTGTCTCTTCCAAAATGCTTGTTCCTAGTCTGGCTTTCTGTCTGGCTACTCTTCTTGGCAACACGTGTGAAATCACCTGCAATGGGTTACCATTACCAGGAGTAGGCAAATGCTTGAGTGGACTACTTGTCACTGAACCAGGGACAGAGACTTTATCCCTTAGGTTACTTGGCAGATAATCCTGAACAGAAACAAGGCCTGTTTTTCAAACAGGAAAAAGTATTTGGAGTAAATATTATTCACAATGAATAATTTAACAGCTCTCATGGGCACCTTTGGAAAGTTTCCTCAGAAAGGCCTAGAATTAAATCACCATGAAGACTAAATTGTTTTTCAGGGCTAATCCTGCATTCATTTTTGCAGCGCTGACCAAAGTTATGCAAAATATGGAGGATGAATACGGTGAAGCCAAATTAACTGGGAGAGCTGGTATAATAACTATTGACAGTTCAAGGACCAACCAGATCCAGTCTGCTGTTCTTAAAGTACATGAGGGGAGATGGTTACCAAAATATTCAAGAGTAGCTCAAGATCACAAGGGTATCAAAGATGGTTGTCAAGTCAGTCACTTCAGTATTTTGTAGAAGGAAGCACTGGGGTTGTTTCTGTGCACTGATTTGTAGAGCTACAGCAGAGCATGAGACAGAGAACTGACTCCCAATGAAGCTGCATTCTGCCAACAGAAAGCCCAAGTATCTGTTTATCCATGTTCTGGAAGATGTTTTAGTGTAGAAAAAAGAGGTATCTTCAGTTTTCCAAAGCTGTTCATCTGGAAATTCCGTAAGCACTGCATCTACATACGATATAAGGTCTTTTTACACTTTGCCTGCAATGTTTGAAACTAGAATCTAAAAAAATATTCTGAGAACATCTTTTCCACTCTGTATGGCTGCATAATAAATACACCATTAAAATATGCAGTGTCATTAATGAACACCAGCGAATTGCACAGTTTAACTGCCTAAACTTTTTATTAAAAATTAGAGGAAATGAGAGTATTCATTATGCTGTAATGCTCCTTCCTATCATGACAAATAGCACTAGTTCTTAGAATTAAGATATCTGTATAATAAGGAAAGCACAGTACTGAGAGTATTTTCACTATGTGAGAAGAAAAATCCAGCAGATTCCATCATGGTAAAGGTGGCAGGCAAGAGACAATACCTTTCTCCACTTCTGGAGATTTAGTTTACTAGGTGTTTTAGCTGAAACTGTCATAAAGGTAAAGTTAAAATGCACACATCATGTATGAACAAGAAGTTTACATGCTAAAACACACTCCAAACAAATAGTAACTTCTACTGGGTTTGTTTTTTCTGTTTCCAGGTAAGCGTTTTTTGTCTAATACCTGTACATGGTATTAAGCATGGGCAGTACATGCTGGCACTTTCAGTTAGCTGCTTTCAGTCAGCAGCTCTCAAATACAGTATCAATAAATTGTAACTTAGCTTCATAGAAGTAGTAAATTATTCAACATCAGTCTATGGATGTCAGTGAGGACTGGCTACTTAAGAATATTGAAGTAAGCACAGACAATTTGTTTTGTAGAACTATTATTTAGGAGGAAAAATAAATATAAATAAATAAATAACCACAAAAAACCACAGACACACACACGAAAAACCCCCAAAACACAAACAACCTAGAAAACCACCAAACAGTCCTCTTACTTTTAAAAGGAAAAGAAAGCAAAACCTGGAGTGGCTGATTTGCTCTATGTCTGAAGCCAGGCTGCTGTAAAAAGAGAAAAAAGAGATGGCTTGGGAAGGTGAATATACAGGGCAACAGGCAATAAGCTGCTATCCACTGAACTAGAAAAGGAGCCTCTCATTAACTTCAGCCACCACTGATTCATTGCCCCCACCTCGCAGCTGAGTGTGGATTTCTAGGCAAATGATATAGATGGAACCAATGCCTTAGTCTTCATGTTCTTGAGGCCTCTATTGATTTTATATCTCTCAAATATTCATCAGATGTTTAAATTGCTTAATTTTAAGAACAGGTTTTACTAAGAAGTGAGGAAAATTTCCAGTTTGAGATTTCATAAAGTTCTGTGTGGAGATTTTTTTCCACCAGAGAGTATCTAATTTTCAATGAGTAAACTCAATATTATAAAACATACGTGTTCAAGAGATTAAATTTGAAAATTATATGCTGTATTCAGCAAACATTCTCAGTGAAAGAAATACTTGAAGAAATTTTAAGATATTCTTTTGTTCTCATGTCATCTAAGTTTAGGAATTTAAATGCCTATCACAATTCTGCTTAAAGAAAAGAAGAAATAAGTAATTTTGAAAAGTTCCTTCAGATTTGGAACAATACTGTATTGAAAGCACAGGCTTTTAAAAATCATTGCATGAGGTGAAAGTGGAAAAAGAAAAGAATCACCAGTTAGGATTGTATTTAACTGTCTCTTGGGAGATGATATCCTCAAGTGGGATGAATTTCCATGTTGCTACCTACTGCAAGCTGGCCACTCTAGGTAGAGACAATGTTCCCAATTTCATTTTATTACAAATCTGGAAACCTCATTCTGTATTTCATGACACTTTCAAATTCATAGTGCTAATATTGATGTAAAATTATTTTATATTGTAATACAAATGCATATATTTACTTATAGTATGGATATCTTCCTAACAAACACAGGGATCGTGTCTTGTCCTGAACAGATAATATGTGTGTAAACTATGCCTCCTACAAATCTGTCTCTAAACGAAAGTCTCAGGATCTCAGTGCTTGCTTTCTACTGCTTTTCTTCCCTTCCTTAGCCTTGCTGTGCACATCTGCACACCATAACCTGCCCCTTCAGCTCTTTTCAGATCTTGTTTTCTTTTAACCTCTTTGGATTTCACTGAGAATGAGAGACTTACTGGAACAAATGAGAGGAAGCTGTGAATCACTGCCAAGCAGGAAAAAAGAAGTTACAGTCTGTGCACTTCAAATTGCAGTTGCATCTCCAGATAGGTATTAGCTGAGGCTGAGAAGTTTTGACCATGTCTTCAGCAACTCACTAGTCTGCCCTGTTAAATAGGCTTAAAAGCATCAGCTGGAAAACAATCAGGAAAGTAGAATTTTGGGCAAATCATATCCAGTGGTTGTGATGCAGGATGATATATACTGACAATAGGGAACAGCATATCACTAGACTACTACCAGAACAAAACACTGAAAATAACATCGTGTGAATTGAATTGGGAACTCTAAACAACTCCTTCCAATCTCTTAGAGAAATGAGCCTGTTTATGAGTTTTCAAACAAGTTCATTTAGCAGACTTTTACTTTAGGCACTTGCTAACTACACTTCTCGTTGATCTGCATAAACATCCTTCCAAATTATGCTTTTAATTATTTTCATTTGTTCAGTCTGTATGCTATAAAATCAGTGCTGGTTGGCTTGCATTAATAGCCTATGATGTACTGAGGAAGAGGATGGACAGCAGAAATGCCTTGGCCCTTTCATGATTTGGCCAGGGTAAGAGGATACAGAGCTCAGGATGAGGGGCTGTGCAGCTGCTCCTCGTCATGGTGCACCACCTCAGAAATGCCAGCCTTTATACCCTTCTCTCTCCCAAAAAATCCAATCCAAGCTGAAGCCTAAGTTAGCCACTAATCTTAGTGTTACACTGAGACGTCTGGAAAAAAAAAATATATGGAGAGAGGCTTTAATTCCTTAGCCCAGTTCTGTTTTCTTATTTCCCTACTGTCTTCTGTCATCTTTTGGCAGTTTTCTCTCTTACAGTAGCATGACTCTGTGGTCTGCTCATCAATTTCACTACACAGTTTAAAAATCCATGTAGGAATAATAAAATCTTTACAGATTACTGAGTAGTAGTGCCAGTGTCTGCTGGAGTCCTCTGACATCAGAACCAGATGGGACTTCAGTGTAATGGCTTCAGCAGAGGGCCAGGGAATACATGACATGGGTAGCATTAGTGAAACAGTCATTATATAGGGTTTATTTCCATGTAAGTGATATGTCATAACTTTTGAATACTGCCAAAATGTGGGATTTTAATACACCAAAGGAAGTTTTTTATTCAGGAAAAAAAGAAAAAAAGCTCATTTTAACAGCATTTTTTCATAGGACTTTTACACCAGCATGACTGAATTTGTAGATTGCTGTGGTCATAACAGGAATATCGATGTGCTTTTATTTTGCAGCATGGCACGTGTTTTAATAGTGTGCACTTTTTTGTGAAGAATGAAAAAACTAAGACTTTCTCCAGAAAGGCTCTCCCTGAACAGCTGAATGTTCTTCAGCTAGTATAGTGGTTTGGGGTTTTTTTGTTATTGTTTCTACAAAGTAACTTAAATTGATTACTTGCAAATATGAACAGAACATTCCCATCCTGATCTTTCATTTTTAATACAAGAGAAAACTATAGCAAAATAATAAAAAACAAGGGTCTACATAGAACACTTTCATTATGTATGTACATATTTCTTCTTATAATGGCTGTATCTGAACAAAAAAGACCTGTCTTCCATTGGTGGAAATCTCTACTGCCTTATTATACGGCCAGCTGGGAATATTTTGACAGAACATTTTATCAGAGATTATAAATGCCAATGCGTCCAAGTAAAATGTTTTACAGAAACCTGACAAATTCGACAATTTTATTTCAGGAAGAAAAGACGTTCTGTTAAGGTCAGAAAATTTTGTTTTGACACTTTCAAACTGAAATGTTTGGCAAGCTTTTAAAATGACTTTCATTTGAAAATTTGTTTTGTATTGGAGCTCAGCCTTCAAATCAGAGCAAAAAGAGAACAAAAAATGATTTCATGAAAAGTTTTGAAAGAATCATCATCATGCTCAGTATGGTATGTGATGAAAAACAGTGAACTTCTAGCTAGACATTACTTCTTGGGGAATTCCATATCAACTTCAAAGTATCTGGATTAATACAGCTGAAGGTTTAATTCTCCTAGGGCTTCCTTTATACCAAAGACAGAGAATTTCTTGTGTCACTAGGGAGCAGTAAATAGGTAACAGCCAAAAAAGATGCTAATTAAGATTGTTACAAAAAGAGGTGTATGTGTGAACCCATGTGTGTAAAGGTAATTCTACAGCAGATCAATATTTTCTGTTGAACTTTAAGAGAAGGAAATTGCCTTTGGATGTCTTATTGTAAGGAAAAATTGAAGGGGTGAATAATATTGAGCCTGTTTTGGCTACAATTTAAACCTTCTTCCCCTATGGGGAAGAAAGACTTGATTTCACTGGTTTGTTAAATCCTGGTTTATATGAGGCTGGAAGGTTATGCCCGAGTCTCATTTTAGTGGGTAGTGAGTATTGCCAGTGCTGTCTCAGACGGCAAACTGATGGGAATATTCCATCCAGGGAGTGCACTGCAGTCAGCTCTGTTCCAGAAAGTTACAGCAAAGGAGAAGTTATTCGAAAAGATGGTCTACAATTTTCAGAGCTGTACTAGACTCTAATGTTGCATGCATTTAAAATATTTTCCTCTCTGCTCTTTCTGTCCAAAAAGCCTTTGCAATGAATGTGTTGAGAGGGAAATGAGCTGAATATCACAACAAATGCAGAATGGAGCTGATAAAAGCAGAAAGCATGGTTTGTATTAAAGAATGAAACACTATAAATTCCATTCATATGTGTTATCTGAAAAGACAATTTTGCAAGCAGTAAAAATCCAGCACCATGCATTAAAATATGTCTCTGAGATATGATTCTCCCTTTCCCTAGATGAGTCTGCTGATCCTTCCTTCCTTTCTGCAGTTTCCCCTTTCCTTTGGAACTATTGAGAGGACAAGGATCACTTTACTGTTTGTTTCAGAATGAGTAGCTTTGTGCTTCCTTTATACAGATTTCCAAACTACAAGTTCTGATTCTGTCACCTTTTACCTCAAGCCTTCCTTTCACTTTTTCACCTCAGCCTGCTTCTTTTCTTTGTGTTTTAGGCCTGTGTCTTTTCTTTCACTCCTTACAGATCTTTATTCTTTTTTCCTTATGTCACCACCCCTCCATCTCCTAATGTTTTCCCACCTCTTTTAGTGCAAACATGCCTGGTTTTGACACACTTATTCCTATCCTTCACATTGGTGATGTATGTGTAAAAAACTGTTCTTAATAAGTATCATCTTTAATAAAAACCCATTTATATAAACTACTACTTCTCTGAAACCAGTTTTCGGGCAAAACATTGGAAAATATGCTTCCTCATTAAATAGGGCAGGAGTTGCTCTATTCTTTTCACAGCTGGCATTAAAAAAAGAAAAAGATCTGATTTTGTTGGAAGACAGATTTTTTACAGGGAAACATCTTAAGTCTCATAGATCCTAGAGTCTGGCAACTAAGTTCTTCAGTAAATGTAATTTTCATTACGGGAATCTCCAAATCTGAAAAGGGAAAAGATCAACAATCTGGCTCAGAGTTGTACTGTAAACTACTCTTTTCTCCTTTCCCACTCTGAAAGGACTGCATCATCCTTGTAAGTATTTAGGAAGTCTGCATGGTAATTAAATGAACCTCAAAAAGAACCTGTGTTAATTCCTGTTAGAGATACAAATGTATATATGTACATTTATGTGTGTATACTGTTATACTATAAAATTGTATCCTTTTGAGGACCTACCCCATACTTCTGATTACCCAACTTTTAATGGCCCTATTTTAAAATAAAAGACAATCAGATGGATAGTCCCTGTTAGCCAGTAAAAGAAATAGAGGCTAACATATATTTTAACAGTAGCAAGTTCCATAATTAATTTATAGATCAATTCTTGGAGGCAGCCATTAACACACTTTACCATAGAAATATGCACTGTTCCATATAACTGCTGGTCTTCACACATTCCTAAAATGATTAAGATTGCAATGAATCATCATTTAACTGTGGTCTTTGGAGAACTGAGGATGCCGAAGCAAATTAGTAGAATGCTTTCCCTATTCATGTATGTGTAGTGAAGTCATTATCTAAAGGCTCAAAATTCCATTGTGTTTAAAATCAGGCAAACTGCAGCTACTTTGAGAATGAAATTTCAATAACTGTATTGAAGCACAGAATTATAGAATGGCATGGGTTGGAAGGGACCTCAAAGATCTTTTAGTTCCAAACCCCATGACACAGGGGGGGACACTTTCCTCTAGATCAGGTTGCTCCATCTGGCCTGGCCTTTAAACACTTCCAGGGATGGGACATCCACAACTTCTCATGCAGCACAATAGTTTAAGCAATTGCATGCTTTTTATGCATCTTAAACACTAGAGATAACAGGATGGTGTTAATGATCACTAAGTTTATGGAACCAGACTATTAGTGTTTTATGTTGGATTACCTCTATTGCCAATTGCTACCCTTGTAGATCCTGTGTGAAAACTTTAATGGCTCTTAACTTCTGATCTTACAACAGGATCACAGCACAAAGCCCTGTAGCTGTAAGACATTATTTGAATAGTTATTTATGTTGTATTTACAGCATAGTTTAAAAACCAACACTATCTTTCTTTAACTATCATTACTGGAGAACAATAGTCATTAGAAAAACTAGTTTGCAGAATTTCAGAAAGACATAACTGATGTTTCAACTTTCTATGGATTTTAAGAGCACTTTATCTAGGACTTCTGTGGCTATCTCAATAAACAATCTCAATTAATTAAGTACATCACTGAAAAAAAATATTGGAGAAAGTGTGTTAGAATTATTTCAACAAAAATATTTCCGACTGAAATATATTCCAATTTCTGGTTACAAGTATCTGCTGATGGAAAACATGACATGTGACTTATAGAGCTGAGACCTTTGGGGGCTTTTGCCAATGTGCATCAAATTAACTAATCTGATTTTTAATCTCAAATGAACATCAGTTATCATAAATTCACAGCAGACAGTTGCAAAAAAATTAGTTCATAGTTACACTGCAGGTTAAAGTGGACCTACGTTTGAGACTGAATTTTACCTATTCTCCCACCCTGTGCTTGGGTCTGATGATGACTTCAGCCTCCTCGTGGAGGTAGATGCTCAAACCTGTGCTAGACTCAGTGTCTATAAATAGCTAACTTTGTCTTCCAAAGGGAGGAAAACCCTGAAGTAATTTAAGAACCCAACCATTTTCCAGCGCAAGCACAATTATGAAAGAAAAAGTAGCTGGGGGAAAGGAAACTGATTAATACACTAGTTCACGGAGTAAAATCATAATTGCTAGATAAGAAATAACCAGGTTTTCATTGTTCTGTTTTATCCACTAATTTATGATTACTTCAGACAGTATTAGAGAGAATAACAAATTAAATCAAGAAATGGTGCCTAATGAGTGAAGCAAAGTGAGTTACAATACCTAGGAACTCTGCTTTGTCCTGTCATCCCTTACTGAATAACCTTCAGAGAATTGTTCAGCTTGTGTTGCCCTACAGAGTTGATGGCATCCCTCAAACTTTGTAAAGTAAATATTCTGTTATAAAGTTCTCTTTATACAGGCAAGTTTTTTATTATATAGTGAAAATGCCATTTCTTGTCTGTTAATCCCTCTGACACTAATGAAACGGATTGTTTTTCATGTAAAGAAACTCTAAATGGTACTGTTAATGAGATCGATATATAGAAATTTACTCAGAGAAAAAAAAGACGACATAATAACTGAGTTCTGAGCCAGGTAAGTCCCCCAAAAGTGCTTCGTAAGCTGGGTTATGGCTCATAATACGTTGACAAAGAACTCCATTCAGGTTATTTTTGCACTGAAATAACTGATGATGGGATACATGTGAGAAATAATTGCGCTAAATTATTGCATAAGGGGGTTATAACTGGAAGAAAAATCTTTTTATGTTTGGATAAAACAAGCTGAGATGGCTATATTTGCTTTGATTAAAGTGTAAAGGAGGGTGATTAGAGAATCACAATGCATGGCTGTGCACAGTGGTTTGATGTTTTGAAACTACCATACAGGTTTGTCTATAATTGGGTAGGTTTACTTACCATCAGTTTGGCTGCTTCTAACTCTTTTTAGTGCAATAAAACTATGTTATTCTTTGGACAAAGACCTGGAGGCATTTTTGGTACTGAAATAAATGGTATTTGGTTGACATAATTACACAAATGTTGAAAAAAAAAAGGTCTATTATAGCTCTATGCACTTTTTTTCCGAGCAGATTGCACTTTCCCCTGATCAGTGGGAGGTTTTTTTAGTGATTCCCAGTGCTGTGATCCTACAACTGCGTCATGGGGAGGAGGGTGGCACCAGCCAGAACCAGCCAGGCTTTGCAGGCAGAGCAGGTGGCTCTGACACAGCTCAGAAAAACAGATACTGCTCAAACTTACCCAATCAGGGAGACAGTGACTCACCCCTGAAGCTGGAGGCTGCCAAAAACATTCTTTGCCCCTCAACAGACTGCAAGATCATGCCATGCAAACCTGATCTGTGGGTAAATGAGATCCTTATACCATATTCTAGGTTTAAAACAGATTCAAAGAATACTGCCTATTTTTTTGTATGTGTGCACTGTTCCTTCAGTTCCTGGTGATCTGACAAATTCCTGGAATTGTCCAGAAATTTGCTTGCTTCCAATATATTTAATAATCTTCTAATTCACTTTCAAGTTTGCTTAGCAATTGCTCTTTCCCCTTTTAGCTGTTTTAACACATCCTCCATTTCAAAGGTTACTTCTTCATTGTGCTGATTTTCAGTGGCTAAAATTTCCATATTTTCTCTTTCTACTGGAAATCAATCACAATCTTTTGAAATGACAGTGTCTTCATGGCTAATGTGTGTTGCTTCTTGATCCACTTTTTCTCTGTATGTGTGAGATCTTTTCTCTTGACAGTCCCAATCTTTTAAAAGACCCTTTCTTTCAAGATCACTTTGAGATTTCTTTCTGTAATCTCAAATACTGTGACAGTCTCCATAGAAAACCTTGTTGAGAGGAGTCCACTTGACCAGAGCCCAAGAACAGCAGATATGTCAGTTTATTGTCTCTGTTGTCAACAGACAAACAATATTTAGACCTTGGAGTGAGAATCAGATTGTGCAGCCTGTTACTGGTTTACTAGAGTGCAACAAACTCATATTTTCCTTGCACTGAGCTAGCATCAGACTGAACTCTGTTTTCTTATCTTTTTCACTGATAACATAAGCAAGGAGAAAACTTTTAGATCAAAACTGAAAACTAACCCCATTCATTGTCTTCTTCTTTCATATTAAGCCCAAAACGTTTTAAATAATTGGGAGCCGAGGAGCTGAAACGTAAATTCAGATAAGGACATTTATGTTCGGAGTTTGTGTTCCCTTCTTTTGTCTTCCCTCTTTTTATTACATGACTTTCTAGCTCCCCTTGTAGTAAGCTTTGCTGTTGTACATTTAAAGTGACTTTAAACAGAACATATTCAATTACTGCATAAAATTTTACAACTTACACATTCCCGTTTATATCTAAAATTTATTTCCTTCAGGCTGGATGTACTGAACCTCTTGACACGTTTTACAAGGAATATCAACTTTGGCATTAAGTGTATCACCTGTGATAGGGTCAAAGATAAATATAAAGAAAACAGGAGAGTATGTCCTATGCACTCAAGGATCTTAAATGAAGCATTAATAGATTCCATGTGAGGAAGAGGAAGTTTGGAAGAAAAGAATGTCCTCTGTGATAAATTATGCCTATTTTTTGCATAGCATTCTGTCTTCTAAGCCAAAAAGGTCATTCCCAAGAAAGCAATGTCAAAACAGCCCCAGTCCAAAGATCCTAAACATGATAAAAATTGCTTGCAAAGACAGAGTTTATTAGGGATTTATATTCCGCTATTAGTAAAGGAAGAAGCTAAGTTTCTAGTACTGGTTTCTGGTGGTGCACTTCTCACTCTGTACTGTTCTCATGTTATACCAGATGACTGGGATTTTCAATGAGTTGTCCATTAAAAACTCTATTGGCACCGTAGCCTGGAGTCTGAAAAAAAAGGAGCTCTTTTGAAGATTGAGTAAGAATTTCATACTAAATGACATATAATATCTTTAGAGGCCTTATTTTATCATATAATGATATTCCATCCAACATCAATCCAGAGTCACCTATAATGTATTTCAAAGAATGAAACTGAAATGACATTGCAGAGGGGAACTATAATTTGCTCTCATAGACAGGGAACTCATGTCTGGTCTGTAGTAGCTGCCTGCTGCTATTTTTTATAGACTAGATTGAAAATACGGCATGGGCTATATGAAAAGACAGAAATATTTGATTTAAAGTCTAACAAGTGATTATTCATAGCATGTACTTGTCTTCTCAGACAGGGCAGAACACAACATGGCCTTGGGTATCCTGTGTTGATTCTACCCATTTCTAGTTCTTTAATTCACCCATCTAGAATAAAAAATTATGAGCAGACACTGATGGATTCTTGCTAATTAGAGAGGTTGTGTATATCTGGGTAGAACCAAATATGAATGTTATTTTTCTAAATCTGGACTGGGAGACTGAACATAAATGTTGTAACTTTATTTTTTTTGATTGATTTCATGATGTGGACTCAGCAAGATTAACCATGTGTGCAAGGCTTTGTGGAAGGTGTATGAGGATGAGATTCAAAATGTATTATGAAAACACACTGTAATCAAATCCAATCCCACAAATAAAACACTGTTACTATTCTTATAGTGGTGTATTTGTAAAATTCCCGTCTAATGGATAATTCCCAAAAAAACAGTCCTTTTGTATCACCTCATTTTGTTATGTCTCTGTTATGGGTTAAACCACTCAGGAGTTTACCACTGCAGTGGGAACACCTGCTAGCAAAACAGTTTAACTGCAAGCTTTTCTACTGCTCAGTTCAACTAACAAGCTGCTTTTAAATGGCCTTCAGACAGCAGTGTAACACTAGTGGGTTTTTTCAGTTTGTTCTCATGGGACATATAGTGGAGAGCTATTCATCAGTTATTAGGATTTCGCCCTGTTGCTGCCTGCTGTGAAAGCCAGGGGAACTTAGAGAAATGTATCTTATGGTTTCTCTCTTGAAAAAAATTCAATGCAATTACCAGAGACATGCATCCGCAGAGAAGTAAATAATGAACCTACCGTGACATAAATCTCAATTTCAACTCCCAGATTTGTCAGTTTTCAATGTTAATATCTTGGGGTTTTTTTACAGTGCACATCAGGATATTGCAGTTAGCCAATTTTTTTTTTATAGCACATGTAACTACAAACAATGAAATCCCTAATTTTTGCTTCTTTTAAAAATTTATTTGTTAAGCATGAAACTTCTCTTAAACTATTCTGTACTTTTTTACAATTTTGAACACACATGCAGAAGATACAAATGTTGAAACCAGTAATAAATCATGTATTTACAACAAAATTCTGAAATATAAACTGTATTTTTGAACTTTAATAATAACTTAGACAACTTAGACATGTATAAGTGTGATTCACGCTTCAAGACTGCTCACCTCACACAGAGTGATGAACTGTCACTATTTCATTCATTCTAAATGCAGTATCCATAAGGGTTTAGAGAGTAGACATCACCATAAATCAATGTTATTGGGCTATATTTTCAAACAAAACATTTTGCAGACATAGACATCCCACATTCCATACTGATCATGAAACACTTGCATGAAGGTCAGCTAAAGTCAGCAACAACTTATGGATTCATTTTCTGGAGGAATAAAATGTGCTCATGTATTTTTTTTAGTGCTTTAAAAGTATCTTAAGTCCATGGAAGGTTTCTGTGTAGAATTTCTCATAAGAGAAGGTGTGTAAAAGAAACAGTATTAAGGAAACACATAAGCACTTCAGGTTGTCTTTTCTGATGAAGCTCAGAGGGGACTCAGACACTATGCTGGATTATATCACTGCTTTGTAAAGCATGCAGAAATAGCAGTAAAATTTTCTTAACTGTGAACTTTGGTTCATTAAAAAAAAAATGTATAAAATATTTTGCTTATAATTCAATGAAAATCCAGTTACCTTAGATATGTGACACACTACCTATCAGTACAGAATTGGAACTACTGCTCCGCATGCCCTAATGTAGAAATTTGCTTGACCAAAATCCAACTGTTTCTATGTTTTTATGAATTTGATGCTGTGGCCTTGTGTTTCTCATTACAATGCTCTGAAGATTGTTTTGAAGTTGCTAAAATAAGGACAATAAGTTCTTTATATTAAAAATCCTTTTTAATGTACTCAGATACACCTAAGAAAGTCCTAGAGCAGTAAGTGTGCATATTTCTACAGCTTGAACTTAAAGACCTACTCTTATGGGGAGTGAAGATATTGATCCTGTCACTTCAGGCTACAGAAGATTATACAGTGAAGTGAGTTGGTAGGACTTTGGGCTTGTATGAGAGAAGAAAGTAAAACCAAGCTCATATCTTTAAAAATGGCAAGAA
Organism: Corvus brachyrhynchos; assembly: GCF_000691975.1. Classification (NCBI taxonomy): domain Eukaryota; kingdom Metazoa; phylum Chordata; class Aves; order Passeriformes; family Corvidae; genus Corvus; species Corvus brachyrhynchos. Next base: position 7,020,379 of record NW_008240027.1, on the reverse strand, counting down.
TTCACTTGTGTAAAAACTTCATTTTACGGAGCCATTAATATAGGAAATTTTAAAAATATGCTGACAACATTTTTTTGAGTTATACCTCAAAAGGCAGTTCATGAATGATCCTTTTTATATCCACTGAAAGCTTTTTAAAGGAACAAACTAGGCTAGCATTAAATGACACTGCTAAGGATCAGACCTTGGCAAATCAGTAAATATGTTCTTTTAACAATTTTTACTGTGTACTTAATGCATTTTTTAATCTATACTCACAGTCTGGAAACACTGCAGAACACAGAGTCTGCTTTGCTTCTACTAAAGAACTTTGATCCATCTTTACAGAGTTGACTGCAAATATTTATGCCAGAACAGCTCTTAGGAGCAACCTTGGGTTATAAAAGGTGTTTCATTGGGAGAATCCTCAGCTGTCTAATCTGGTCTTCCCAGAGCAGAGGTCAAGATCTGTCCTTCACAATTAGGCAGAAAAGTCTACGTATTAATTGTGTAACAATTAATAGTAAAATTTCTTGGAAAGCTTTCAGGCCAAACAGCCATCTCTGAGCCACAAAACATGAAAAGCCTAATAATATCTTCTTTAACCTTGCATTTTTAATGGAAAATTATTTGCTAGATTATATTTTGACATTAAAAAAATTAATGCATAATAATAAAAATAATGTAAGATGAAAAAACTCTTCTGTATAATGAAATTCATAAACTGCAATTTAGTGAAGGTTCTCACTAGAATAATACATTATTTTTGCAAAGAATACTGCAGTACACTGGAGGTACAGAAATTTATCATATACTGGAATTTATGTTACATAGTGATGAAATACATCTGTTAGGTGCTCACTTATACCACATAAAGTAATGAAAGCAGCCATCATCAATCACACATTACTCTAATCCTACCTCCATATTCTACTACTCCTGGGTCATTGAAGAAAGGCAATGGTAATGATCAGACCTGTAATTATGGAGCAAAGTAAGTATACTGCATTCCAGTGAGGATAATGATGTTTACTTTTAATCTCAAGATAAATTTGGTGCAATCAAAATGCTAATAATGGAGTGCCAGCTACAGAATTTCTACTGTGGACAACATTGCTACACCCCGGTATTGCAATTATTCTAAAAAATACCAGTCAACATAATTTTGTGAAGTGCTGCTTTTAAGGGAAGTTGGAGACAAGCATCTAAGAACATGTTAGTCCTGACACTTATGCTATTCCTGACACTTATTGATACCTTTTTTGGTATAGAGAAACTATACCAAAAAAAAAAAGGAGTTACACAAAGATAAAAAATACAGTTTTTCTCTGAATCTAACCAATAATTTTGCATGTTTAAGCAAACGTGTTATACCACTGAACATATCTTAGCAATTTACAACTATTAGATGTATTTTGGCGGGACAAATTCAAGTAAAAGGATGCAATTTTAGGACAACTTCAAACAAACAAACAAAAAAAAAACCCTCTGATGAATCAACACTTTAAACCCAACTACTGAATAAAAAAAACCATTTCTGGACTAAGTTGTAAAAACAATTTTTCAGGATGCAGTGAAATGGATGGCAGAAAACACATTATTCATTTTAGATTAAATTTACTTTTTCTGAATATATGTGTTTAAGTTTTAATGTCTTTTAATGTTTTCTTTTTGAATTTGAGCTAGTTCCTAGCAAAGGTATCGCTTTTAATGAAAAGCAGTGAGGTTTTAGGTCTTTTTTGAAAGATCTATTTGAACATTACATTTTAGGAGGAGGCAAACAGTAGTAGAATGAAAAATAGTGCCCCTCCTGAAAGTTAATTTATTAATCAGCAAAAGAATTCACCCAGCAGTAGTCCCCATTGAGAGACACTTATATCATGCCTTAGTTAGTGCTCTGAAATCAGTTGGTTCTCATGAAGCATGATCTGTGCAAAACAGTGATAATGAACATATCCTGGAAATAGCATGCAGTGATAATTGCATTGGCCTCAGCTCATAGCAGCATTCTGGACATTGGGGCCAGCAGTGTGATCAGAAAACAGGCTTGAAAGGAAAATACAGGCAGGCCAGGTAGAAGAAAAATGGAAGTTACAGAGTAGATGTTATTCAAGAAACCAACAGATCTCGTCCAACAGAAACTGCAGGGCCAAAGTATTGAATAGCTTTTCCCACATGTACAGGTTGTGCAGACCAGAAGACGTGACCCAGACCAGAACTGAGGATTGATTGTTTTGACTTTGTGCACTACCTAGGCTGGCTTCCTGTTCCTGTAAGAACATGCATCTCATTCGTGTTCTCTGAAACTCTTTTTCCACCAACAAAAATAAAAGTTAAAAAAATAATTAAAACATATGAGACACAATTTTCGAACTAGGAGAGAAACAGATTGCAAGGGAAGGCAGGGGGAAGAATTAAAAACTCTTGGCACAGAAAAAGAAGACTGTATAGAAGTCTGCGGACAATTATTTAAAGCCCTTGTAGCTGGGATTTGGCTGAGAACAGTACAAAAGTATATGTTTTTATTTCCTCTAAAGAAACTCAGATTGAGATCTCAGTGATGTGTGACAGGATGCATGCCAAGCAGAGAATTTCACTGAAGTCATGTCAGATGTTCAGGATGTCTGCAGGGCATTCCTCGAGACCAGACCCATGGTCCGTACAGTGAGAGTCACCAGATCTTTGCCCCACCAGGTACTCCTGAAGAGACTGCTGGAGAATGAGCAAATGTGGCAGGAGGTGGGAAAAAGTGCAAAATAGGCTGGACTCTGCTGCAGGGTTTTCTGACAGACCCCACAGGTCTGGAAACAGGGCTGGAAGTCATCTGAAAAAAGGCAGCTTGGTGAGATTCCCCTACTTCCTCCTTGATTCAAGTGGGAAACAGCCCTTAAGCTGATTATTTGTGCTTTAAGTCCTTATCTAGGCCAGGAGCCAAAAATGCAGAAGGCCTGGACATAAGTTACCAGGAAGTGTTGTAACCTTGAGAGAGGTTCAGCCCAAGTTCAGTTCTAAAAATATGGGAATGATCAGTGGGGGGTTATTATTCTATACCAGCAGCCTTTCCCATCATATGGACAGAGTCTTCCATGTTGCATTAGCTTTACATGCTTGTTACTCCACTCATTGGAAGGTAATTACTCATGCTTAATATGAGGGTAAATGTGAACACATTCAGGCTTTTAGCCTCAGCATTATGCGGATTTATTGGCAGAATGCCCAAACCCCACAGGCCTTTTCCAGCCTGAGCCCCCCTCCACCACTGTCAGTAGCTTTGCCCAGCACAGGATCATGTGCTGTGGCTGTATCAAGGCTGACAATGTTGTGAAAAGTTTCATCTCACCTTTTCTGAAGTTTGCAGCTTTATTACAAACTCCTGTAGTGATACATCCTGCAAATTTCAGCCTTTTCTCAGAGCTGTTCTGTCAGCCATGCTGGGGAATGCCTGGTTTTATTTTGCTGGTTCAGAGTGGAAAAGCAGGAGGTAGATTAAAAAGCTAAACTAAAATGCTGCTTTAAATCTCCAGATTGTAGAGATTTTTTTGCTCTTATAATTTCTACATGTTGGAGTTATTATTGGAAAGGTACCACTTACAGTAGCCAAATCTCTGTTATCCTCTGAAGAGGACAACACTCACTAGATTGAGGATATCCTCACTGAAGGTGCATAATTCTAAAACAGAGATACCTACTTCAAGCTTTATTTTGTTATTGGAAGACATACAGTACAATTTGCACTCAGATCTGTGTTTTCTGTGATATTGCAGTAAAAATTTCAAAGTATATGGAAACTCTGAAGCATGTTGAGCTTAAACAGATATTGCAATACTATATTATACTGAAGAAAGCATCTGAAAGCTGTACCTGCTTTGTCAGTCAATTCCAGGTAATTAATTTCTATGTCTAAACAAGAAGCACAGACGTGCTGATATAATGTTCAGTCTTTCCAAACCTGTGCAGATATTACTCTTCTTATTACTTGTACATGCCTAGTGTTTGCTCCCAGAAAAGATTAAGCCCTCCATCCAGTTCTGGTATAAATTTAACGTAGTGATAGTCAAACCATGGTGGCTGCATTGTGAAGAGCTGTTGTGAAGGCAGTAAGGTTTCAGAGTTCACAATTTGCACTCTCAGCTTTCTTTATATCACTTTGCAAAACTGAACTGAGTTCAAAACTGTTAGGTGCACTCTCGATGTGTATTCATACTAGAAGCCACTTGCATACTTTTATGAAAGTGTGAATGTTTTGTGTTAAAATTGACTTTTTCTCTGGTCTAAACTCTGTGCAGATGCCAACAGTTTAGGTTTGGTGAAATTGTATCTGATCATGTCAGCCTAATGAACCAACTAGGCATCAGCTTTGACAGCTGCCTGGCATTGTACAAGATGGAAATAAAAGACTCAGGGCAAAACTGTGACCCCAGAATTCAGGGCAAAACTGTGACCCCAGACAAGTCAATGGCAAAACTCCTCTTACCTTTAATGGGTCCAGGATTTCATCTATGGCTCTCTGCCTCATTTTTCATTCCCAGAGACAAACAGCACACAGAGTATAGCAGGGACTACAGACACTAGACTTTCTGCAGTATATAATGAGGTATAAACTGAGTGAAGTCAAAACTTTTGGATCTCAGCAAAGAAGTGTCTGTTTTCAAAGAGGGGGAGTGAAGAAAATATAAACACATAACTGGTTGGAAGGAAAAGCCACTCCTGTACATACCAGGGAAAAGTGAGAGATTGCTTAGGTTTTCTTTTTATTTGCTTTTCCTCCAGCTTCCTGAAGTCACTTGACAGCCTGATAGAACTGACTCATCATCATTCATAGGCAAAATACAAAATAATATGACTGAAAAACACTGCCTTCAATGAAACTCCCATATGCAGAATTCAGATGGTGACATAACAAAGGAATTTTAAAAAGCTTCTGTCAGATGCTCTCCTCTCTCCCTGGTGATGATCACTTCATTCCAGGGTAACTTCTTTTAATTACAGGGACTTCAGAGGGCAAAGGCTGGTTAACAACTTGCTTTGTTTTATGGAACACCTCTATCACAGTGTTAAAATTTCCTCCTGGCCCATTACTCTGTTGAGGGCTTTGGTGCTAAATAACAATGTAAGCTACAGATCTGCTTTCACCTCCAGCTCTCTGAAGCTCCTCCTGAATCAGCACCAGCTCCTAGCATAGTGCAATCTGACTGCTAATGAGCTCAAGATATTTCAGGACTTTCTTAATCTGAAGTTGTCTTTGTCCTCATAACTTCACATTGCTCCTCCAGCCATTTCTTGCTGTTTGTGTGGGGTGGTTTGCTGGGCAGCAGCACAGACGGCAGGAGCAAAGGGTGGGTGTCGGGTCTGGGGGCTGTAGATGCCTCCTGCCCCAGGCTGGTCTCTGCCTGCAGCTCCATGTGGCCACACACCAGGATGGCAGAGTGTGGTGGGGCAGTCCCAGAGGACACCCCCAAGAGGAAGATCAAATGTGCATCTCCTGCTAATGATGCCTTGGCTCATTACTGGTTTTTATATAAAGACTGAAGGCCTTTACTCATATTTCTGAGTTAAAGCTCCCTGACAGAGGAAGGACTGAGTCCAGCCTTCAGGAGCTGGCTCTATAGTAACAGCCTGATCAGTATTCAGCTCTGCTTACATATCAGATTTTTAAATCAATTTGAATGAAAAAAAAATAAATGGGGTAGTACTCTTAGTCTCCTTGTCCCCACTGAGAGGTGACCTTTCATGGCAGGGTTTCACCACTCCTGTGGGCTGGAAAAGAATGAAAGGAAGTGGAGTGGCTGGAAGAGGAACAGTACCCCTGCCCCAAGCTTTCTTCTAAAGTTGTGTCTCAGGGAAAGCATCTCCTGGTGTGCATGCAGTGGCTGGGCTCAGCCAAACCCTAGTGGCTTGAAGAGGAACAGTACCCCTGCCCCAAGCTTTCTTCTAAAGTTGTGTCTCAGGGAAAGCATCTCCTGGTGTGCATGCAGTGGCTGGGCTCAGCCAAACCCTGCAGACAAGGGGTGCAGAGAGACAGCTGGTAAAATATTTATAGTCTTCCTTCTGCCTGGACACCCTGCCACCCCTCAGCCTCACACAAACACACACATGCACCCACACAGCCCTCCACAGAAATCTGCCAACTTTTGTCTCTCCATTCAAGCCCATCCCAGCTCCATTCAATTAATCAAGTATGTGCTATTTCACTGAAAACTTCTGGAAAAATGTAGGTATAAATAGTGGTACATTGAGCTGGAAGGCTGAATCTTCCTTCATCCCCTTGATGGAGAAGGAAGTAAGAAATTACATAAGAATCTAGGCAAATCTCCCAGAAGATGAAATATGGAATTTCTTGGCACAGTTTTCCTTGCTACTTTTTAGGAAACTCGCCATCAGCTCTAGGAAGACAGGAGTTCAACCCCTGAGTGAAACAGAAAATGTGGGGTGAGTCTTACCTTTGCCCATGAGAGTCTAAGTAACATTGATTTCAACTGAGTTATCCTCAGTCTAGAGCAGAATATCCAGTGTCATACCCCAGCCCTGAGCAATGAGGCTGTGAAATGGAGAGAGCTGTGCCTTTGGCTGCTATTAATCTGAGATCAGTTGGTCTCAGCCCACTCTAAATCAGTGGTGGGATGGATACAGAATGTTTCATTGTTGGCATAGAATGGTTAATTCTGAACGAGAGTTTTCTTTTCCTTTTATCTGGCCCAGGAACTAAACAAGGAATGTTTTAAAAACTGAACCTGAGAGTTAGTTAAGGCCAGAATTAGGAGGACAGGTTCTGTCAGTGCCTTTCTAAGACAGCAGTGTGACTTCTGAGGCACCTATGTTTGCAGACTCTTAAAATATTGGAACATACGATCTTAGCAGAAAGCACAAAAGTCTTTTTTTTAACTTCATGTCATATCTCATCACATTATGGAGGCTTGTGCTGCATAGTGTAATGAGATGCACATTTTAACATACAGACTTTTTCTTGTGGTATCAAACAGGAGAGAGTCTTAGGGAGCAAATTAGGTCATTCACTGCCAAACTAACTGGTCAGCAAACTGATGTAATGACTATTTTCAAGTTTGCTCTTAAATTTGCCACTTTCCTGCCTCCCATTAAATCAGGCAGAAAATAGAGCTGTGTCAAAAATTAGGTACTTCCAAAGAAATTGTTCCCCTTTTTGCTCAATTTTCTTTGGCATTCATCATAGGGAAAGGAAAGGCAAAAAAAAAAGAGTCCTTTTACCTAGGATATTTTCACCACTTTGAGCGTAAGTGAAAAGCAGCTTTTGTCAGCAAAGTGCTTTTTGCTGCCTGATGGGTAATGTAATGTGTGAGTCAATGTGGAAGAGGAGCTGAAGGTCAAAGCTGTAAGAGTACTTGCAGTGTCACTTGGTGTCCTGATCTGAATGTTATGCATGTCATTTCTGTAGCTCACTGTCAAAGAAGGGAAATCATACCATGGCTGGAAGTTTGCATGAGTATTGAAGAATAAGTCAAGAAAAATAACTCATTCAAAATGTGCCAAAAATGGGGAAAAGATTAATTACTTGATCCTGTTTCTCACAGGATGTATAGAAATTTGTACATTTCCTTCTCTGAACATCAGCACCCATCTTCACTATTTGTGAAAGATTGCAAGAAACTTTAAGGAGTGAAATACTGATGAGTTTTGCCACTGACTTGGTGAGGCTGGGATTTATCCAGAAAAAGCTCAGAGAGAAAAAGAAAGCTTGCAAGAGAGTAACAGAAAGTTTAAAGCACTTGAAAAATCCCTGTGAGTTCCTTTAGCAGACATAGTAATTATGAAAGCATTTTCAGATGAGTTTCTACCTCATCTGAGGTAGAAATACCCTGTTTGTTTTTCAGCAACATTAACCTTTTAAAAACCTTTTAAAAATCTCACTTATGGGCTAAAATGAAGTGTGCCTCTGCACACTGACTTTCTTGTTTTCAGCAGAAAGGCTCTGCGTTTTTTTTTTAACATCAAAAAGGTAGAATGAAAGGTTCCTTTAAAGGACCTTAGCTTATTTACTCTGCACAACTGGACATTAGTAATTTTGCCCAATCTTTTCACTGACTGGTTTTGTAGATTGGCTTAAAAATATTGTTTTTGACATTTAAAGCCTTTAATTGACTAGGTCTCAACAAAGTCCCTTACTGAGCTTCTGGCACTCTGCATACCACTTCCTTCTTTTGGGTCAAAAGGGGCAAAACTCTTGTATTTGAAGGTCTGCAGAAGTAGAAAGGGCAATGTTAACATTTCTGCATGTTCAGCTAAAGATGACAGAACAGTCACCTAGCTGACTTTTCCCAGGACTGTGTATTTCTGTTTAAGGAGGAATTGCAATCCCTTTTATTTCTGGGGACTCTGACAGGACATTGTTTAATCTGGTATATCAAAATCTTTTCGCAATTTGTCATAAATTGCAATAATGATGATTTTTTTTTTTTTTTCTTTTCAGAATGTGAAAACCTGTAATGAAAGTAAACAGCATACATTTACCTCAGCTCCTAGTATGATTTCAGTTGATTGATTCCACAGCTCCTAAATGCTTTTCCTCAGAAATGGATCCAGAATAATTTTTTCAGGCTTCCTGTCTTGTAGAGTTTTCCTCATCTGGGATCTGGCCTTGTAACTGTCTCAGCATATGACCAACTCAACTGGATTTCTTGTGTAGAAGCTCTTCACGCTTCTGAACCCAAATAGGCAGAACCAACAAAGATTGTTGGGGTCCATTTTAAAGGGTATTGATGTAAACTACATATTTTAGAGATTTATTTTCAAGAACCTTATTTAGCAGAAATTCAGAGGAATTGTTAAACTCATCAATGTTTTGATTCTGCCTTGATGTTTCAGTTTATTTTGTTATCATCAGTTTATGATTTTGTGTAGTAATGAAGAGTAAGACCAGTAGTAGTAAAGAATCATTTTAGGTTGCAATGATACCAAGCAGCCTAACAACTGAGATCAGTATTATAAATCACAAGATGTCTTCCCTCATAGTTTATAATATCTTTCACAACTCACTGATGCCAGTGAAGAAACATAATTTAAGAACCACAGGAAATAGTGAAGTTAGGTTTATGTGCATCCAATGAAAATGTTTCATAAACTGAAGTTAAACCAGACTCTGTTTCAATAGATTGTTAGAGCACGTTTTGTAGACACCCATTTGAGAGACACCATTTTTATCAATGTGTTTCCTGTCATTGTATCATTCTGTTATTTTGTTTTAATATTACTGAGAGAGACATAATCATGCATGAATTCTTTCAAAATCACTCTAGATATAATAATTAAACCAATCACTAGTCCATGCATCTTGGTCATATGGTAAAGAAGAGTCTCCTAATTTTGTGCAGTCTTGCCACAGGGAACCTGTCTGAAATCCATACACACAAGTATAAACTGTGCTGTATACATTATGAAAACTCTTATTTCTATTAATGGGTTTATCTCTATTAATGGGATTCATAATTGTTCCATCTATGTCAGACATACTCTAGCATCATATTAGATCTATAGAACAAAACAGATGGTGTGGATGTCTACATTTGGGGAGGGGAGATATTTCATAGTAATTCTTGGCAGTTCCAGTGAACTGTATGCCTATTAGCAGGCAGAGTGCATTGTGTTTGCTCCTGGAACTTTGCTTCTGGTTTATTTTTTATTTGAAAGGCATCCAGCTCATAAGCTCCAAGACCACTCAGTGATATGACTCAAATCCCAGCAAATGGAAACAAAGCAGGCATTTATATGAAAAATTGTACTCCTGATATAAACCAGAATTTTAATGTAAATTCATCCATTTACCATATTTTAGAGATTGTGCATTTAATGAGGAATAAACGTAAAACTAGTAAAATAGTAGTAAAACCATATGTCATGCTCAGTAGATGTTAATATCTCTAGACTGTTGCTTCCTGCGTCCCTAATTTCTTTTAAAAAATAAGCTGATTACAGATGATATCAAGTGGTTGTCTTTCAGTTTATTGTGTTCTTGGAGGAATGAAAGCCCTTGACTGCAGGTATGTGCAAAGAATACATGAGCAGATGAATTATTTATCAGGAAATTTATCAGGGTACTTCACTTTCATAGGCTTGAACTGTGTAAAAAATTCCTAAGGACATATAGTACAGATGCAGTAGTGCTGCAGGAAAACAGGTGAAGCTGTCTCCATCATTATTGACTATGAACCATATTATCTCCCATCCAAGCTTGTCATCTGAGACTTATTGGTCCCTCTTTCTTTTCCCTGTACAGGTTGGATGTGCAAAACATTTTATGACAGAGCCACATTTACTAAAGCTTGTAGAAAGTTGGGCACAGAGGTGTGTGAGCATGAAGCTGAAGACACAGCTCTCTCTTTCCCAGATAACTTGTGTCTGCTGAGGAATGGCAGCACTGGCAGGGGCCGTGTCCAGCAGAACACAGACTGGACGGACCCTGACATTTGGCACCCACAGACAGCACAGTAAGTGCAGATGATGGATGTGAGACATACCCTGCACTGGATGCAACTCAGCCACCAGCTGACATTAATTGTGGAAAGCCTCTGGCCTAAAAAGCTGACAGCATGATTGGAATTGTGGCATCCTCTGCTCAACACAGGAGACAGCCAAAACAGCTGACTGAAAATGATCACTGATGTGCTGCACTCTGACCGCAGGAGCAGGGCAGCCAAAGAAAGCCAACCTAGGGATGCTTCAGTTCAGAGTCTGAGCAAGAATAGGCAGGATAAAGACAATGTGGAAATGCAGCTACTCTGATGTCACAGGAATATTACTTGGAAAATGCAAAGAAAGATGATACATATTTTCTCATTTGGCAATGCTGAGCCTCTCTGCAACTGTGCTCTCCAATACTTGTCCCAGGCACCCAGAAAAAACAAAGATGTTGGAAAAGCCTACTGAAACTCTTTCTGCAAAAGGGAACTAGCTACTTTGGTGGGAATCTTGTTTCAATCATGTGACCAGCAATTTCTAAGAGTTATTTAATCTTTATTAAACAACAAAGTAAATATTTATTGAAGGCTTCATGTAATTCTTCAGTACACAGGACTGGTCCTATCTAATGTACTGTAACACATATAGAGCTCCTTTGCTTCAGAAACTATATGTTCTGAATTTCCCTGGAATTCTGTACACAGATTTACTTTTACAAATAGGTACTGCCTCTATTTTCCTAAAGCCAGATTCGTTCTTACCCGAGTCAACTTATAGTTAACCCTGAAGGAAAAAAATCTTCAAACAGTGTACATTCGTGTAGTACAGCATGTAACTTGCCCTGTTGTTTCTCCATTCTTCTTTAAACAGCTGTGACTCTGGTAACAATAATAAAAAGAATCCATTACTTTTCCATCCTAATAGTTCCTTCAGGTTTGATAGATTACAATGAATTAATCATACAGGATTTTGCTAGCATATTTTATTATGTTGATTGAAAGGATTCACTTGAGATGACAGCTAACATGGCTCAAATAGCCAAAAGCTTTTTAGCACAACTATAAGTCTATTCACTGTAGCTGCCATTCTTGAACAACCTAAAGGAAGTGGCTAAAGTGAATAATATATCACTGGTGATGTGTTTCACTCTATAACTATGTAATATGGCAATTAAGCAAACACAGATTCAGAAAAAAAAATCTTTAATTTGAGACTTAACCCTCCCAAACCCATCCACCAGATTAAAAGTTAGTATATGGTAGTTAACTTCTTATGGACATACTTTATTTAAATGCTTCATGTGAAGTAACCCTTTGTTCTTCTTGGCTGGGGCAGTACTCTTCAGCTTGTGGTCTGTAGCTAGAATATTAAATTCAGCTTTATGTACCATACTTCATAAAAATGGAGACCAATTATAGCTTGTCAGGGGATTATAACAAGAAGTTTCAGATGTTTATAAAACATGACCTTGGAGAGCATGGTTAACGAACTGGATTGCTTAGCCTAAGCAGGAAAAGACTGAGTGTGACAAGATAACAGTCTCCAGATACGTAGAAATCTGCTGCAAAGAGGCAGGGAACAAGCTGTTGTCCATGTTTTTGATGGAAAGAAAAATAAATAAGGAATTTAAATTGCAAGAAAGATGATTCAAGTTATATATTAGGAAGAATTTTTGAACAGTGAGGATAGTGAGGGAAATCTTAGATTAGATTGCCTGGGGAGGAATGCCCATCACTGAAAGCCTTTAAGAAACTGTTAGACAAATATCTGCCAGGAGTGACACGGATAGAATTGATCCTGCTTTGACATAGAAAGAGATCTGTGTTATGCTTTAAAAATTTCATGTGTTATTAGTCATTACAGCTGTATATAGTCTGCAACGTGTTTGCAGCATTTTGGAATATACATTTCAATATGTTAAAAACATGTTGAGTTCAAAATCTCATTCCTAAATGATTATGCAGCAGAATTAAGGCCAGCTGTTTAACCCTTATTTATGTCCCCAGTATGTTTGTACTATGATACATCTTTAATTACCCTGTCACACACTGGTTTATTTCCACAGGCCTCTCTTTCATCAGTCTATTGGATAAATGCTTAGGGAAAGCACATTATTTTTCCATATTGTCTACTGTTCAGTGGGTATTTTCATATTTTATTACTGCACACTGTCCAGACTTGCTCTGAAAACAATACTGCTGTATTTTTAGGAAGATTTATATGGCTGTCTTCAGTTCAGTGTTTGAGTAATGCTTTAACTTACTCTCCCAGCATTGCTCTGACAACTGTACAGTCAGTTGGGTGCTCAGTCTGACACTGATTTTTCAGTGTAATCACTATTAAGTAGCATGTCAGATGTTGAGAATAGAATTGTAATACAAATTGTTTAAGGTTCAGAAACTTTAATCCACCAGTTCCTAATCTCTCAATGGTGATACCACTGATTGCTCTAGGTAAGAACTAGTATGTATGTACTCTTCCTAATGGTGAGCTACTGAAATCATTAATAGCAAACAAACTCCAGTATGCAATATAATTTTAACAATAAGCAGGGTTCCTCAGAAAAGCTGAAACTTTTGGATTTACAAAATTTGTACAAAATTAATGATTTCTAACAATACAAGATGCACATTTTTTATGTGTGTCATCATTACTGAGAGATTACTGGTGTGAGAACTGAGAATGAGAAACCTGTTTGCTTATTTAGGTTTCACCTGAACTTCTTACAGCAGACTATGGGAAACCTAGACTACAATGCCAACTTAGCAAGACAGTATATTCCAATGGGTGTAGGCAAGAGACAGCCTGCCAACCTTGTTCCAACTTCAGCATCACCTGCTGCTAAGATCTCTTATGACAACAGTGGATATTTTCAAGTGTAACTGAAAAAATAGGAATCATAATAAATGGGGCTGAACTCCACCAGTGGCAGGAAGGAAATAGAAGGAGTGGCAGGATATAGACACTGATCTTTCACCTATCAGGCCTCCTGGTCCCCTGCTATGTTTTCCTAAAGCCATCTAGTAAATCTATAAAACATAAATATTTGAAGTTTGTTTTAAGAAACATGGACACTTTATCTCCAGGCAGCACTATAAGTCTCACTTTTGTTTTACAGTTTTTACAAAACTAAGTATATGCTTCATTTTTACTCAAGAGAACTGCTATTGACTTGAAGTAGTCATTCATTCAGCCTTAAATATTTACCATACTGCTTCTGTAGAGGTAGTTAGAAGAAAGGGACCTCAGTTAGCTTCAGTAGGTTCAGCTGTTGTGTACCTGAATTTATGATCCTGAAAAATGTTATCCATGTAGTCTGCATGTAAAAAATTCAGCTGAGTTCTTCAAAGGTCTTCTGTGGTTGCCTGCATGCTCATTGCTTTTTCAGAACACATCCTTGTATGATTTTCCTTGCCTAGAATTGAAGTATTTTATTTATATAAGGTACTCTGTGCATTTCCATTACCCTTTTTTTTTAACAAACATTAGTTAATTTTATGTGTTCTAGATCTGCACATGCAAGCCAGATCTGTATATTTAATGATCCTTCATGAAACAAATGTTTAAGCCTTTAGCCTAATAGATACACTTCATTTATTAAATGATGTATGTGCTGACTGCAATATGGAAAAAAATATGTGTGCAGTCAAATGCTGTGGGTTTGCAATACTAAAATTGCAACCAATTTCCTTGTATGTAATTTAAAGAAAATGTAGCAAATAAAAATGAGTAATAGAACAATTTCAGGGTGTTTTATAGATGTAAACATATGATGTACAGGTAATCTGATGTGTCATTAATTCAGTATTTATGAATGTGAAAATCATACTTTTGACTTTATGGGTATATATAGGATATATTTTTGTTTGCTCTGAGTCATATTTGTAGTGCTTTTTCATGTCCAGACAGCAGGAGGTCTTCTGCTTTTTCTGACCCAGGAAAAAATAATTAGTTTGAAAATACGTTCCTCAAAGAGACCTCGATTTAGGATTAAACCTTCTTACTTGATGCAATCTTTTCTTGCTCAGAGTTTGACTGTTCTCTCAGCCTGTGGAGGAAATATTAATACAGGAGCTGAGGCAGTTTTCCAGCATTCCCAGTAGAAAAACATGACCTACCACTAGTTATGAAGTGTTCAAGAGGTCAAGGAATCTGTACCTTGAGACATAGATGGATGGCTCTCTTTGCCTCTTTCTACCATTTGATAGGTTATATATTTCTTCCTTTTCATATAGCACATACTGTAGACATTCCAAAGTAGTATGGCACAGCTTAGCTAGATTATGGTGAAATTCAGGAGAAAAACTTTCATTACTAATAGCAGAATAATGAGCTGACTTTTCTGCTGTTTATTCACAATCTCATTTTCTAGGTTTGTTTTGTTTTCTGTTTGAGCAGCTGTGAAGAGAATCATTCTGACGGAAATATTTTTGAGCTCTCAGATGCTAGCAAGTAACCAATCATTTGTCATATCAAGTGGATAAGATCTGTTACCTGTTAGTTACTGTAGGAATTTAGTGGTACCAATGTGGTTAAAATGTTTCTTTAGCTGACAACAGAGATCACAAAAGAAAATTCTTAGCATGAATACCATAAAAGCATTATTTTGGAAGAGGCTTCTTTTATGATGTAGAACCACTTCATTCATTCAGGTGTATATTCATTAGAAATGCCATAGGTTAGAGAAAGAATAGGGAAAATTTAAAAAAAAAGGTAAAATGATCAATACCAGAATTTGGATACCAAACCTTTAAGTGGAAAGTGAAATGAAGGTGCCAGGCTACAAGCTCCTAAGAGAAGGATGTAAGAAACTAGAAACCAGTGAATAATACAGCATAAATGCAAGACAGAAAATGTGGGTCATGGGAATTGTTAGGAAAAAATCTAAAAAGAAGAAGAGAGTTCTGTTGACTTTTTGTATTTGTTATTCTACTCACGTTCCATTATCTCATAAAATGCTTGAAAAGTGTGATAAAGATAGAAAACTTGAAACACATACGCATTAGCCATCATAAAACAAGCAGTCTTATTTTCATCAAAAAGTAACAAATCACAACTCCCAATACTCATCATATATGCCTCATCCTCCCACTGTTTTCTTATTTTTACATAGAGTCAGTGATGAAAAGATGTCCAGGTGTAATGCTAGACTTCATAAAAACATCTTTAATATTTGAGTTGGAGTCTTCTTTGGTTGCAAGAACTGAATTGAAGTAAAACCCTTACAAATATTTTGCATTAGTTTCTGAAAAATATCTTGCACTCTTCTAAGTCTGGTCCCACAGAAATAAAAAAACAAAACTTTACCATTTCTTCAAAAACTTAGTTAAACTGTCATGAGGGCTGCCAAAACCCCCACTTTTTATTAATGAAAAAAAATAGAATGGAATGTATGCTCTGTAAACCTGTGCAGGTCAACATGCATTATTAATAATCAATGAGTAGTGGTTTCACATTATGAACAGAGATCTATGAATAATCTGATACCACAATAAAAAATGGATGTAGCTATGTCAACACTTAAGAAATGTCATCTCTGATATCACAGAAATAGAGGAGGCTTTCATTCTAATATTATCAAGCCTTCCCACTTCCACTTTTGCTTAAGACCATTTGTCTTGAGAGACCCTTTAGGCAAGGTGGGTAAGTCATTGCCATGTTGCAGATTCCAAGGCTGCAATTTTCTAGCTTGCCTTTTATTTTAGGGGCATATAGGTTCTGGTTTTGGCAGTGTTTTCTGTAGTGATTTCCATTTCCCTATACTTAATACTTTTTCCTTTCTGGAGTTTAATGTCACGTTTTTGCACAGTCCCTCCCACAAGGATCTGAATGTAATTGTGTTTTGGGCACTATTATTTAGTGGCTCAGTTATGGTCCTTGAAATAACTCTCTGTGTGTTACTTAGGGCCATAACCTCTCCCCTTGTGGGCTCTAGAAATAGCTGTTCCAAGAAACAATTGCTTAAAATGTCAAGAAATTGCTTCCTAAACCTTGTCCCAATATGACATATGACCAGTTTATATGCTGACAGTTGAAGTCCCCCATTACTACTGTTTTATTAGATTTAGTTGCCTCTATGTTCTTAGCATTGCACACATGGTGTGGTTTTCCTTATCTGAAAGTGAGTAGTTACAAGTATATGTGCTGTCTCTGCACAGAGAGAAGCATAAAATTATTCATCATTTAATTCTGCACATGTCTTTTTTTAAGGATGAAATGGAACACGAGCTGTGTCTAGCTTTTTTTGCAGACATCCTGAACAAATGTGTACTTTAATTTGTATGGATATACAAACCGAATTATAAAACATGCTTGTGTGTAAATGACTAATTTTAGGTGATTTTAATGCATTAATTATAGTTTAAGCCTTTCATTTTCCTGGGGCTAATCTACTCCGTTGAGCCTTGCCAAACTAAGGATAGAGACTATATCTGATATTACAGATTTATAAATGCCAATATGAGTTCTTTCCAAAGAAAACACACTTCTGTTCTTTCAATTTTCTGCTTCTGCAACTTGAAGAACAGAGCTATTATGTCCATATTAGAGCTATTAAGACTGAAGTTTCACAGTCATAGGATTACAGTTCCCTTTCACCACATTAAAATTACAGTTTAAGTCCCAACTTAATTGTTTAGCTCACTGAAATGTCTTACTAGGTTAACTAGTCATAGTACAAGCCAATGGCAGATTTGGGAAGACTACCAAGTTGTTAAATTGCCTCATTCCAAAACTTTTGGCTCCATAAGAGGCAGATTTTTACTGTGATCATCTGAGTGTTTGGTGTTCCTTGGAGTATCTGAACTGGTTGGTTGTGACCAGAGCTGCTCATCAGACTAACTTTCAATCGTCACCTCAGCTATTTACGTGACTGAACCTTTCTCTTTACTTCTAACTCCCTGTCTTAATGCACCTTATCATCCAGTGCAGCTGCCCTACGGTTTCCTTCAGTGTATCTCTGGTTTGGCGCTCCCTTCTCAGTGGCTGAAACCTGAGCCAACTTTGTAGTTCTATGCTATACCTAAACCCTCTCTTTAATAACAGCAGCGTTGATTTCTCTGAATGAATAGTACAGTCAGTTACTCTGAAATTATCAAAATACTTGTTAAACAAGGGTCTTAAAGGATCTGTGGAAATTTATGACATAGGTTCTTTTAAAACAAAACCCTCAAACCTTTATTTTGTGCAAAACGTTCTGCCAAGAATGAGGACATAACTCCCCACAGGAAACATTCCCAGTCTTTACTGATGTTAACTGCTTGATTTAAAGTAGTTAATTCTCGGAAAAACTATGGAATGTATCCATTGTATACAGTGGAATGTATCTTTGAATATAAGAGGAAAAATTTGTTTTCTTTTGTTTGAAGTAAAAATGTGTATTACGTGAATTAAAAAATAGTAGCTCTTAGTTTTTAGTAATAATTAAAAACTACTTAATTGTTTCCCTTAGTATAATGAAAAAAAAAATAAAGTTAGTCTTACTTTTTTATTACTAGAACTCAGAAAATCCATATTTTTCAAGTAGAAATGAAGTGTTACATTAATAAGCACAGAAATTATCCAAGGAATCTAATGTCAATCTTTTCAGCACCTTATAATTCATCAAAAGGAATACGTGGCTTCTTGAAATATGAAAACTCGCTTGTGGTTTTCTCTTATACTCATTTTCCATATTCTGAGATTGCATACTTCATTTCTTATACATTTATGACATCCTCTCAGTAACCAGTTGTGTTTTCTCTGGCTAGCTCCTGCATTAAAGGATGATTTCGTTTGTATATTACTCCGTGGGCCATGAATCCTAATTGTCACATGCCATGAAATTGAGTTTCTATTCCTAAAGCAAGGTGTTTTCAATATATACCAATAATTAGCCTACATACTGTGATTTAAGAATCACATTTTAAAGTTCTTTAACTTAAAAGAAAAAGTGTGCTCTACCCTGTGCTGGTGAAATTGCACTAATAGGAGCAAGCAACATACTTTCTCTGTCACAGGAACAGGGAAGAGCCAGTTCTGTCTGTGCCTGTGCCTGAGTACTAAAATACAGGGGTTATTTTTGAGACAAGACAGAGCTGAGATGTGGTGTTCTCCACAGATGATGATCTCACAAAAAGAATAAAGTGCCATGTGTTTAACTTATGACTTATTCAATTGAGCTATTCTTTATTAGAGCTCAAATTAATGAGTCCCAGTAGCCCAGTGTTATTCAGCGTAAGAATAAAGGAAGTCAGGAACTCTCAAGGGTAGTGAACTAGGGCAAAACTCAGGTTTACAAGCAACTCTTCTGAAGACTACACCATGGAAAGAATGGTCATACCAGATTTATTATGATGTAATCTGGCTATTTTAAGGCCACTGAGGTTAACTTGCTACTTTGAGGGATTACTTTTTTTCCAGAGAACATCTTAACTTCAGTAAACTGTAAATGCTGTACTATTTCTCTTGTTCTTTTTCTGCTTGTGTTCAGTGTTATTCAATAATCTCCTGGGGTTTAGAACTAACTTCTCTTTAACACTTGTATTTGGAGATGGAGACTCTTGAGTGGTTTTGACCTACAAGGAACAGCAATCACTGTCTCTGAAATTTTTCTTGGACGTTCAGGGCTATATGCAAAGCAAACTATAAGAACCAGAGATACAACAGTTTCGCTAAATTTAAAATTAGAATTATCCTAAATAGCTTAGATAGGACTGAGTTTATATGATTTAGATGCAAGGGCATATCTGGATCTCCTGAGAGGTGCTGATGTCTGCGAGCGCTATGAACTCAAACTGCTGCATCCTAAGAACAGGTACCAACACCTCTATTAATTTTCTCATAATGCCTAACATAACTCATGTGCCTACAGTTTTGTAGCACTACCATGGCATTGGAACAACATTTTAGGAGAAGGACTTTGAGAGGATTCTAAGAAAAATGAAAAAATTATTTTGTGATACGCAGAAGCATTTTACAACACAGCTGCAATGCTAGGAGACGGAGGAAAGTGGGAAGCAAAGTCCAAGTACACCACCTTCTTTGTGCTCTCAGAAAATCTG
Organism: Corvus brachyrhynchos; assembly: GCF_000691975.1. Taxonomy (NCBI): domain Eukaryota; kingdom Metazoa; phylum Chordata; class Aves; order Passeriformes; family Corvidae; genus Corvus; species Corvus brachyrhynchos. Next base: position 7,000,931 of record NW_008240027.1, on the reverse strand, counting down.
CCCCTAGAGCAAGTCAGATTTTTCAATTGTATGTCTATGAACAGTTAACAGTTTATCCTGGTTGAATATCCGGTGTTAGATCACAGCGTGCAACCAAAATCTCTCTGCCTCCCTCTCTCACACACACAAACACACAGACACAACACTAAACTTTTTCTTCAGAAAAAGGGAGTTCTCAGGTAAACTCATGATTATTGCCAGGCATGAAACCTGCAGAGCATTTAAAACCAATAACCACTTTATCTAACACATTCCTTCTATTGAATTAAAGAATATAAGTAAAATTGAATATGTTTTAAATTTGTGCAGGATTTTGTGTCAAAGAAAAAGAAACAGAAGTTCCTTATGGTTTTTTTTCAGAAGTTTTCTGTATTTTGGCAAGATAAATTGCAGAAGTTGGTCTGGAAGAAATTTGCCTCAGAAAAGTTCCACAAATGTTTGTTGTAATAATAATGGTAATGACAATAAGTAAATTTCTTTGTTTGATAAGTACTGACAATATGCTCCCAGAGAACTGGTGTTGGCTGTGTTTACTCCTTTTGTGTTTACTTTTTGCAAATGTTCTCTTGGATTATTATTGTCACGGGAATGTTTGTTGAAATGTTCATTTTATAGAGGGTATTAGAGGACATTCACAAATTGTCAATTTTGAACTCATAAATATTACAACCATTCCAGAAGTTTGATATACCTGTGAATCCTGTTTAGCTTCTTAAGACCAAAAAAAAAGAATGTTTTATTCAGTCCTAATTAACACAAGCAAAAATGACATGCTTTGTTAGCAATGAGCTGCTTGAACGTACTCAAGTAAGATAGTTCCTTAATACTCCTGTAGTGATTCCTATCAAGTAATGGACATATGAGATAGATACTGTAAGAATTTCACTACTTGTGTATTGTGGTTCCTATTGGCGCCCCTCTGTGGTGCATGTGATTCTATTGCAATCTTAACTAGAAAGAAGATAATTTCATGAATTGCTCAGCATTTTGGTTTGTTTGGTTTTTTGGTTTTGGTTTTTTTTTTTTTTTTTAATTTTGCTTAAGCTGCTCATAAACAGAAATCCTTACTAACCAAGGTCTTCATGGACATTTTAAACTTACAGCCCTGGACAGGTAGACATAACCATGGGGAGCAAGTTTATAGACTGCTCTGGAAAATACATAGAATAGTTCCTTTCTCTCCACAAAACCTGGGAGATAAAATGGACCAACCCACCAAAAACCTGAAGAGCTAAGCAACTGAAAACTTTAAAAGAAAAGAAAAAAAGGAAAAAGAAAAGAAAAAAGAATAAATAAGTTGTTTTTCATTTCTATGTATTGTGATTATTTTTATGATATTTATTGAAACATGTTTATTAAAAAAAAAAAAAGAAACAAAGCTTAAAAGACTAAATAAAATAACCTGCCCAAAGATATGAGCAAGAACATTTAACAGAAAACAGATGGTCTTTTATACACAGAATTAAACATCTCTAAAAACATAACAATCCATTTATCTTGATGAATTAATCCTCTAGCAGATATCTCACATAGCAGCAGCAATTTACCTGAGGGTCTGGAAAGCATATTTCCATGAGGATACATGACATAGAAATCAATTCTGGATTTCAGTTTTTTACATGTTGAACAGGAATATTATGATAGGTTTTCCCTTCTCCTCATCTTCAGTCAGAAAAACTTTCTCTCCTAGTTCTGAAGCTTAAGGGCATCAAATTTAATTCTAGAGCACAATTTAAGCAACTGCACAAGTCTTTTAAGTACTCCCTATTTGCATTATCTTCCACTGAGTCATTTGGAAATCAGACCTGGGTTCTGCACCTGCCTTCTGCTACAAGAAATCTCTAAGAAATCGAATTGTCAGGCTTTCCACCTCTTTTTCTATCAGTGAAGAAGTCTAATAACAAAGTTTTTGTAATGGTCAGTGATAACAATTTAAAAAGTTATTTTGAGCACACTGAAAATTAATTGTTTACCGTATGCATGTACAGAAACCCCAAAGCTATCTCCATTGAGAAATGATTAGTCAGGACAGCTTTTTCAAAGATTTCTCAAAGACATAGTTAACTCCTCTTGACCAGAAAATTTTGAAAAATGGCAGAGCAATATAGAAATTGACAATTTTAATATATTCTTCCGAGGAATTCACTGCAGCATTGTAAACTATAAACATTAGTGCCATAAACCATCTCTGACTTGACTTTTGTGGCATTTATGACTGCTTTAAGTTAGAGTACTTCTACAGACTTTCTGTAGGAACTTGTGTTACCACTGAGCATAGCTGTGATTAACAATGTTCTTATAGCACTGAAAGGCTCCCATAAGTAGATACATATCGACCTATTGATTCATATTTAGTCCTCTGAAATTAGAAGGAAATGATCATGGAAAAATGACATGAAAGCCTTTATGCAGTAAGGAAAAATATTTCCTGAGATGTCACAGAATCAGTATTTGTTGCATACTGGATTTACAGCATTTATTGCATACTGGATGCAGTATTAGTTTCTCAGGATCTCCTGGTAAATGCATACAGTCATATCCATAGGAAGAGCCCACAGCACCAATGTAAACAGCACAGAGGAAAGGTCCAAACAAGTTATCTTCCTAAGCATTTACACCAGCTAAAGAATTAAGTTGGTGAAAACTTGGTCTCACATTTTAAAGATATGATAATTCAGGTTTCTCACAGGATAATCTGCTTCTGTTGTCAGAATCAGTGATGTTACTTCCCTGTCATCAGATTACTGATATGGCAAGACTCACTTTTCCCCAGGCACTTAGAAAATGGGAAGAACTGTGAGAGCTGGAATGTAGGCGGGAACTCTGGGGATTTGTAATGCATTATTATAAATTGCTTTGCTATTTATGTAGATTTAAATAATAAAATATACCCATAAGCTTTCTTATCAGCCACATTAAATATGTTTTCAAAGAAAGGACTAAGCCAACCTGCATTTAAAATTCCTCACTACCTTTGCCTCCTATCATTGCTGTGGGATTTACGTGTTCCCACACACTCTTGTGACAGTGTGTGCAGAGGGACCCAAAGTAGGCTATTTTGAGCCAAGGGAGAGTGTCTGTTATAGGAGCTTGAGACATTACTCTGGTCAGGGCAAGACTTGTCAGCTATCTCTGCTTTATTATGAGCAATTAATCTCGAGTGCCTTTTCTGACTATCACTGAGGCAGGGTGGGATGGGAGAAGAGGCAATACATCAGGCAGAGGGCCCCAGGATATTAATGAGTTTTCAATATGTGAACACCTGAAATTCTAGCCTAAGACCAGTGAGAAAGTCATGCAGATCCTTTTTAAGATAATATATTGGGTATGTGAAAGGAACATATGGAGAAAGGAGAGACACTTTTGGTACATACTGACCAATTCTTTAATTGTTTTTGATAATGTATTGTATTTACCCAAGTGACCTAATGAAATGTGACTGTGAAATGAAGTGTTTTCTCAGAAACCCTATATTTACATGTCTTTCATATGTGTGAGACACTGTTCAGAGAGTGGATCTTCATTGCTAGCCCATTGCTAGAAGAGGTAAAAAACAATAGTTTCTGATACAGTACACGATGTTTCTGTGAATAAATTCTATAATAAATTCCAGAAGATTTCTACTGTCTTCTGCAGTTAAGTTGAAACATCATGTCAGAAAGGTGAAAAAGAACAAAAAAAAAGGGACCTTAATGACAAAATGCCTGGGGAATTGTATTGAGTCAGTTCAATAAAAAATACCTTTATCTTATTTTTTTTAAAATGTGGCTGGGATAACATAAATACTGAACAACAGTATTTATTGCCTGTTTTCTTGCCAAAGCGAGTTATTTTCTACAAAATTTTGATTTATGCTCCTCTTAACCATTCCTTCCTTTCTGAGCTGCTCCTCACATTTACCTGGGATGTGCCCTGGCAGCTTCTTTCAGGGCATCTCTCTTAAGCAGAGAAGACCTAAGAAAGAAACCTCTCTATCTCTCATGTGCAAAATTTGGTTTTGGAAAGAAGCCTTAAGAAGTTTTTAAAAGGTCAATTAATCAATCAGAGAAAAGTAAAAATGTTATTTGACTCGGAAGCCTGGCCACACCACTCAGATAATGAATGATGAATACTGAGCCTTTGACTGAATCCTTACAATCAACAGCCCATGGCTAATCGATAGGCTGACATTTTCACACAGTTGCAGAAGGTGATCAAATTTCATAAATATCTGATTGTTGTTGGAAAAAAACCTGCACAGAAAAAAAAAAAAAAATAAAAAAGGATGAAAAGTTACCAGTGACCTGCTCACTGGTGCCTGTGGGCCCAGGGGTGCTGCTCCTGTGGGCAGGGAGAAGATGCCACCTGCAGCCCTGCCAGCCCTGCCAGCCCTGCCCAGGGGTGTGCAGGTACCAGTTTGGCTGATGAAAGGAAGCTGGGATTGTGGAAGGATGGCACTCACAGCCCTGCCCAGGGTGGGCTGTATGTTCCCTCACATACACAAACGTACACCGCACCACATGAATGAGGACTTGATTGGTATCTCAGAAGACAAGTTATTACTGCTTAATCTGTCTGGAGAGCTCACTCTGAGTCACTTCTGAGCAAACTTAAAAAGGCCAGTGGGGTAAATAATTAACAGAGCAGTTAACAGGGACTAGGATTGCTTGATGACTTGGACTATGTAGAAAAACTGTAGTTTAAGGTCATGAAAAAGCTATTCAGCAAGAACAAAGGATGAAAAACAGTGTGTGCTGGAAAGCATATGCCCTAAAAAGAACTAACATGAAATTCCAAAGCAGTGCTGTGGCAAAAACAGTAAATATTGCCCATGATTAAACAGGAAGGAGGTTTTTATCCATGTAGCCAGTCTGAGACAGGAGGGCATGCAACCTTAACTCTTCAACAGGATGTTTAAAATCTGGAGAACATGGAGAACAAAAAAGTCACAGAAATTATTCAAATCTTTGAGTAAATGCCAGGTCTGTTTAGTTTATTAAAAACAAGTTTGAAGGTTGATTTGATTGCAGCATACATGTATGTATTTTCCAGAGTGAAACATGCTCTTTTGAGTTAGAGGAGTGAAGACAGAACTAGTGGTAGAAATCTAATGCCTCTATAATTCAGATTAGAAATTGCAGATATTTTATTCTTTAATTTCTTTTTTTTCTTTTGACTAGTTGGCAATTATCCACTGGAAATGGATAACAAAGGAAGGAGTTTATTCTCCAGTTTCTGTTGTCTTCAAATAAGGATGTTTTTAATATTTAACAGCATGAAACTGGTTTTTAGAAGTCAGAGTGTGAGGTACAAAATGTTAACTTTATAATCTTGTGAGTTACTTTTAACTTTGACATGTGTTGATCTGAAAGCTGAGTTTCAGCCCTGAGGTCTCTTGCCACATTCCTGGTTTTGTCATCATTTGAAAATCCAGGTAGCAAGTAGTAGGTCAGACATATCTGTGCCCTTAATAGATGAATTTATTATGAAAGCAGCTATCTCCTGACGTGCTGTTATATCTGCAGATTACTGCAAACACCTCTGTTTGGTTTGGCATCATGGCCAGGCTTCTTCCTAGAGCTGGTTTCACACTGGGCTCTCGCTTCACCTTCTCATTTAATATACAGCACCAGCTTCAATCTTAAAATCAAGTGGCAGTGTTGACATGAGCTTATCAGAGCTATGTCATATGTCATTAAATTTGAGGGGTGAAAAACTTTTTCACTCTAAAAAAATCAATTAAAATGTTGAAGGCAGTCTCTGTACAGCCTCAGGAAACCACCAGCCATTGAGGCTGGTGCAACCTGACCAAGCTAAATAGATGAAAAATAATGTGAAGGTGTCTGGGTAACACCTCCTCTGTTTTGGTTTAATATGCTTTTTGACCCAGCCCAGAGATGATCAGAGTGAGCAAGATTTTTGAAGGTGTTTCTAGTTCTGGGAGTAACTGAACATAAGGTTAGTGGCTCTAGGTTTGGAAGGATGCTCCCCTGGGGTAAAAGTCAATGAAATCAGGCTATAACAGACCCAGCATGCATTGTTTTCTTTGGTTTGGTTTGGTTGTTTTACAAACCAGGACTGAAACCTTTTGAACACATCCTCAGCCAATATAAAGAAAGAAAGAAATTACTAATGATTAACTACATAAGTTCTTTTATTTCCCTCCTGACTTGGTTTGGGTATCTTGAAGGAGGTTAGTTTGGTCTAAATTAAATTGATCTTATTCTGATCAATGACCAAAATATATTACTTAGAAATTAAATATTTTGCATAAATATTACTGCTGTGATTGTATAGAAGAAAAAAAAAAAATTCAAGTAAAGTTTATTATTTGAAGAGGAGAGGTGAACTCTAGGCAAATAGAAATCTGAGCACTTTAATCCGAAGCCATTATGGTTTTGGATTTTTTTCATAATCTTTTCATTAGCATTTCTCTCAGTTTCTAGGCAGTCAAGAAGGATTAGAAATTTTTTAATTATCTTTTTTTCTGTTGAAATAGTTGTTGAGTACATAGTAATACTTAACATCATACTCATTGTCCAATTTTTCAACAAGTATATTATTTGTGGGAAAAAGTTTCATATGTGGAGAACAAAAATGTATTTTAAAAGCAAAACAGTATGCAGTCATACACTTTCATAACTGTAGAGAAAGCTTTAGTTTCAATTTCTACTTGCCATTTCTTTCACTGTAGAATTTGTCACTCCAGTACAGTATGTCTATGTTTGACTTGTCTCCAAACATATTAATATCTTTTTATGTTGTGGCTTTCCTTCAGTCATTCATATCCTCCAGCTATGGGGTATGTGTTCTCAAAAATCCTAGGGCCTGGAGTTTTGCAGTAGAAAATAACCAAATATTAGTTTCTTAGATGTAGAAAATAATCAAATATTATTTTCATGAGGAACAGCTTCCAATTTCAAATCTTTATCTGAATCACTATGATAAAAAAATAAACAAACAGAAAACCTCTGTCACTAGCATCATTTCAGGGATCAGTGTGGCAATCTCATGGAAAGAGCTATATACTTGTATTTTTTCAGGGTATGTCATCTCATCTCATCTCATCTCATCTCATCTCAGTTTTACTGAAATATAGTTATTTATTTAATATTTTAACTTTTCTTTTGCAGTTTACAGTTGTATACTTTTGTCTTTTTAATCCCTGACTAACTTTTAGAGACCAATTTCTGTATTAGATTTTGTTTGGAAAATGTGTATGAAAAGCAGTTCATTTCAGAAACATCATCTGAAGCTCACCTTAAAATATAATTCAAAAAACCACAATAAGGGTTAAGAATTAATTATTCTTAGAAATGAAAGAAAGTTTGGTCTTAAGTAGCTATCCTGAGACAAAAGAGCTAGCCCTTAAAAGATCAAACAGAAAGTGTGTACAAAAAAAATAATTAAAACCAAAACAAAACCAAAGAAAAAAACAGAGTCACCTAGAGTTGGCAAGTAGAATCACTTCCTATAAATATTTCATTATCTGGGGTACCTTTAGGAAGGATTGATGCGCAGCGTTAAGTGACTGGCTGGAACTGAGGGCTTCTACCAGTAAATTACTGTAACTCTCTGCATTCCTGAAAGCTGCTATTGTGAATACAGCAGTTATTTCCCTTTTGACATTTTCTACTCTTTTCAGAATTATTTTTTGTTTTATATACATATAGGGAATTTCTCCCAAACCAGTAGCATCTCTGTGTAAAATGAAAGAAGAAAAAACCGAGAAGCTTCACCTTTGTTTGCTGGAAGGTCATACTCATTTTTCCTTTTGTAGCAGAAGAAAATGAAATCAACCTGGTAAATATCTATAGGCAACCATCAGAAAGAAAAGTGGCTCCTCTGTTCTAAGAGGAAAGGGAAGTAAATTCAAGTCTGACAAAATTGTCACTAGCCAGAACCTGCCAGTCCTGCTTATTTTTAAATCAAACAGCCAGTGGTAATGAGGTGATGTGAGCCTCAGGAAACGAAATCAAACAGCAGAGGTTAGCTCTTAGGAAACATTCTCAGTTAGCCTGGTGGTCTATAAGGGTGCAGAAAAGCAGACCTTTGTGTTTTCAAGACCTTGAAAAGTTTATCTCTCACCATGAGTAAAACCCTTTGTCAGCTCCCACTGAAGTCGGTGGAAGGATTCATGCTGTTTACAGTGGGAACCAGCCTGCCCATGGGAAGTGCGAATATCCTGGGTGGGTTTTTCAGAAACAGTCACTAGGCACATACCTGCTATCACATTCAAATTGATGAACGTCCCAAAAGGTTTTTGGGGTTTTTTTCCAATCTTTTTACTGAAGAAAAAATTGGTTTTAATGTCTGTAATTTTGTGCCTCCCTATTTAGAAGCTGTGTTTTTCTTGAAATGTGAACACTCACATGTAAACTTTCTTCTATCTGTGGATATACTGTAAATCTCATCAGAAATAGGTGATTTCTTTTTCTCACATAAAAATGGTCTTTTCCCATTAATTTTAATGGAAATTATTAGTTAACAATGATATAAAATCTATGTCAAAAAGAGGTTTCCAGTAAAAAATCTGCATAAATGTTATATTTATGACATTTTGAAAGAAGTTGTAGAGCTCATAATAGCATTTAAAAAATAACTTTGAAGTAAAAAATGTTCAGACTGCTTCACTGCTGTAAATGAAAATAACTTGACATTAAATCAGTATCTGCCCAAGTCTACTGCACAAGCATGTTTTACAAATATTGCACACATTTATTAATAAATGGATATTTGCCTCACAGCACTCACCTGCAGTCACCTTTGCTCACACTGAAGGGGTATTCCTCATGGGAGCTGTCCCACTGAGCAATGGCACACTTGGGTGCGTGTTCAGCTGATCACGCCATGGTTATGAGATCTGTTTCCTTAGCATGTTTGCTGTGATTACTCTCCTGATTTGAATTGAATTGCACTAGACAGAGCAGCAAAAGCCTCCAAGGAGCTGTCTAGACACCTGAAGCAGTAACTGGAAGGCAAGGGCACATGAGCATTTATTTACTGAAAGTTATTGTTTAAAGACTTTTGAGAAAAGCAGTTTTAAAAACCCTGAGATGTAATTCCAGAAAGCAAGGCAGCTTGGAGGCTTAATTCTGCTCCCACTTGCACACAGTGTAACTCTGGATTAAGTGGTGTTATTCTTGTGAAAAAGAAAGAAACGTTAAGATCGTAATCAAGAAAAAGTCATATGAGAACAAGAGGAGTATTTTTTTCTTAAATTTCTAGGTTAATATTAAATTAAAGAACACATGAATAATTTGAGAACTTCTTTCAAGATTTGTTTAATCCTTTGTTTATATTTTTCTTGTACAGGCAATTAGTTTGTAGTTAAATAAAATGTTGTCTCATAAGCATTGAAATGTAGCCTATCTTTTCCTGAAGAACAATCATCTGTTATAAAAGAGAAAAGAGCTTAAAAAACTGCAATAAAATCAGAGGAATTGCTTCAGGTTCAGGACTTTTTACTCTTGGTGAAAGGCTCTCTTTGAAGTGATTTTGCTTTGGTATTTTTGCTTAAGAATAAAATAGCTTCTCATAAAAAAAGGTTTAAAATCTTTGTGTTAAAATCTCTGTATTAGAATCCCAGCCATCACAAAATTAATTACAAAGGAGAATTGAGCATTGTCTTCATACTGAGGGGTGAGGTCCAACTTTTCTTTTTTTTTACTTAACCAAAACCTCATCAAAAGGCTTTCAAGTGTTTAAATACATCCAGAAGAAATCAGCAACAGAGAGACAGACCAGGTTTCACTTCTTGCCTTCCACAGGATTTCTCTTCCTTGACAGCACCCCAAGACATAAAATACCAACCTCAACTACTCATGTTACCTCTAAAGAGTGGTTTATATTTGGCCATTTAATCAAATACAGCAAATACAGCATGAATGCTACTCCAAGTAAGAATGGTTGCTTACCCTAGAAACTTTCATGCTGATCTTACACCAGATCCTTCAAAATGAGTAAACAGTTTAATAATTTCATTATTTTCTCAGTGGAACTTGCTGGGTTATTATGATTTAAGTACTTAAACTTTGCTGCTGAAGTGTCATAGCATGCTCAACCATGATTAGTAAGTAACAATGAAAATGCCATTTTTCAGTGAGCCCAAGAAAAACACATGTGTTAAAGAACATATCAAGCAGGAGAAAGTTAAACAGAACAGATATATCAGACAAAATGACACCTCTGCCACCACAGTTTAGTATTCATACCCTGCCAAGATGTCAGTAGCTGGAAGGAGAAAGACTGGTTGCATTTCAGAATGTGTGTGAGTAAGATTGTTGAGGCGAATAAGGTTTGATTCAAAATCTTCCAGATGACAAAGATGACTTTTGCACCCCCTGGAAATCACAACAGGTTTGTGGGAAATAATTAGGTGCTCAAGGAATAGCAGAACTTGAGGAACTGATCCCAGTCTTATTTATATCAGTAATAAAATGTCTAACATTTTTACTTGGTGGAATTAGTCCTGTGTGACATTATTGGGGACCTGCCCAAGAGTGACTACTAACTAAAAGAGTACAAATAAGCCAGGCTGTGAAAAGTATGATAACACAGTAGAAAATTTCAGTAGATCCCTCAAATAGTAAAGTCATAATCAATGTGTGCAGCAAAGGAAGCTTCCTCCAACTGTGCAGCCTGAAAAATTTTTTTGAGGATTTCAACCCACGTTCTGCGTAGACAATCTCAAAGATAAATGAAAAATTTTACTTTTATGCAGAAGAACATAGGAAGTTCAAACAAAAAACAGAATAAAGGGACACAAACTAAGTAACTCAGGTTAGAAATAATCTCTGTGTAACCTATCAGACCTAATGAGGCAAGGAAGACCAGATTCAAAGAAAAAATCCTGGTTTTTTTATTTAATTGATGATGGGGACTTATAAGGAGAGTACCCTTACCTTGTGATGACTTTATTTACCAGAGCAAGAAACAACTGAACTGTTCATACTTGCACACATCTGTAGACCAAAATTTGTATGGGGAATGCTCTCTGAGATTTTCACACCCAAGCTGGGTATCAAATCTCAATTAAAACATGCCCAGAGGGAATTGAGTCCTTCTAGATGAAATTGAAAGGAAGCAGCTAAATGAGGTGTCCAAGCCACTCAGAAAACCATAAAGTCAGACAAAACAGAAGTTTGAGTAATGGAGGACAAAATTTAGACATATAAATAGCTGATGTTATTACTTCCAGAAGATGAATCAGACCAAGATGCCTCTCTTCCTTCGAAATCTGTGTTTGCAAACAGGCTTTCAGAGCTAGATATCCAAAGCACATTAACTGAGTAAGACACTGAACCTATAACCCTTTTTCTTCCTCTCACATGGAGAATTCTCCGGCACTTACCCCTAAGTTTCTCCACTCTGTGTTACCTATTTCACAGGTTTAACAAAATATTCTGAGTTGGAAGGGGCCCTCAAGGATCATCAAGTCCAACTTTAGGTGAATGGCCTGTATAGGGATCAAACTCACAACCTTGGTGTTATTAGCACAAGGCTAATAACTGAGCTAATTGCTGCTCCCCAACTATGTCTTCATTCTTAGTTAGAGGATACATAATACATACGGGGTGTGCTTTGTTCAGAGCCCTCATTTGGAGGGGTGCATTCCCAATTTTAATCTAACAATCTCAACTCACATGGTTTACATGGATTTTCTCTTGAACTGGGGGCTGAAGCAGATTGCTAGAGGGGAGAAACATCAATTCTTTAAAACTATTTGTCTAAATCTTAATGATGTTTTCTGACTGGAATTATACAAAAGTTGCTTTGAATTTTTGTTTCATGATGCTGTTCAAGACTCAGTGGATTTTCTTGGTTAAAGGTCATGAGGAGAGGTCACCATCTGATATTTTCTCATCTGTGCTACTGAAGAATTTATCTTGTATTTGTATAGATCCTTATGGCCTTGATCCAGGGAGCGTTTGTGCATAAGGGAGTATTTTATGTTTAACCCACAAATATACAGAACCAATTTATGTAATTTAGATTATTTCACCTCTTTGCTTTTAAAGACTTTTATATTCTTTTACCAGTTACACCTTAAAATTACTTAAATGTTTACATTTTAATGATTTCTCTTATCTATTTTCTTTTCTGCGGCAGTCATCAGCTATTTGGAGCCTCATTTTTCCTCACATCACACTTGTAAATTGTGGTGGAGTACTTATTACTCTGATTCTTTTTGTTATGAGCATAGTCTCAAATGAGGGTAAGGAGGGAGCAGGTGACCTTCCCAAGGTCATAAGCAGAGCTTTATATCCACCAGCAAGTAAAGCTTCTAAAATTCCCAATTCACTTTTATCAGAACACCCCTCGATTCCTCAGAAAGTTTCTTTGCAATTTATTAAAACTGCTATCTTGAAGAAGACAATTTGTTTAACTCATAGCTCACTTTTTCACTCAAGGCCTTACTTATGTATATTGTATAGTAACAATAATGATAATAAAAATGTATGCTGTGTAATGAACAAGCACTCTAAGAGATCTGATGCCAAGGCAATGCAAGGGTTAAGGTAGTTCTTCAACAGCTCCACATAAAGAATCCAGTATTTTAATGGTCCCAACTAGGATTAGAAGTTAACACATCATTAAGATGAATGGGGGATACAGTTTGCACCTTTACTGTTACTTCTATGCTGTGTGGCTTGCAGGCTCCTTCTACTTTTCCTGGAGGACAGGCTTAAAGCATACAAGACTGCATCATTAATTTACGCAGGAGAGTGTCTTTGTCAAAGAAATTACTAGAGACTCTATTTTTAATGAATCTCTAGTTCTGCAGAAAACCTTTTAACAGTGTGAAGACCAAAACATCAAGGGATTCATGATATTTTTGTATGCACTCCTTTTCACTGTTAGGTTTCATGTCGTAAGAGAAATATTGCTCATAATACCTATTTTATACATGTGCAGTTCTATAAATGTGAGCTCAGTGAGACCTTCCTATATGAGGAGGAAACCCAGATGTTTCCCTCATGGTCATATTTGCATTCAGTATTAAAATGAGTAAAGATCTAAAGCCCACCTAGAGGCAGAATCACAGTTGTGTTTTCAGTAATAAAACCTAGTGTAAGTGGGCTTGATTCTTTTTCCTCTATGTCCTGCATTACAAAAAAAAGAAAAAAAAGCCATGATTTTTCTTGGAAGTAACACATGTTTTTCCAAGGCAGCTGCTAACAATTAAGTTGGCTGGTTGATCCAGATGAAGCTGATGCAGGAAGGCAGAGAATGGTTTGATAATTTGCCAATATAAAATGATATAGTCGCAGACACTCTTGGGTGCCAACACAATGTGTTTGCATGACATCTCACTGCCTCTGTTTTAGTTTGCTCCAAGCCATATAGGTTTGAGATAAAGTAGGTACAGAGAGCTCCAGGTGAGTCATGATCACTCTGAGGACATAAAAAAGTTAAAAATAACCTGTAACTGCTTTAGCACCCATATATACAAATCTGTGCACACACATGTAAACATATTCTGGCCCATTCCGTGACAGTAGTTCAATTTTACATGTTAACATTACTGAAGTGAAATAACTCATGGAAATAAGGAAAACATTTTCTATACAAATATTTATACTCTCCCTATTTTGACATTCTCCTAAAATTGTAATTGCCTTTTCAGTGGAATTACAGATGCTCACTTTAAGTGCAGAGGCTTTTTAACTATCAATGCTCTCATATTTACAGAAACAGAACTGAGTCTGAAGTAATACATTGTACCAGAAACCCAGTATTTAGGAGTCCACAGTATCCTTTTTTCATTCAAAAGACAAAATTCCCACAGACGCAGTAAACTCTGTAGCAGACTCAGAGACCAATGGGATATGGACTGCAGTGATTAATGCTAACTGCTAGACAGGGTTGTGGAAGGGATTAGCAATTTTAGAGACCCAACTTTGAAAAAATGTCTGCTAAGAGGTTGATTTTCAGAAGGGGAACAGCCTCATCTTCCTGTGAATTGGACCCCTTTAAATTATCTCTTCTTTTCTATCCCACAATGAACAGTCTTTAAATTACCAGTTACATCTGGAAATCTTTCCAGAATTTAGGATGCTTACATTTATGCATGCAATATGTATTTTATTTTCTTTTCTGATTTCTTAAAAATCCATTTCTCTTGCTCCCTTTTTGACTATGTCACACTCTGAATCACAAACTTCTCCCCAGATAAAATGTATAGACAATATTTTAATCCAGATACAATTCCTAAACATCTAAGAAAGACATTTTCAGTGTAATGGACTTGGTGTCTACAATACACTTACATGAAAGTTCAGTAAGCTATGTATAAAACCATTCATTTTCCAAACCAGCTGCAGGGTTGATTTGTTTCTGAGTAATTTAAGTGTGCTTTTCTTGTTTAGGTGATAGAGATGAAATGTTTTGTGATTTTTTTTTCAATGAGGAATCACAGAATTACAAAATACGCTAATTTGGAAGGGACCTGCACTTAGCCCTGTGTAGGACATCCCCAGGGGTCACACCATGTGCCTGAGAGTGTTGACCTGAATGATTTAACAGCATACAGGAAAGCGATTGGATTGTTTCTAAATCATCCTAAATGTGCATTTAAGCAAAATAGTTACATAATATTTACTAACTAATTCATCAGGAATTTTGGAACAACTAATTACTGCTGGTGTGCAAATTTATTGAAACCTGATTAAATAAATATCAGATATAAGGATAAATCTGCTAGGGAAGACTTGTGCTTTATATCAGTTTGTACACATCCTGTGTTTGCTATGAAACCTGTTTGAACAAATAAATGATAAAAGACTAAATGAGTCAATGAAAAAAAAGTCCCCTAAGTACCAGGTTGTGAATTGGATGCTATTCCATCTCTCCGTGGGTAAACTGCTGCCTGCTCTGCTGTAACGAAGATCACTCTTAAGTAAATACTGTCTCCTTTAAAAGAACAAGTTTAATAAAGGCCTAGATTTTCTGTATATCAAGGAAATATATTTTAAAGCTGCTTTTGTTGTTCCACAACAAAGCCAAAAGGCATTCAACTGTCTGGTATTTGCATACTTTTTTTTTTTTTTCATCTGGCAAAATACTGTATGAATGGAATAGAGAAAGCCAAACTGATTATGTCCAAGCTCATGATTGTAAAATCTCTGCTCCCAAAGATATTTTAACTAGCAAGACTCCATTGATCTACAGCAAAGCTTTGTCAACTAAAGCTTTTTTCTTAAATTGATTCCCCATCTTGTCTTATTCTTTCGACAGCACACAGCAGGAAGCTCCAGCTACATACAGAAACCAGGATCTTGCTGTAGGCATGGGTATAAAACAAAAAGACAGTGATTAAAGAAAAAAACAGACCGCTGTTAGTATTTGATCTTAAAATTATTGATCTTGTCGATCAGTTACAGACAGAGAGTGCCCATTCAAATCCGTAATAACTATTAATGCTACCACAAAACTCTGACCACTTGAAAAACAGAAGAAATCTATATGATAATGCAATGTGATGTTTATTTGGATGTATAGCTATTTGTAGCATGTGGGAGTAAGTAAAACATCTCACTTGATAAAGATCTTATCTCTAAAATTTCTTTTAAAGTTAATATCATATAAGAATATGAAGTTCATAGAACAGACTTACATTTTAAAGACTTTTTTGTTAATTAAAACCTTTTATTCTCTGACTGCCAAGAGCAATGTTGGTTTTTATCAGGCATATATTAATAACAGCATGTTTTCTTATAACTGACCCAAACCCAAACATTTCAATAGGATGTACTTCAAAACCCTCTAAGCTAAGCCAGCATCATGCTATCTTTGTCCTTTATGCGAAATTGTGTTTATTCTGTCTCAGGAGTCTGAATTCCTACTGTAGTTGTAACAATCATGCCTCTAAACATATTTATGTGTAAATATCATTGAATATTAGTTAAAAAGAAAAAAGCAAAAAGCCAAACCTTATTTCCAAATTAAGTGCACTTCAGTTCCTGGTTGTATTAAAAGAAAAATCAATTTTACCATATGGAACTAAACAAAATTCCAAAGATCTTGAGTCAAGGTCCATACATGCTTTAACATAAGATCTTGTGTCAATCACCAAAGCTTTTCACCTTAAAGTAAGATCAGTCTTCAAGGGCAACAATTATTGCACACTAAGTCCCACAATGAATGAGCTTACAGATATTTAGCACAAATACTCATGTAACTTATAGTATTATTTTTTTTCTATCTCCATCAAGAGAGGAAGGCATTCACTAATAATTTGATAATGTCTCTGGGATAGGAAAAAAATAAAAATGTACACAGAGGCATCTAGTCTGCAATTAGTAAAAATAAGTAGGAGAGTTCATTTACATAACAGGCAAGTAGGAATGTATTGTATCTTTCAGCTGCCCAAAGCTTTTTTGGAAAGCCTATGCCCATCTCTAATACATGTGTAAATTAAATTTTATGAAATGCACTTAAAATGTACTTCATTGATTTTTTAATTCATCATAAGCCTCTAATTCGTATTTTGGTGCCAGTCTAGAGGCTCACATGGTTTTGAAACAAATAGAGGCTCATATTGAAGGGTTTTTCTTTGTTTAAATTACTTTATTGGTTGAGTGGAAGGATTAAATACAAACTAAGAAGTCATTATGATGATATAATAAAACACACATTGGTTGTTACTTCTCTTTGGAATCTGTTTCTTAAGCACGCTTTTCTATTAGAAGACAATGAAATGTTATGAAGCATTTGGACATAACTATTTGAAATATCTGTTTGTGTTTCTTTTAATCTAGACAGCACTGAAGTAAAAAACAAAAAACAAAAAAAGAAGTAGAGATTTCATACAGAAGTTACTGTGAATTACTCACATTTCCTTATTATAGATACGGTAGAACTCTCTAAACTTTTTATTGACAGTTGGATAGATAATGCAACAACTTCCTAACCCTACTTTTTATCACTATATGTGAGACTTGATTCACATTAAAAAATAAAAACCTTAAGCATGCTTTTTCATGCTTTTATATTATGTATTAAGTGCTGAGTTTTCAGTGTATGAAAAGACGCATGTAAAACTCTAGAATAATAAAAAAAAAGATTAAATAATATAGCAATCCAAAAAAGAGACTAAAAAAATACACAAGAATAAAAGAATATTATGCCATGGAGCCTAAAAATGCTTGTTTTCCTGCAGTGGGAAAACTTAATATGAAACCTTTTCCTCTTGCTCCCAAAGAGAGATATTTTTCCCTAATCAGGAACCTTTCGATGCTGGAACCCACTTCATATCACTACAGACAAATATATGAAAATTTCTTTCACATTCTTTTCAGTTAAATTATTTAGCAAGTGCTTTCTTTCTGCTTTTCTTTTAAGGCAAGTAGGACTTTACCCTTCAGTCCTGCAGTATTCTCCAAGCAATTGAAATAACTCTTCCTTTGAATTACTGGTTATTGCCATAGAAGTATTCCTCTTCTCTTCTCCAGGACTTTGAACTGTGCTAGGAATTGACATCAGGGTTCGGCATAAAGGTGCTCTGCCTGAGTGGAAGGGAAAACTCTAAAAGTGAAAGAGGGTGCACGTCTGTGTGATGCTCCAGTGCTGGGACTTCTTTCCTGCCACCCTATTCCCAGGAGAAAGTTGCTTGTGCAAATATGGGGAGATATGAGCTTATCACAAAAATGCCCCAAGGAAACATGTGCTTTCCTCCTGGCTTCTCTGGAAGACTCATGCTCACCACGGCTGCACAGCAAAGGCTTCCCTTTGGAGCCAGGGCTGCTCTGGAGGGGAGGCTTGGAACTCAAACTGGGGAGTCAAGGTCTTGATGAAGCTTGTATTTTCCCACACAAGGAAAATTTTCTTGTTCCAACTGTGGAGACCGTTATGCTTCCACTACTCTGGAGAATTGCAGAGGTGCATGAACACTGGTTATGGCTCTGTCTCCAGACAGACTGCATAGCAATGGCAGGAAATGCAGAATGTGAGCAGGGTGCAAAATCACCTCTCCCTCCCCATTTCTACCCAGAGGAAATGCTGATTAGTTCCTGACTAATTTCACTGGCAAGAATACAAAACCAAATACTATGTCTTTCTCTGAAATTGTTGCATCCCACTCTATCCTAGTCCAGCCATTTTAGCATGTGTTCATTTTCAGTATGATATACCCCATTAGGCTGTCTTCATGAAAAAAGAAAGACAACACGTGGGATCATCTTCTTTGCAGGGACTTTACTTACATATATGTGTATGTGTTTATGTTATGTTGATTTTCTCCTTTCACTTCAGCCCACTTTACTAATTTTAAATGTATTTAATCCTTATTTCACAAGATGTAAAAATTTTAAGCCTTGTTTATTGCTGGGTATAAAAAGGTGATGTATTTTTTAGATTTTCAGAAGTTTATCTTAATGAGAATTTAAAGCAGATTTTTAGATTAGCCAAGCCCGATTCTGATGTGACACAGACTTAATTTTGGTCTCTGATGTGCAGGCATGTACCATTATTTATCTTGTCAAGTCCTCTGTTGTTCGTGCACATACTTGTGCATCTGGGATGGAGTGTGAGCAGCCTGGCTCAGCATATAGCAGTAAAATTATTTAATACCTTGCAATATGATTGTAATGTAAAAAAAAAATTGTCAGTAGTGCAAAGCAAGAGAGCTGTAAGTATAGGTTTCTAACTAAGCACCTTTTTTTAATCCTTATTTATATATTCACGTCAGGAGCATGAAAAAGTGAGGATTGTTTTGTACAGACACATTGAAGGAAATATACAGTTTGAAAAGAATTAAGGAGGCCACAAGACTCCTCTTCTACTTATGCAGGATTTTTGTAAGGGTCAAACTGCAGGAGCTGACCACAGCCAGTGTGAAGCTTTGGGCAAGAGGAAAGCCTGGGTACTTACTTGGGTGCAAATCAGTTCCCCAGAAAGGGGTAAGATGAATCTCTGTCCTGATGCCAGATACCAGAAAGGGTGTGAGAATTTCAGAGCTAAACTTGATCATTTCTCTGCCTCATTCACCAGCTTATACCCACTTATGGTCAGCAAAGGGCGCTCAGCAACAAACACAACAAGCACAGTATTCTCTATTTGCCCATCGTGTAGGAGACATAAGATGGGATTGGGCTTCCAGGAATATTCTGATCACATTTAATGCTCCCATTCCGTCAACCTGCTATGAAATTTCCTTCACTTGAAAATGGAGGAGGGCTTTTTTGGCTCTCTAGCATCATTAACCTCCAAATTTTGGTTCTTAAAGTCATTGGTAAATCCACACTCACAAGTCTTCATATTCTGCCTTTGAAAGAGCCAGCCAGCCATAATTTGATCCCCAGATAAAATCCCGGAATGCTGCTAATTACTTCTATTGAAAATTAGTACAGCTGAGACACAGCCCACTGATCCAGAATCATGTCCTCTGCGACTACCGTCAGAACTTGATTTCCATGACGAGCTCTCTTGGCTTTCCAGAAGATGCTGGCTGCCCTCTAGTGACAAAGAGATTTCTGCTGACACACTGCCGTAGATGCAAACATGTTAATAAATACTGTCTTGTAGATCAATATGGAACAAGAGGTTTGGATCGAAGAAAGGCAAAGAATCTTAAGATTATTAGCAAGAGCACTGGGCTTGGAGATATTAGAAGAAGAAGAATTCCAGGTTGAACAGACATGCAACCCTCAGTCGCAATAATTTTTGAAGGTAAATTATTGTTCGACCAGAAGTTCCTGAATCTTTAGAATTTCTTACATTTCTTTTATCACCTGAACTACCTATGATTATTATGAAAAGACCAGAATAAGGGCTCTGCATTGCAGAAAGGTTCACTCTCTGCTAAAAATATCCATCTGACTTCCATGCACTCACTGACACAAAATATATTTTTTACAGTACTTCTTTGTGTATATGTGGGTGTGTATGTATGCGTCTGCAAGTGGAAACAGAGACATTTTCATAATTTCCTAAGTGAAATCACAGCTTGAATTTTAGGGACACTTATGGAATACATTTTTGGAATAATGAAGGTGATATCAAATGCTAGAAACCCGAAATCAAGACTAAAATCAAATATGTTGAGAATGAATAGAAAACTATATTGAATGTTTACATCAGTGAGTTATCTCATGCTATGAGACAGCACATGCAATGCAATGATTTGATTCAGAACAAGTACATTATTAAAGAACATTCTATGTAAATATTCTGGAAACTAAAATCTCATCTGCATGAATCCCAGGGGGAAATATTACCACATTTCTACATGATGATACATCTCAGAATAAGTGTGTTGGTGTTAAAATAAATAAGTTTTTTCTTCTGTCTGCTGTCTGTGAGAATGCAAGTGTATGTTTTTGAAGTGCTGTGTATCTCATTTCATTGACAATTTAATTTCTATACTTTTTTACTTTTTACAATTTAATTTCAGTTGTGGTCTTCTAGGATCTGAAACCTGTGTTCCTTAACTGATGCTCTAAACTCTCTTGTACTGAGGGAATACTTTCACATCACCTACCTCACCCTCACTTGTTCAACCTAAACATTCACCTTCTTCGTTCCTCTGTGTCATGATGTTTGTTGTTGTTAATCTGCTACAAAAAGTCACATCATGGCCTTTAAAATCTGCAGTGCTTTTCATCCCAAATTTGCTCAAACCTGATACAAAATCTGAAGAACAAATCTGCAATTCAGTTTGGCATCTCATATCACAAACAGGAAATCACATTGACTCTCACTCAGGAATAAGTGCTGTTTAGGAAAGCCATTAAGCACATGCCTAATTCACATTGTAATGTCATATTGCCAAACAGTATAGCTTTTTATAATGAAGATAGTAATCTTTCTATTCAAATTAAATAACATGACATAGTGACTCTGCCAGATTTGCTGTCCTCAGGAAAATAGAGGAAGAACATTTCCTTGTTTACAAAAACACTTACTATATGCTGAGGGGTTCCATTGACTTCAGCGGGATTTAAAAAATTGAAAATGTTTTTCCAAATTATAGATGCTTCCTGAAGTAGGACTTGAGGGAAGATGAACAAAAACCCTTTCCCTCTCTCCTGGTGTATGTATACTTTTCCACACTTACATGGCAGTTTAAGTTTAACTTCAGATGTGTTATTACTGAAAAGTTTAACTTCAGCGCGAGAAAAAAAATTGAGAAGTGAGTATTTACATTTGGAAAAGTCATGATTTTGAATTATTTGGGTTTGTACATAGGAAAAATATAGAATCATAAAATCATAGAATATCCTGAGTTGGAAGGGACTCACAAGGATCATAGAATCATAGAATATATCTCAGGTTGGAAGGGACCCATAAAGATCATCGAGCTCAATTCCTGGCCCTGCACAGGAGAATCACACCATGTGCCCAAGAGCATTGTCCAAATTCTCCTTGAACTCTGGCAGGTTGGTGCTGTGACTACTGTCCTGGGGAGCCTGTTGCAGTGCCCAATCTCCCTCTGGATTAAGAATTTTTTTCTAATATCCAACCCAAACCTCCCCTGACACAGCTTCAAGACATTCTTTCGGGTCCTGTCACTGGTCACCACAGAGACAAAATAAGCAGTCTTTGCTGAGAAGAGATCAGTGCCCTTCCTAGTCTTCTCAAAACTCACTGCCTTGCCTTTATATCACTCTGGCAATACAAGACAATAGCTAGAAAAGGGTCAACGTGGCAATAACACCACCCCATCCAGGATCCCCACACTCCCTGCTGTAATTCCAGACATGATTAGTGGATGTTTTGCTGTAGTGGTGCTCTCTTGATCTCACTCGGTTCCCATGCATAGTGAAAGCACATTATGAAATCTCAGAAATTGCTGTGAAACAGATCTTGATTTAGGTCTCTGTCAAGGGACTGTTGCTTTGTACAACAACTAGAATTGTAACCCAACTGATCTCTAGGTGCTATAGAGATATGGATGTTTAATCATGATGATCAGCATTGAAAACATAACATTTTGAAATATTAGGTGTTTTGTTTATAGAATGTCTTTCTAATGGAGTGTCTAAATTTCATTCTTTGTCTTGGACCTTGGTTTTACAGCTTTGTGTGGGATTTTTGTAATGCAGTAAATTTCCAGCAATTTCTTCTGATGTCATCATCATCAGTTAGTAACACCTGGCTGGATGTGTAACATAACATCTCTTCCAACCAAGTAAACCCATCTACAGAACAATTTATCAATGCAGCTGCCTTGAGATATGTCCCAGACATTCTATTTTAGACTAATCTTACCCTTTCAGATATGTCCCATAAAGTCTATGGATCATATCTACTCCTGCACTGACCTTTTTATTTTAGCACTTCAGCAAGCAGGGAGACTTCTGCTTACATCACCATGAACACTTTTGTCTTGCTGCATGCTGGGAAGACATTTGGAAGAATTAACAGTGAAAAAACTGAAGAGGAATCTTTGAAGAATGCACTCACAAGACTGGTGTCAGTAGTAAAGAGAAGCTAATATTAAAACTGTTTGTGGAAGAAGAAACTAAGGATAGAGAAATTACAGCTTGGAGAAGGGCAAAGAAGTTCAATGTGTTTATTATCAATAAATCAATCTGCTAATCCAGGTGGCATTCTGCATCTGGAGGATGTTGAGGGTAAAAGGAGGTGGGTAGGTTGATCTCTTTTTTTTAAATAAGAGGAAATCCATATCCTAACCAAATATCAGATGGGAGACAATGAGTAGAGAAGAGACTCTACATAATGTATGGCTCTAAATTAGTTTCCTAAAATACCCATGTTAATGATGAAGGAACTCATTCTAAATTAGTGTATATTGGCATCATTTAATATAACTGCCATAACTTAACTTGCACCAGCTGGAAAATCAGCTTAGCATGTCCAAAGATAACACTAGGGTAGAATTGCCCATTTTTCTCAGTGGTGCTTGTTCCATATGGTTAACAATAAATTTATACAGGTTTTAGGTAAAATCAAGCTCATAGTGAGGATAGTTTGGAATGGCTATTGAAGTCTGATGAAGTTTTCCTTAGCCTGGACTACAAAAAGAGCTCTGCTTCTGTTCAAGAACAGATTCCTCTCTAGTAGGACAAATGAGCTATTGCAGCTGAAGACCTCACATTAACATGGAGTAATGAATGCCTACTGCAGCACATCCTGGTGCTCCTATTGCTATATTGGCTAAAGTATCCAACCCAGACACATCATATATATGCTTTTGAATCATTTGAGTTTAATAAGGCTCCTCAGGGAAAACAGTTTACAAGATGGTTCTTACATTACAGAAAACACTCTGGAACATGCCGCAACAGCAACCACTAAATACATGTCACATTCTTTGTGCTCTATATATAACTCAAACATTCTTATTAGTTCATTAAAACATAATGTTTATCAAAGATTGAAGTTTATGATTAATGTGGAACTCATTTGTAGTGGGATGAAATAATATATACAATATTTAAAAAAAATCAAAACCTTTAAAGAATCTTTATAGAAGATTCTCATTTGTTCATCATGAATATTCCCCGTCTCAAAAAGTCGGATTGGCTTTGATGATATATGAAGTGTGAAGTAAGGGTAGTGAAGTAAGAGTGGGAGAAATGCACAGACTCCTTATTGGGTATATAGAGAAATAAATAAAATTATTTCTAGATACAGGAAAAAATAAAGGAAAACAGAAGATGTGAAGGACATAATGCCTTCATTTTTCTCAGATTAACTACTCATTCTTAAGGAAACCTGAATATTCTGAATATTCTGATATGAATGGAACTGTCCATGAGTATATCACTTAAATTTTCTGTGCACTAGAAAGTAGTTATTTATTGATGCACTGGGGAATTTAATGTTGTTTTCCAAACTGTTTACCTTGATCCACATTTATTTAATTGTGTAAAATAAACTTCCTTGTAACTAACACTTTTGGAGGGTCTCCCTTTTCATCTGTCATCCTCTAAGTATCTACTAGTATGCTCATGCAAGAGTAATTTTTTAATTTAACAATGGATAAACCAGACAATTTTACATTGCAGAAAGAAGCAACAAAATTGCTTGTCAGATTCATTTCCTGAAATGTACAATCTGTAACATATTTGTAAAAATATCCTAGTTATTTTATTGCAATCAAACCTACAAGATATTTTAAAGAAAATAATTCCGGCAGCTTAATTACTAAGTTCCAATTTTTATTTATTTTTTTTATTATTCCAATTTTTGATCATAGATAATTTGGAGATCATCGGTGCTGAAAAATCATTCTTATTAAGGTTCAATTTGAAGTATGATCAAAGCGCAAAAGGAAAACAGAAATAATCAGGTTGCTGATTTCTTTCATCTAGGCTAACTGCTAAGTAAGTGGAATATTTGAATTGGATAGCTACAATATATATTTGTATTCAGTTATGTGATGCAAATTGAAAGCTGAGTCTAGGAATTTTTACCTGTGTAGAAATTTCATCAAGCTTCCTGCTTTGCCTTGTATAAAAATGGTTGCTTTTAACACATCTCAGCATTGATTGAAATAGATGAAGGCCTGGTTTCCACATCCTATAGTCCAGCTATTTAAAACTATTCTAAGTACCAGAATTCAATAATGTTATTTTTATTTCAAGGTTAAAGTATTAGGCATTGAAGATTTCAGATGGAAAACTACTACTTCTCACAGTAAGTATATGACAGTCAGAATGTTAAACCTCACGGTGGATTGTCTTCCAGGGTGCACAAAATACCTACCTTGACTTCTCACAAATCCGCAAAACAAAAACAATCCTTTCAGCCTGGGTAGTCTTGATCAGATCAAGTACTCAAGCATTATCAAAAGTTGTATCTATTTGCTTCTCAGTGTCACCCTGATATTTCTTATCCTTTCCAAGTATTTGAACATAACAATTTATATTAATTTGGCCTTTTTCATTGGGCTGCTTGTAGCAGTACTTTTTATTCAATTGTGGGGGAAGAACAGAAGGAGACAAATTTCATAAATGCTCTCATTATAGTGGAAAATATTTTGCTTTTTATATAGGCTGGATAGTGACCATAATGATGGAGGATCTGTATCACTTTGTTGTTACTAATGAACTGGATAATGTTCAAATCCTAATGTATGTGAAACATGTTGTTTTCACTTTATTAAGCTTAGTATTTTCTTATCTGTTCTTGGAATGTGCTTGCATTTGTCTAAACTTGTAATTTAAAAGTTGTGGCCTTGGGCCAGGTTCTCAGATACTAGGAATCGGTACTGACAGCAAAGGTATGACAATTTATAGTGACTAAGGGTCTATTTTCTTAAAATTGCTGGAAACCACAATAATTAAAATTTAGGCATGAAGGAATTAACTTATCTTTGGAATAATTTGCTGCTAGATGATATGGGCAAAACCAGATAGAGAGTCAGAATACAGAACACCAAAGGAAGTTGCTGATGGCTTGAGCAGATGAGTGATATTGCTTCTAATAGGGAACCTGAAGACTTAATTGTTTTGGCTGTAAACATTGCAAACACGTTTGCATGCTTCCATTCACTTTGTGTGCTGTGTATTAGATAGATGGTATTCACACTGATAGCTGCAATTTAATTACAAGAAGTCTGTTCCTTATTCAATTTTAGTTGTGTCATCCCATAATGTTGGCTATGAAGCATTGCAAGTCTCAATACAGCATGTATCCCGATGTCAAAGAGATAATGCCACACAATGGCTCAATTTTGGTTGTAAGGGTTTTCATCCAGATTGGAATCAATGTTGTAAATGGTTATTAAATTCACACATTCTGGCTAACTGAAACGAAGTGAAAGATCTGAGGAAGCACATTATTTTTTATTACAAAGAACAATTGCAGTGAGTAATACAATTGCTTGCCATTGGTGAATCCATTAATATGAATAAACATATCAAACCTCACAGGACTGAGGACCCTGCCCACAGGCTGTCTTCTGAGGCTTAATGAATTCACAGAATTAACAAATTGATTCAGCCTTTCCAGTTACTCAATTTACCACAGTTGCCAAACAAGTGACTACAGCAATACTCCAGGCTGCAGAGTGCAGGCTTGCTTCCTCCTCATCTATTGCTAGGAATTGTCCACAGACTTTGAAAATGCCATTGCACTTTCTTTTTTATGTTTTTGTGGAATACTAAACTTTCCAACCAAGAGAGCCCACTTGAATGAGGACCACAACTAATCACTTTCCTCAGGGGTCAGATAAGTATAAGGAATTTGGACATTGCTTTGTGAGGATGGATTTGCCAAAAGATATTAAAGAAAAAGGGTGATGGGATGATGTAAAGGTCTGTGAGACAGGTTTAGGAATAAGTCTTGTGCAAATATTTAACTGGCTATATGGTTCATAAGACTTGCTACAATAAAGCATTTGGAAAGAGAGGAGGACTTTCTTAGGCACATTCATATGACTTTCCTTAAAGGAAGCAATGCTCCTATCTGTAATCTCAGAGGGAAAACTTATGTTCTAGGATGGGAAGCTTAATACAGCAGGTATTGGGGTGAATGTTATGGGCATGAGGTAGATGAGAAATTGCCTACTTAGAGAAAATAAATCTGTAATACACCTGAGAGTTACAGGAAGCTGTAATTCTCTGGGACAAGATTATGAGTAGCATCAGCATCATGGGGTGGGAAGGTGCCATAAGTCTTTTGTCAGGTGAAATAAAACAAAGAGGGTCAGAACACTAAAACCTATTTAGTCTGGCCTTGATTATTCTGGATTAATATTC